>NW_024499475.1:0-1500 GCF_017590055.1 Onychostruthus taczanowskii
TCATCGCCGATGCCCGCGGGCACCTCCTGCCGCACGCGCGGCGCTCCCAGGTGAGCCCCGGGCACCTTTGGGGACCCCCCCCCGCCGCTGCCGGGGGACACCGGGGCCACCCCCGCGCCCTGCCCGCCGCAGGTGTCGCCGTGGGGGACGTTCCTGGCGACATGGGACATGCCAGCACGTGTGCCCCCCGCCCGCCTGGACCGGAGCGCCCGCGAGCCGCGCGCGGCCGAGAGGCTGCGACAGGGACAGGGACGGGAGCTGCGCACAGCCTGCAACGGCATCCGGACACGGGTCACCGGCAAGGTGGGGACATGGGGACACACCTGGGGACACAGCTGGGACATGGGGACACACTTGGGGATACACCTGGGGGACATGGGGACACGGCTGGGGGACACAGGGGAACACCTGGGGACAGCCCCGGGAGCTGCGGACAGCCTGCAACGGCATCCGGACACGGGTCACCGGCAAGGGGGGGACATGGGGACACGGCTGGGGACATGGGGACACAGCTGGGGATACACCTGGGGACACAGGGATACACCTGGGGACAGCCCTGGGAGCTGTGGACAGCCTGCAACGGCATCCGGACACGGGTCACCGGCAAGGTGGGGAGCTGGGGATACACCTGGGGACACAGGGATACACCTGGGGACAGCCCCGGGAGCTGCGGACAGCCTGCAACGGGATCCGGACACGCGTCACCGGCAAGGTGGGGACATGGGGACACGGCTGGGGACATGGGGACACAGCTGGGGATGCACCTGGGGGACACAGGGATACACTTGGGTACACCTGGGGACAGTCCCGGGAGCTGTGCACAGCCAGCAACGGCATCCGGACACATGTCACCGGCAAGGTGGGGACATGGGGACACACCTGGGGACACAGCTGGGACATGGGGACACAGCTGGGGATACACCTGGGGGACACAGGGATACACCTGGGGACAGCTGGGGACAGCCCCGGGAGCTGCGCACAGCCTGCAACGGCATCCGGACACACGTCACCGGCAAGGTGGGGACATGGGGACACACCTGGGGACACAGCTGGGACATGGGGACACAGCTGGGGACATGGGGACACACCTGGGGGACACAGGGTTACACCTGGGACATGGGGACACAGCTGGGACACGGGGCCACACCTGGGGATACACCTGGGACATGGAGACACAGCTGGGGACATGGGGACACGGCTGGGGACATGGGGACACACCTGGGACATGGGGACACACTGGGGACACCTGGGACACACCTGGGACATGGGGACACACTGGGGACACCTGGGACACACCTGGGACATGGGGACACACTGGGGACACCTGGGACACACCTGGGACATGGGGAAACACTGGGGACACCTGGGACACACCTGGGACATGGGGAAACACTGGGGACACCCCCAGGGCTCAAGGAGGGGCAGGGGTGACACAGAACGGACAGGAGAGGGGACAGGGAAAGGGGACAGCGAGATGGGGGACACGGGGACATGGGGGGG
>NW_024499476.1:0-1506 GCF_017590055.1 Onychostruthus taczanowskii
TTGGGTCTATTTGGGTCAATTTTTGCCGGATTTCGTTGGGGATTTTTGGGAATTTTTTTGGGAATTTCGGGAATTTTGGCTGCCAGGTAATTCCAGGTGTTCCTCATTTGGGCAGGGAATTTTGGGCACTTTGAGGCGGATTTTGGGTCCGTTTTGGGCTGTTTTAGGTGGATTTTGGGTCTATTTTGGTCAATTTTTGACCTATTTTTGTTGGGATTTTTGGGAATTTTTTCGGGAATTTTGGGAATTTTGCCTGCCAGGTTTGTCTCACCTTTGCTGGGAATTTTGAGCACTTTCAGGTGGATTTTGGGTCGATTTTGGGCCATTTTAAGTCCATTTTAGCTCCATTTTGGGTTTATTTTGGTCAATTTTTGCCGGATTTCGACGGGGATTTTTGGGAATTTTTTTGGGAATTCTGGGAATTTTGGCTGCCGGGTGATTCCGGTGTTTCCCCCCGCCCAGGGAGCCGCTGGGCTCGCTGAGCCCCGAGGAGCGCGACGCGCGCACGGTGTTCTGCATGCAGCTGGCCGCCCGCATCCGCCCCCGCGACCTCGAGGACTTCTTCTCCGCCGTGGGGAAGGTGCGGAACGTTCCGGAAAAACCCGGGAAAAATCCGGGAAAAATATCCCGGAAAAATCCGGGGGAAATCTAGAAAAAACCCGGAAAAATCCAGGAAAAATCCGGGAAAAATTCCTGGAAAAACCCGGAAAATTCCAGAAAAAAATCCCGGAAAAATCCAGGAAAAACCCGGAAAAAATCCAGAAAAAAACCTGGGAAAATCCGGGAAAAATTCCTGGGAAAATCCGGGAAAAATCTAGAAAAATCCCGGGGAAAAAATCCCAGAAAAATCCAGAAAAAAACCCGGGAAAATCCAGAAAAAAACCTGGAAAAATCCTGGGAAAATCCGGGAAAATAATCCGGGAAAAATCCCGGAAAAACCCGGAAAAAAATCCCAGAAAGACATCCCGGAAAAGTCCAGGAAAAATCCAGAAAAAAACCCGGAAAAATCCGGGAAAAATTCCTGGGAAAATCCGGGGAAAATCTAGAAAAATCCCGGAAAAAAATCCCGGAAAAATTCCCAGAAAAATCCTGGGAAAAAATCCCGGAAAAATAAAAAAAAAATCCCGGGAAAATCCGGGGAAAATCCAGAAAAATCCGGGGAAAAAAATCCCGGAAAAAAATCCCAGAAAAATCCGGGAAAAACCCGGAAAAAAACAAAAAAAAAAAAAAAAGAAAAAAAAAAAAAAAAAAATCGGAAAAAATCCGGGAAAAATCTGGGGAAAAGTCCGGGGAATAAGCACGGAAAATTCGAGAAAAATCCCGAAAAAAAATCCGGGAAAAATCCAGAAAAGTCCCGGAAAAATCCTGGAAAAACCCGGAAAAATCCAGAAAAATCCCAGAAAAATCAAAAAGAATCCCCGAAAAATCCGGGAAATAAGCATGGAAAATTCCAGAAAAATCCTGGAAAAATCCAAAAAAATCCTGGAAAAAATACCGGAAAAAAAA
>NW_024499477.1:0-1499 GCF_017590055.1 Onychostruthus taczanowskii
TCCAGCTGAGACAGAACCAGTGCCTCAGTCTCTGCCACAGTGCCCAGGATGGACAGCCCAGCTGACCACTGCCCCCACTGACCAGTTGACCCAGTGACCCCTCCATGCCAGGCTCCTCCTTCCTGGGGTAACCCCAGGCTGTTCATGGGAGCAGAACCAGCCTGGGGACTCCAGTCCTGGTCTCAGGGCTCAGGGAAGGACTCTCCAAAGAGAGGCAGCCCAGGCATCCCCCTTAGATCCCACCCCAGGCTGTGGCACAGCTGAGTGCATGTGGCAATTCCCACCCACGGGGTGTTTTCCATGATGTTTGAGTGTTGGGAAGCTGCTTCCCAATGCCAAACTGTGATTCACCCTGCCTAATTTCGGCACAGTTGGCACCAACCTCTTCTTGAGGCCACCCACCACCACAAAGGCACTCCCCAAACTGGAGTTTGCCTCCCCAAAGGGACACCCCAAACTGGAGGCACGGCTGGAGGGCTTGGCTGACCAGTGGGAGATGACCAGACCCTCACTGGCCCGAGTGGAGAGCTGTTCCTTCCTTCCCTGCGTTCTGATGCTCGTTCTGGTCCCACTGTCCCTCGTCCCTGCCAGGACACATTTCCCTCCCCAGTGCCAGATTCGGGAAGGAGGCAGGAAGGGAAGGGGAATGGCTGGCAGGCAGGGCTGGCAGTGGCAGTGAGGGGACGGCAGCCCTGGGAGGTGGCATGGCCTCACTCACAGCCCTGCCAGGTCCCAGACAAACCCCAGTGTCTCTTTTTGGAGGAAAGGTTTTACAGCGCTGGAAATCTCGCTGTGTTTATTGCGCTCACAGCCTGGAAGCCTACATTTGCATATGCAAATCATATGCATTTATGTAAATTCCGGATTGAATAATATTATCACAGTCTCTGCAGAATAGATCCTCTGCCATGGCAAATCAGTTGATTGTGTTTTCCAAGGCGAGAGTGGCGCTGCTTTGAGCAGGCATTGCTGAGCAGAACATTTCTATCTGGTGGGGGAACAATGCAGGACCTGCTTCTGAGCACACCAGTCCCTTGTCAGCAACTTCATTCAGGTTCCTGCGAGGAGCAGCAGCTCCATCCCCATCCCCATCCATCTTCATCCCAATCTCCATCCCCATCCCATCCCATCCCGCCTCCCCCTCTGCTGGCACACCGCTCTGGCCAGCCCATGTGGATGCCCAGACAAAAGCGCTGGCAGCAGATGCCAAATCACCCTCAAGCCCGTGACAGAGCCCTGAGCCAGCCCAGTGCAGCAGCTCGCCCAGAACGGGCTCATCTCACTGAAGTGCTGCTGCTGCAGCAGCGCTAACCCACAGCGGGAGGAGAGGGATGCTGCAGGGATGCGGCACTGCCCCGCTCCCCTGCAGGCAGCTGTGCCCTGCCACGGGCCTCTCTTGTGGGGCAAAGGGATTCCCTGGAATTTGGGGTGGGTCTGACATCATTCCAGTTGGTTTTCCTTTCTGGATCTGGCACAAGACACTTTAAGATCCAGTTCCT
>NW_024499478.1:0-1808 GCF_017590055.1 Onychostruthus taczanowskii
ATATTGATCAGTATCCACGGATATTGATTGGTATCGATGGCTATGGATCGGTACAGATCGCTATTGATTGGTATCGATCAGGAGTTGATGGATATTGATCTGTATCAATGGATATCCATCCCTATCAATGGGTATTGATCGGTATTGATCAGGAATTGATGGATATTGATCAGTATCCACGGATATTGACAGGTATTGATCGCTATTGATTGGTATAGATCAGGAATTGACAGATATTGATCAGTATCCACGGATATCAATAGGTATCGATGGCCATTGATTGGTATTGATCGGTATCGATCAGGAATTGATGGATATTGATCAGTATCCATGGATATTGACAGGTATCGATGGCTATGGATCGGTATCGATGAGGTATTGATGGGTATTGATCAGTACACATGGGTATCGATCGGTATCGATGGCCATTGATCAGTATTGATTGGTATTGATCAGGTATTGATCAGTATCCATGGATATCTACCCGTATCGATCGCTATTGATCGCTATTGATCAGGTATTGATCAGGAGTTGATGGGTATTGATCAGTATCCATGGATATCCATCTGTATCGATGGGTATCGATGGGTATTGATCAGTATTGATCGGTATAGATCAGGAATTGATGGATATTGATCTGTATCCATGGATATCGATAGGTAACGATGGGTATTGATGGCTAGTGATCAGGTATTGATCAGGAATTGATGGATATTGATCTGTATCCATGGATATCCATCGGTATCGATGGGTATTGATCGCTATCGATCGGTATCAATCAGGAATTGATGGATATTGATTAGTATCCGTGGATATTGATAGGTATCGATGGCTACTGATCAGGTATTGATCAGGAATTGATGGGTATTGATCAGTATCCGTGGATATCCATCGGTATTGATGGCTATTGATCAGGCATTGATCAGGAATTGATGGATATTGATCAGTATCCATGGATATCGATAGGCATCGATCGGTATCAATGGCTATTGATCGGTATGGATCAGGAGTTCATGGATATTGATCAGTATCCATACATATCCATCGGTATCGATGGCTATTGATCGGTATCGATGGGTATTGATGGCTATTGATCAGGTATTGATCGGGAGTTGATGGATATTGATCTGTATCCATGCATATCAATCGGTATCGATGGCTATTGATCGGTATCGATGGGTATTGATGGTTGATGGGTATTGATCAGTATCCATGGATATCCATCCGTATCGATGGGTATCGATGGCTATTGATCAGGTATTGATCAGGAGTTGATGGGTATTGATCAGTATCCATGGATATCCATCCCTATCAATGGGTATTGATCGGTATTGATCAGGAGTTGATGGTTATTGATCAGTATCTATGGATATCTATCGGTACCGATGGGTATTGATGGCTATTGATCAGGTATTGATCAGGAATTGATGGATATTGATCAGTATCCATGGATATCCATCCATATCGATGGGTATCTATGGCTATTGATCAGGTATTGATCAGGAGTTGATGGATATTGATCAGTACCCATGGATATCCATCCGTATCGATCGCTATTGATCGCTATTGATCAGGTATTGATCGGGTATGGGCGGGACTCACGTGACCACGGCGTTGGGGTTCTTCTCCACGGCGTAGAGCCGCACGCGCGCCCCGGCCTGGCGAGCGGCGCGCAGCACGGCGCCCACCAGGGGCCCCCGGCCCGCCCCCAGCACCATCACCACCCTAAAAACACCAAAAACCCCAAAATTCACCCCAAAATCCACCCCAAAATCGGCTTCGGCACCCCCAAAAACCCCAAAATCCAC
>NW_024499478.1:4982-6973 GCF_017590055.1 Onychostruthus taczanowskii
CAAAATTCAGCCCAAAATCCACCCCAAAATCGGCTTCAGCACCCCCAAAAACCCCAAAATCCACCCAAAAATGGCCCAAAAGCAACGAAATTCAGCCCAAAATCCCCCCAGCACGGCGCCCACCAGGGGCCCCCGGCCCGCCCCCAGCACCATGACAACCCTAAAACACCAAAAACCCAAAAATTCAGCCCAAAATCCACCCCAAAATCGGCTTCGGCACCCCCAAAAACACCAAAATCCACCCAGAAACCCCAAAATCAACAAAATTCACCCCAAAATCCACCCCAAAATTGGGTCAGGAACCCAAAAATCCTCCCAAAAACCAATCCAGAAACTCCAAAATTCACCCCAAAAATGGGTCAGGAACCCGAAAAATGCCAAAATCCCCAAAAAAAACCCCAGAAACCCCAAAATTCACCCCAAAATCCACCCAGAAACCCCAAAATCAACAAAATTCACCCCAAAATTCCCCCCAAAAATGGGTCAGGAACCCGAAAAATGCCAAAATCCCCAAAAAAAACAACGCAGAAACCCCAAAATTCAGCCCAAAATCCACCCCAAAATCGGCTTCAGCACCCCCAAAAACCCCAAAATCCACCCAAAAACCAACCCAGAAACCCCAAAATTCGCCCCAAAAACACAAAAATTCACCACAAAATTCACCCAAAAATAGGTCAGGAACCAAAAAACCCCAAAAAAGCCAACCCAGAAATCCCAAAATCAACAAAATTCACCCGAAGATCCACCCCAAAAATGGGTCAAGAACCCCAAAATCCTCCCAAAAACCAATCCAGAAACCCCAAAATTCACCCCAAAAATGGGTCAGGAACCCGAAAAATGCCAAAATCCCCAAAAAAAACCCCAGAAACCCCAAAATTCACCCCGAAAATGGGTCAGGAACCCGAAAAATGTCAAAAATCCCCAAAAAAAACCAACCCAAAACCCCCAAAATCAAGAAAATTCAACCCAAAATTCACCTCAAAAATTGGTCAGGAACCAAAAAAAACCCAAAATCCCCCCAAAAACCAATCCAGAAACCCCAAAATTCAGCCCAAAAATGGGTCAGGAACCCCAAAAATGCCAAAAATCCCCCCAAAAACCAACCCAGAAACCCCAAAATTCACCCCAAAAATGGCCCAAAATCAACAAAATTCACCCCAATAATGGGTCAGGAACCTAAAAAATGGCAATTTTTGGTTGAATTTTGGGTGAATTTCGGGTGAAATTTGGGGTGAATTTGATGTGAATTTTGGCTGAATTTTGGGTGAAATTTGAGATGAATTTTGGGTAATTTAGAGGTCAATTTGGGGTAATTTTGAGTGAAATTTTGGCTGAATTTCGGGTTAAATTTGGGTGAAATTTTTGGTAAATTTTGGCTGAATTTTGGGTGAAATTTGGGTTAAATTTTGGGTGAATTTTGGCTGAATTTTGGGTGAAATTTTGGGTTAAATTTGGGTTAAATTTAGGCTGAATTTTGGCTGAATTAGGGCTGAATTTTGTGTGAGTTTCAGGTGAAATTTGGGTTAAATTTTGAGTGAAATTTGGGTGAAATTTTGGGTGAATTTGGGGTGAATTTTGGGTTAAATTTCAGGTGAATTTTGGCTAAATTTTGGCTGAAATTTTGGCTGAATTTTGGGTGAATTTTGGGTGAATTTTGGCTGAATTTTGGGTGAATTTTGGGTTAAATTTTGGCTGAATTTTGGCTGAATATTGGCTGAATTTCGGGTGAATTTTGGGTGAATTTTTGGTAAATTTTGGGTGAGTTTGAGGTGAATTTTGGGTGAATTTTGTGTTAAATTTTGGGTGAATTTTGGCTGAATTTCGGGTGAAATTTTGGGTGAATTTTGGGTTAAATTTTGGCTGAATTTTGGCTGAATTTGGGCTGAATTTTGGGTTAAATTTTGGGTGAATTTTGGCTGAATTTGGGCTGAATTTTGGGTGAATTTTGGCTGAATTTCCGGTTAAATTTTGGCTGAATTTTTGGTAAATTT
>NW_024499479.1:0-1497 GCF_017590055.1 Onychostruthus taczanowskii
CTGGGGGTGGTTTGTGGTTTTTCCTTGGTTTTTTGGGAAAACTGGGGGTGGTTTGTGGTTTTTCATTGGTTTTTTTGGGGAAATTGGGGGTGGTTTGTGGATTTTCATTGGGTTTTTTGGGAAAATTGGTGGTGTTCTGCCTTTTTTTCTTGGTTTTTGGGGGGAAATTGGGGGTGGGTTGTGGGTTTTCATTGGTTTTTTGGGGAAATTGGGGGTGGTTTGTGGATTTTCATTGGGTTTTTTGGGGAAATTGGGGGTGGTTTGTGGATTTTCATTGGGTTTTTGGGGAAACTGGGGGTGGTTTGTGGTTTTTCCTTGGTTTTTTGGGAAAACTGGGGGTGGTTTGTGGTTTTTCATTGGTTTTTTTGGGGAAATTGGGGGTGGTTTGTGGATTTTCATTGGGTTTTTTGGGAAAATTGGTGGTGTTCTGCCTTTTTTCCTGGTTTTTTGGGGAAATCGGGGGTGTTTTGTGGTTTTTCATTGTTTTTTTGGGGAAAATTGGTGGTGTTCTGCCTTTTTTTCCTGGTTTTTGGGGGGAAATTGGGGGTGGGTTGTGGGTTTTCATTGGTTTTTTGGGGAAATTGGGGTGGTTTGTGGGTTTTCATTGGGTTTTTTGGGGAAATTTGGGGTGGTTTGTGGGTTTTCATTGGTTTTTTGGGGAAATTGGGGGTGGTTTGTGTTTTTTTCTTGGTTTTTGGGGGGAAATTGGGGGTGGTTTGTGGGTTTTCATTGGTTTTTTGGGGAAACTGGGGGTGGTTTGTGGTTTTTCCTTGTTTTTTTGGGGAAATCGGTGGTGTTTTGTGTTTTTTCCTGGTTTTTGGGGGAAACTGGGGGTGGTTTGTGGATTTTCATTGGGTTTTTTGGGAAAATTGGTGGTGTTCTGCCTTTTTTTCTTGGTTTTTGGGGGGAAATTGGGGGTGGGTTGTGGGTTTTCATTGGTTTTTTGGGGAAATTGGGGGTGGGTTGTGGATTTTCATTGGTTTTTTGGGGAAATTGGGGGTGGTTTGTGTTTTTTCCTTGGTTTTTTGGGGAAATTGGGGTGGGTGGGTTTTTTCCTTGGTTTTTTGGGGGAAAATTGGTGGTGTTCTGCCTATTTTCCTGGTTTTTGGGGGGAAATTGGGGGTGGTTTGTGGATTTTCCTTGTTTTTTTAGGAAAAAATCGGGGGTATTCTGTGATTTTTGTTGTTTTTTGCAGGGGAAATCAGGAGTGTTCTGCCTTCTTCCCCGTGTTTTGGGGGAAATTGGGGGCGTTCCATGCTTTTTTGTGGGTTTTTGGGGGAAAATTGGGGGTGTTCTGTGCTTTTTCCATGTTTTTAGGGAAAAGTGATGGTGTTCTGCCTTTTTTCCTGGTTGTTGGAGAAAACTGGGGGTGTTCTGTGCTTTTTCCTCTTTTTTGGGGAAAACTGGGGGTGTTCTGTGCTTTTTGGGGAAAACTGGGGCTGTTCTGTGCTTTTTCCTGGTTTTTTTGGAAAAACTGGGGCTGTTCTGTGCTTTTTC
>NW_024499480.1:0-1497 GCF_017590055.1 Onychostruthus taczanowskii
TTTTTCCCAATTTTTTCCCAATTTCCCAGGATTTTTTTCCCTTTTTCCCATATTTTTCCCCCCAATTAAAACCCATTTTTTCCCCAATTTTCCCCAATTTTTCCCCATTTCCCCACAATTTTTCCCCACTTTTCCCTGATTAAAACATTGATTTTTCCCCAATTTTCCCCAGTTTTTCCCTGATTAAAACACGATTTTTTTCCCCCTTTCCCCCAATTTTTTCCCCATTTTTCCCAATTAAAACATGAATTTTCCCCCTTTTTTTCCCTATTTTTTCCCATTTTTTGAATTCCCAACAAAATCCGGGAATTCTGGGATTCAGGGAGGGAATTCTGAGGTTTGGGAGGAGATTTTGGGGATAAAAATGTTTTTTCTCCCCTGGAATTTGGAAAAATTCCAAATTTTTCCCATTTCCCAGGCAACGCCAGCGAGGTGCTCAAGGAATGGACGGTGACTGGGAAAAAAAAGGTCATTCCCAAAAATCCCACCAAAATTCCCAAAAATTCCCCAAAATCCCTAAAAAATGCCTAAAAAATTCCCCAATTTATTCCCAATTTTGTCCTTTTTGACCCCAATTAAAACATGGATTTTTCCCAATTTTTTTCCCAATTTTTCCCCCATTTTCCTCCTATTTTTTCCCATTTTTTTCCCCAATTTTCCCCCATTTTCCTCCCATTTTTTCCCATTTTTTCCCATTTTTCCCATTTTTTCCCCATTTTTTCCCAATTAAAACATGAATTTTTTCCCCTTTCCCCCAATTTTTTCCCAATTAAAACATGAATTTTTTCCCATTTTTTTCCCTTTTTTTTCCCATTTTTTCCCATTTTTTTCCCATTTTTTCCCCAATTTTTCCCAATTTTCCCCCATTTTCCTCCTATTTTTTCCCATTTTTTTCCCCAATTTTTTCCCAATTTCCCCCTATTTCTTCCCAATTTTTCCCAATTTTTTTTCCCAATTTTTCCCCAATTTCCCCCCTATTTCTTCCCAATTTTTTCCAATTTTTTTCCCCAATTTTTTCCCAATTTTCCCCCATTTTCCTCCTATTTTTTCCCATTTTTTCCCCAATTTTGTTCCAATTTTCCCCCATTTTCCTCCTATTTTTTCCCCCATTTTTTCCCATTTTTTCCCATTTTTTCCCATTTTTCCCATTTTTCCCAGAACAAGAAGAAAAAAGCCCAAGGCCAAGCCCAGCCCAGCCCCTCCCCCTCAGGCCCCGGCCGGGAGGAGAAGCTGGAAAATTGGGAAAAGCTGGAAAAATTGGGAAACCTGGGAATTTCCATCAATGGTTTCCATGGCAACCGCCCCCCCAGCCTGGAGTCGCTCCCTGAGCCTGGGGCAGGTCGGGAAGTTTGGGAATGCTGGGGGGAAAGTTGGGAATTCTGGGGAAATTTGGGAATTCTGGGGGGAAATGTGGGAATTCTGGGGAAATTTGGGATTTTGGGAGGGAAATTTGGGAATTCTGGGGATTTTTCCCTTTTTTTTCCCAATTTTTTCCCA
>NW_024499481.1:0-1496 GCF_017590055.1 Onychostruthus taczanowskii
GGAAGCAGACGGTTTTCTACATGGAGGAATACCTGACGGTGAAGAGCGGCGAGGAAATCTTCGGCACCATCACCATGAAACCCAACGCCAAAAACAACGTGAGGCCAAAAGGGGGTGGGAGATTTTGGGGGATTTTTGGGGATTTTGGGGATTTTTTGGGGGAAATTGAGGGGGTTTTTAGGGGAATTTTTGGGATTTTTTTGGAATTTTTTTGGAATTTTTTGAGGGAAATTTGGGGATTTTTTTGTAATTTTGGGGGATTTTTGAGGATTGTTTTGGGATTTTTGAGGGGAATTTTGGGGATTTTTTTGAGGGAAATTTGTGGGTTTTGTCAGGGAATTTTGGGGAAAATTTTGGGAACTTTTTGGGGGAATTTTGGGGATTTTTTGAGGAAATTTTGGGGATTTTGGGGGGGATTTTTTGAGGGAAATTTGGGGTTTTTTGAGGGGATTTTGGGGATTTTTGGGAATTTCTAGGGGGATTTTTGAGGATTTTTTTTGAATTTTTTGGGGATTTTGGAGGATTTTTTTCAGTTTTGAGGGATTTTGGGGGGAATTTTGGGGATTTTTGAGGATTTTTTTGGATTTTTTTGGGGGAATTTTGGGTATTATTTGGGGTTTTCAGGGGAATTTTGGGGATTTTTTGGGGGAATGTTGAGGATTTTGGGGGGAAATTGGGGTTTTTAGGGGAATTTTGGGGGGAAATTTGGGGATTTTTTGAGGCAATTTTTGAGGATTTTTGGGGGATTTTTTGAGGCAATTTTGGGGATTTTTTGGGATTTTTTTTGAATTTTTTGGGAGATTTTGGGGACTTTTTGAGGGAATTTTGGGGTTTTTTGGGGGACTTTGGGGATTTTTTGGGATTCTTTTGGGGAATTTTTGGGAGGAATTTTGGGGATTTTTTTTTGGAAATTTTTTGGGAGATTTTGGGGACTTTTTGAGGGAATTTTGGGGTTTTTTGGGGGACTTTGGGGATTTTTTGGGATTCTTTTGGGGAATTTTTGGGAGGAATTTTGGGGATTTTTTTGAGGGGGTTTGAGGGGGATTTTTTTTGGAAATTTTTTGGGAGATTTTTGGGGTCATTTTTGAGGGGAATTTTGTGGGATTTTTTCCGAGGGAACTTTGGGGTTTTTCGAGGGAATTTTTTGGGGATTTTGGGAAATCTTTCAACGTTGATTTCGAGGGAATTTTGGGGGGAATTTTCAGGAATTTTGCCAATTTTTGGGCTTTTCCCTCGGGAATTTGGGGCACTTCGGGAAGGAATTGGATGGAATTTTGGGCCAAATTCTGCCAATTTTGGGGAGGACTTCAAACCTGGGATATTTATGGGATTTTTCTGAATTCCTGAATGTCCCAAAATCCCAATTTTTTCCCCCAAAAGCGCGACCTGGACTTCACCATCGACCTGGACTTCAAAGGGCAGCTCTGCGAACTCTCCTGCTCCACCGACTACCGCATGCGTTAGGGACCCCAAAACCCCCGGAATTCACCCCAAAA
>NW_024499482.1:0-1496 GCF_017590055.1 Onychostruthus taczanowskii
GGTTTGGGGGGTTTTATGGCAGTTCTTGGGGGTTTTATGGCGGTTTTGGGGATTTTTTGGGGGTTTTTGGGAGGGATTTTTGGGCGGTTTGGGGATTTTTTGGGATTTTTTTTGGATTTTTGGGGGATTTTTGAGGGGGTTTGGGGGGTTTTATGGCAGTTCTTGGGGGTTTTATGGCGGTTTTGGGGATTTTTTGGGGGTTTTTGGGAGGGATTTTTGGGCGGTTTGGGGATTTTTTGGGATTTTTTTTGGATTTTTGGGGGATTTTTGAGGGGGTTTGGGGGGTTTTATGGCGCTTTTGGGGATTTTTTGGGAGGGATTTTTGGGGTTTGGGGATTATTTGGGGATGATTTTAGGGTGATTTTGGGATGATTTTGGGGATGATTTGGGGTGATTTGGGGGTGATTTCAGGGATGATTTTGGGGTGATTTGGGGATAATTTTGGGGTGATTTTGATGTGATTTTGGGATGATTTTGAGGTGATTTTGGGATTATTTTGGGGATGATTTTGGGGTGATTTTAAGGTGATTTTGGAGGGATTTTGGGGATCATTTGGGGATGATTCCGGAGGGTTTTGGGGATGATTTTGGGGTGATTTTATGGATAATTTTGGGATGATTTTGAGGTGATTTTGGGATGATTTTGGGGTGATTTTGGGTTGATTTTGGGATTATTTTATGGATAATTTTGGGGTGATTTTGGGTTGATTTTGGGTTGATTTCAGGGATAATTTTGGGGTGATTTTGGGATAATTTTGGGGCGATTTTGGGATAATTTTGGGGCAATTTTGGGATGATTTCAGGGATAATTTTGGTATAATTTTGAGGTGATTTTGGGATGATTTTAGGGATAATTTTGGGTTGATTTCAGGGGTGATTTTGGGAGTGATTTTGGGATTATTTTGGGATGATTTTGAGGTGATTTCGGGGATGATTTTGGGATGATTTGGGGTGATTTTGAGGTGATTTCTGGGATAATTTTGGGATGATTTTGGGGTGATTTTGGGGTGATTTTATGGATAATTTTGGAGTGATTTTGGGTTGATTTCAGGGATGATTTTGGGATGATTTGGGTTGATTTTGAGGTGATTTCTGGGATAATTTTGGGATGATTTTGGGGTGATTTTGGGGTGATTTTGGGGCCCCGCACTCACAAGACGTTGAACTGCAGCAGCTGCACGGCCAGGCTCTCGCACAGCCCCTCCACCGCGAACTTGGAGGCCGAGTAGATGTCGTTGAAAACCACCCCTGCGGGACCCGAACATTTTGGGGGGTCCGGGAGGGGTTGGGGGTCTCGATCCCCCCAAAACTTGGGGTTTGGGGTCTCGATTCTCTCAAAATTTGGGGTCTGGGGTCTCAGTTTCCTCAAAATTTGGGGTTTAGGGTCACAATTTCCTCAAAATTTGGGGTCTGGGGTCTCAATCCCTTCAAAATTTGGGGTTTGGGGTCACAATTTCCATCTGGGGTCTTGATTCCTTCAAAATTTGGGGTTTAGGG
>NW_024499483.1:0-1493 GCF_017590055.1 Onychostruthus taczanowskii
ATTTTGGGTTGATTTTGGGCTGGTTTTAGCTGATTTTGGCTGATTTTGGGCTGATTTGGGGGTATTTTGCCAATTTTTGCTAATTTTCGGCTAATTTTGGGCTGATTTTGGCCAATATTGGGGTACTTTTGACAATTTTTACTGATTTTGGCTGATTTTGGGTGTTTTTTGCCATTTTTGCTGATTATTGGCAATTTTGGGGTGTTTTTTGTCAATTTTGGCTGATTTTGGCTGATTTTGGCCAATTTTGGGGTATTTTTGCCAATTTTGGGCGATTTTGGGGTATTATTTGCCAATTTTAGCTGATTTTGGGCTGATTTTGACGGATCCTGGCAGATTTCGGGGAATTTTTGCCAAGTTTGGCTGATTTTGGCCAATTTTGGGCTGATTTTCACTGATTTTACTGATTCTGGCCAATTTTGGGGTAATTTTTGCTGATTTTGGGCTGATTTTGGGGAATTTGGGCTGATTTTGGGTTGATTTTTGCTGATTTTGGGGATTTTGGGCTGATTTTGGGCTGATTTTGGGTTGTTTTTGGGCTGATTTTGGGGTATATTTTGTTGATTTTAGCTGATTTTGGGTTGATTTTCAGCTGATTTTGTGGGGTTTTTTGGCCTTTTTTGCTGATTTTGGCTGATTTTGGCTGATTTTGGAGTATTTTTGGCCTTTTTGGCTGATTTTGGCTGATTTGGGGGTATTTTTGCCAATTTTTGATAATTTTGACTGATTTAGTCCAATTTTGGCTGATTCTGGGGTATTTTTTTGCCAATTTTGGGCTGATTTTGGCCAATATTGGGGTATTTTTGCCAATTTTTACTGATTTTGGCTGATTTTGGGGTGTTTTTTGCCAATTTTTGATGATTTTGGGCTGATTTTGACTGATTTTCACAGATTTTTGGCCGATTTTGGGGTATTTTTTGCCAATTTTTGCCAATTTTTACTGATTTTGGCCGATTTTGGGGTATTTTTTGCCAATTTTGACTGATTTTGGCCAATTTTGGGTATCTTTTGCTGATTTTTGATGATTTGGGCTGATTTTGGCCGATTTTGGAGTATTTTTTACCAATTTTGTCCGATTTTGGGGTATTTTTTGCCAATTTTACTGATTTTGTTGGATTTTGGGGTATTTTTACCACTTTCTGATCCTTTTGACCGATTTTGGGTGGTTTTGGGGTGTTTTTGGGCTGTTTTGGGGTATTTCTGATCCTTTTGACCAATTTTGGGTGGTTTTGGGCTGTTTTTGCTGATTTCTGATCCTTTTGACCGATTTTGGGTGGTTTTGGGGTGTTTTTGGGCTGTTTTGGGGTATTTCTGATCCTTTTGACCAATTTTGGGTGGTTTTGGGCTGTTTTTGCTGATTTCTGATCCTTTTGACCGATTTTGGGTGTTTTTGGGGGGGTTTTGGGCTGTTTTTGGGGTGTTTTTGCCGATTTTCGATCCTTTTGACCGATTTTGGGGTGTTTTTCGGTGGTTTTTGGGTGTTTTTGGGCTGT
>NW_024499484.1:0-1492 GCF_017590055.1 Onychostruthus taczanowskii
ACAGGTGAGGCAGGTGAGGGTTCAGGTCTGACCCAGATGTGCCCAGGTGTGCCCAGGTGTGTCTAAGTGTGA
The DNA here is from genome assembly GCF_017590055.1 of Onychostruthus taczanowskii. Classification (NCBI taxonomy): domain Eukaryota; kingdom Metazoa; phylum Chordata; class Aves; order Passeriformes; family Passeridae; genus Onychostruthus; species Onychostruthus taczanowskii. The sequence goes on from NW_024499484.1 coordinate 73, forward strand.
CCCAGGTGTGACCCAGGTGTGTCTAAGTGGGACCCAGGTGTGACCCAGGTGTGTCTAAGTGGGACCCAGGTGTGACTCAGGTGTGACCCAGGTGTGTCTAAGTGGGACCCAGGTGTGACTCAGGTGTGCCCAGGTGTGTCTAAGTGGGACCCAGGTGTGCCCAGGTGTGCCCAGGTGTGCCCCCGAGGCCAGGCTGGCGATGCGCCCGATCACCGTGCGGTCACCCGTGCTGATCACCAGGGTGTGCCCCAGGTGTGCCCAGGTGTGCCCCAGGTGTGTCCCAGTGGAGCCCAGAGACCCCCAGATGTCCCTAGGTGTGACCCAGGTGTGCCCCAGGTGTGCCCAGGTGTGACCCAGGCATGACCCAGGTATGTCCAGGTGGGACTCAGGTGGGTCTCGGGTGACTAGGTGTGACCCGGGTGGGACCCAGATCTCCAGGTGCCCCCAGGTGTGCCCAGGTGTGCCCCCAGGTGTGCCCTCAGGTGCCCCCCCAGGTGCCCCCAGGTGCCCCCCAGGTGCGCTCACCTTCCAGGCACATGGTGGAGAAGAAGGCGATGTTCCGGGTCTCCAGGTGCGACTCGTGCGTGCACTCAGGTGAGCGCGGCTGCGGCTCCGACTCCCCGGTCAGCGAGGAATTGTCCACCTGGGCACGGCCCCGCCCCCGCCTCAGCCTCCAGGTGTGCCCAGGTGTGCCCAGGTGTGCCCAGGTGCATACCCAGGTGCCCCCAAGTGTGCTCAGGTGCATTCCCAGCTGCCCCTAGGAGCATTCCCAGGTGCCCCAGGTGTGTTATATCTGCCCCCAGGTGTGCCCAGGTGTGTTATATCTGCCCCCAGGTGCCCCCAGGTGCCCCAGGTGCATTCCCAGGTGCCCCCAGCTGCCCCCAGGTGTGCCCAGGTGTGCCCCCAGGTGCGTTCCCTGGTGTGCCCAGGTGTGCCATATCTGCCCCCAGGTGCCAGGTGTGCCCGGGTGTGCCCAGGTACCCTCAGGTGCCCCCAGGTGTGCCCAGGTGCATTCCCAGGTGTGCCCAGGTGCATTCCCAGCTGCCCCCAGGTGTGCCCAGGTGCCCCCAGGTGCGTTCCCAGGTGCCCTCACCTGCCCCAGGTGCCCCCAGGTGCGTTCCCAGCTGCCCCCAGGTGTTCCCAGGTGCCCAGGTGTGCCCCCAGGTGCGTTCCCTGGTGTGCCCAGGTGTGCCATATCTGCCCCCAGGGGCCCCCAGGTGCCCCCAGGTGTGCCCAGGTGCCCCCAGGTGCCCCCAGGTGTGCCCACCTTGCAGCCCTGCGCGGCCAGCACGCGGATGTCGGCCGGCACGCGGTCGCCGCCCTTGATCTCCACCAGGTCCCCGACCACGAGCTCGGCCGCGTTCACCTGCAGCACCTGCCCCGCCCGCACCACCGTGGCTTGCTGCGGGACAGGTGAGGC
>NW_024499485.1:0-292741 GCF_017590055.1 Onychostruthus taczanowskii
CATCTCGATTAGTTCTGTATTGTTGGCAGTGCACTGTCGATGTGGCAATCGGCACTCGTTGCTCTTCCACCTTCAGGAGTCCTACTGCAGATGGGTTTTCTGATAGTCCAGGCAAGGTATTCAATTGCTTGACACCCTCTGTCTCTACAGCAGCTATTCTGAATGCCCATCTGAGTCCCTTTGGGTCTTTGAAATACCCACTTCGGAGATAATCTATGCCCAAAATACATGGGGCCTCTGGGCCAGTCACGATAGGGTGTTTCTTCCACTCATTTCCAGTCAGGCTCAACTCAGCTTCCACCAGAGTAAAATCCTGTGATCCCCCTGTCACACCAGCAATAGAAACGGATTCTGTCCCCACATGTCTTGATGGAATTAAGGTACACTGCGCACCAGTGTCGACCAAAGCTTCATACTCTTGTGGTTCCGATGTGCCAGGCCAACGAATCCACACCGTCCAGAAAACACGATTTTCCCTAGCCTCTACCTGGCTAGAGGCAGGGCCCCTCTAAGCCTGGTTATCCTTCTTTCCTTGGACATATGTCTTAGAGGTTCCTTCAAGGGGATCAAAAATATTGGCATCATCTTCATCTATGGCAGCTTGGTTACGGGCCACTGGAGCTGCTTCCCTTTTGGAACTTCCTCTCTGAGTCTTCAGTTCACGAACCCGTTGGGCCAGAGCAGCAGTTGGCTTTCCATCCCATCTCCTCATGTTTTCTCCACAATCGCGCAGGAAGAACCATTTCCCTACATGTTGTGATAGCTAGTGCTTCATTTTAGGCTTGCACTCATTTCCATCAATATTGCTGGACTTTAAACAAAGTTCCACATAATCAAAACATCTGATAAGAACAGAAAACTACTCCAGGTAATGTATAGTATTAGTTCGCATCTTCTAGGAACTCCTGCATCCAAAAAATAGCCCTTCCTAGTGGTGTCATGACAAAAACATGCTTTTTTCCAAAGTAAGGTTATGAAATCCTATATAAGTGTGTAAAAAAATCCAGAAAAATACCATGTCTGTTCATGTAATTTTACAAATAAGCTTTCATATCCAAAATCTGAGAGTTGAATCATGAAGGTTAAAGAGCTAAAAATCCAAAATCTAATAAGTCATGTTTTGTTTCACTGCCCTGAATACACGGAACCATCTACTTTTTTTTTTTTTCTATTCTTATTTAAAGCACTTTCTGAGAAGAAACTGACAGCTCTCCCTAGTTTTGTATTGATATTCAGCTGTTGTTCTAAACATAAATTGTACTTTGAACACTTATTTGTTCAATGTGATAAAATAAAAACATTTTTTACTATTGAGTTTTATTACAAAAATAGAGACTTGTCATTAAATTATTCACTCATTTAGGAAAACCATTGTCAAAATCACATCATGATTAACAAAATCATTATGTGTTAGGTAAAACTTTTGGAAAACTGGAGCTTTAAAAGTAATTCAAGATTAAGTTTTCATATATAGCAATTAAAGCAGCTTTCCCATTCAGCAAGGATGTCACTGAACAGCATCTTGATGAGGTACCTTTTCTGGATTTATACATGTGAATAACCAGTGGGTATAGACTTAGTTTCCGTGACCATATATCTGGTTATCTGGTTTTTTTAACTATTTGAGTGACCATGGCATCACTCTGTTACATGCCACTACTCTCCTAGGTAATGCACACACATGATTTGGAGGATAGCACACACTTGGGACTTGTCCAAATAGAGACTTTGAGCAGACTGAACTCATTCTGGAGCAGAAGTAAGATTAATTATAAGAAGACCCATGCTGTGAGATACTGAGAACAGTCCTCTGTGTGATTAAATGCACTGGAAGTAGCCATAGGGTCCCTGGGAAGATTTTTGAAAAACTACCAGCCTGCTCATTGACCACTGTTTTAAACCTACATTAAACCATCAACTTCACTGTAATGGCTCTTGTGGATGAGCCAGTGCCTGTGCCCTGTGGCAGATCGTGCAGATATATAATGTAAAGATTGTGCCCAGCTAATAACTATGAGGTTTTTTGGATTGATCCTCCTGTTGCCATAATTTTTTAATTGAAGTGTTTATTCTAGCACATGTTGGGAAGAGGGGGTTCCAGCCCGTTTCTGAATTTAAGATTAGCAAACAAGAAAACAATTTCACTTTCCTGAATTTATGATTAGCAAACAAGAAAACAATCAAGGCAAAGACAGATAAGACAACTGCAAGTAAGAAAACACCAGATAGCTATAATTATATTTGTTTGCTTGATTAGATTGCAAATAGGTATTTTTCTCTCACCCAGTAATTCTGTGAAATGAGTGAATTGATAAAAATAAATAAGTGATGGTATGGTAGAAAGGCATTATCTGCAGCATGAGCACAGGAGGAGTGAAATCAACTTATTCAGAGAGATTATATTAAACAAGTGCTGAAAAAAAACCCTTTTAATACTTCTCCTGGGTTTTTAACTACTTGTAATTATGTGTTACTTGAAAAAAAAATCAGCATTTAAAAAATATTTTATGATACAAAACTAGGTTGGACAAAATTCTGAGCAACCTGATCTAGTTGAAGCTGTCTCTGCTGATTGCAGGAGAGGTTGGACTAGATGAGCTTTAAAGGTGCCTTCCGACCCAAACAATTAAATTATTCTAGGTACATCTTTGTCCTGGTTTAGGGCAAGTTTGGGAGATAACCTCCAAAGGGGCTTCTCTACGAAAGCAGATTCAATTGCCCCCTCCCCCCCAACCGGTTCGGGAGAAAATATCTCCTTGGAGAAAAAGTGGAAAGAAACCTGTTTATTAAACAATAGAACCCAAACAATATAACTTCTCACTGCTCCAAAAAAACAAACTCAGAACAGTCCCCTCCCCAGGTTGCAGTTCGTCTCACTCAGTTTCTGATCAGTCTCTCTGGTGCTGGAAATGCCGCGGCCCAGGCCCGGCCAAGGGGCCTCAGGTGGAGCTGCCGGTGCTCTTCTGGGTGTTCAGTCCAGAGCAGGCTTGAACAGATCCAAGAAAAAGGAAAAATCACAGTCCAGGGAACTTCTTTGCCTCAGCTAGCTAAAACTAACTAAAAGCAAAAAAAGGGGAAAAGAGGAGCTCTGTCCTGCTGTCTGTACATCCGCAGACAACACAGTCCAGGAGCAGGAATGTGGAGGAGTGAGTGCAGTCTGAAAACAAACTGCGCGCTTCTTCCCTCCCCTCTTCACTCTCTGGAAGAGAGTCTTAAAGGTGTAAAACTTATTATTCAGTATAAACAGAACAAGACGATTGGGGATAAAAGCATCATATAGTCAACCCAGGACATGATCTGAGGTGTTCTGCCCTTGTGGCCCACTCCCAGAGAGGTTTCTGTAAGTGAAGACTATTTGCAGTGATATAGTGAGAGAATTTTGTACTGCATTTTGCATTGTGCTTGTTTTGTTTTTCTTTCCTAGAAAACTGATAATGGCATTCACTTGTCATGGGGTATATGAAGCCATCTAGTCCAGCTGCTATACTGTGACTTGGCCAGCATGCTATCTGTCTTAGAGAGAGTAATTGTGAAGGTCATCTGGATGTCTTCATTGTCAGTCGTACTCTTCCCGTCAAAAGAATCCACTTGTGGTAAATAGCCATGCATTCAAAGGTGCCTGTGTTCCAGAAGTGACCACTGCTTTAGCTGAAGATCTCTGTTGTAGCTTCTTCCTAGGATCACTTTTTTGAAAATATTGTCAATGACTCTTTCCTCACAATTTGCCAGGTTACTCCTGCTTGCATCGACATACAGATGCCTAATTTCAGTATCCCAGTCTTACCCATTAATTGGGCAGAAGTCTGATGCGAGGTGATATCTGAAATTGTGTTACCTTAATTTTGTTTTTTTCACTGTATCTCTTTAGAAGCTGTCAGTGCAGTGCAAATATCCTGATAGTATTAAAATAGCTTTCTTCACTTGCTCATCTGTCCTCAGCTCTATTTTTAAAATTAGTACACAAGCCTGTGCTTTGGGTTAATTATACACTGTTCAGTTTTATCCAAGAAAATCTTCTCTTTTTAATTTTTAAGGGGTTTTTTGCACTATATATCTAAGAGGTTTTTTATTCTGTTCTTGACATAGTGAAAACCAGACCTTCACAGGATATCTTTAATACTCCATTAGATTGCAAGGTTCTACTGGCCTGTTTAGCTGCCTAGGGGCCTGCCTTTAGTTTGGGACTTCTTGGCTATGAATTGTTGTGCTGGTAACCTGCAGAAATTCTGAGTTGTGTAAGAGAGGAGAAAGTGAAAATTGTAAACTACGAAAAAAAAAAATTAATCACCAGCCCTGCAGCATAATCTGCTTCTTGGTTACACAGCCTTGGACTTTGTGGTGACAGCATTACAGCAGATATTCTTGGGAAAAAATACATCTGTTAGATGAGTGTTGTGTTTTGCAGAGATGGGTACAAACCTATTTTGCTTCAAGGAATTTGAATTTGTCTGTGGTACCTTATGATTGTCAAGGTGTGTAGTACAAATAATACTAGCAATTGTTATCGATATATATTATGTTTATAGACCACATTGTGAAGACCTGATGTTTTTACAAGCAGCAGGGAAGAGAAAGTGTCTGTTCTACCAAACAAAGAGGGGTGAATGCTCTGGGCCGTAACAGCAATAATAATAAAGTTGCTGCTATAAAGTGGAAAGTAAGAAAAATCTTAGTATGAAAATCAGTAAGTTTCAGCTGTAGCAACTTTTTGGTATGGCATGTTAAGATAAAAGAGAAACAGCTAAAGTGTGAAGTCAGGGCTGAATGTCATTAGTAAATATGCCTTTAGTTATTCAGGATAAAATGCCTTACTAATGGTCTTGTTCTCAGTGATGGTGCTTTTATGTGATTAATTTGAATAATTTTCAGTGTTTACTTCTGATAATTAAGAAATGTTTCAGTATTAGTTAGCAGTTGCCTATGTAGATGTGGGAGCAATAGTGGCAAATCAGAAACAGCCTGATCAGGCTTGTTGTGCCAGTAGGTCAGAAACTGTGACAAATAAGCTGCTTGTGCGTTCTCTTGCCAGCTTGGTTCTTCATTCTGTTTTCTGAATGAATGAGACTGCCTTAGAAGGGAATAAATGTAGGAAGTACCCGAAGCCCTGTTCTAATTTACAAGAAAAGATGCTGTTGAGTTTTACTTGACTGCTCAGTTGATCAGACACCCAAGTCCCTGGTGAATTTAGAATTAGAAACAAAACTCTTTATGTTAGAGTTTATGCAAAAACATTTGTTGGACTCCCACTTCTAGTTAGAGTGTTTTTAGACCCTTGTCAGACCTGCTATACTCCTTAGACCATAGATGAAAATTTCCACAGCAGAACAGTCCTGGTTATTGTATCCTGCCATAATCCTGTCTGACGTACTAACAAAAATAGAAGCTTCTCTCAGTTATTCTACATTTTCTTTCCTATGTTCAGTGTAAGAAGTTAGAAAAGTATCCTATTGTGATGGAATTGGGTACGACTTTTGGTAGATTGAAGATCACAGCAGGACCTATTAAGTTGTAGACTTTATTCTGTTAACACTGAACTGTTTTAGTGCTCTGGAGATGAAGACATCTAAAACCAGTCAAGGATTTCATGTATCGGGTATATGGAGTGTAATTGTGTAGCTTTTCAGCTGAAATTGTGGACAACTGTTAATCCAAATACTATTCAACTCCATGGTATCCATTTGCAGCAGTACACTTTCACATTTAAGAACTTGGAGCAGTGTTAGTAGTAATATTTGCAAATGAAAGCTGCATTGCTTGCTGTTCCAATCTACTTTGGGCCAATGATTGATACTTTGCACTTTGTTTACTGTGCTGATGTCCAGACACAGAACTGATGCTTTTATATAGGTGAACTTGGGCTCCCAAGAGCAAACTGAGGATTTTGACCTTCAGTTCAGAATCTCCCATTACGTAGTAGCCACATGTGGAGAGACTTATCAAAGAAGGGGAAGTGATGGGAAGCTTCCTAAAATTCTTCTGAGTATGTTCATTCTGTTCCCAAATGTAGGCATAGATACAGGAGGCTGTCATTATTGTACCATGAACACGGTTTCCGCCACTGAAGGATGATGCATTACAGTAATTCTGTTTGTTGTAAGAAGCAGAGCTTAAAATAGAATGGTATGTAAGAATGTATCCTTTCTAAACATAAAGGTTTCTTTGTGTCATAATGAAGTATAGGGCTTTAAAAAATTTTGTTATTAATGTCCTTCATATATTTTATTCTTTTCATTGAAGTGGCCAGCCTTATGACACCTAGTTTTGTAAAAACCTTTTTTCCCCTCCTACCTTCCCTTCTTTGTTGTTATTTTCCATTTTGTCTTACTTTCTGGTCAGTTTTAATTTTCATTCTGATGCCTTGATTTTTAATTTTTTTTTTCAACATGCAGTTTTTTCTCTTTCTATGCTAACTCTGGAATGCTAAACCTAAGAGATGAGTGTTAAGAGCTGAGTGATCACCCTTGGCATACTTAATTGTAGACAAGTTGTTTGAACTTGTAACACTTGGAAAATGAAAGTGAATATATTTGTTTTGTTATTCCCATGGAAACGAGATATTTATAATGAGCTTCTAAAAACAAGTTACAAATATACACAAAGAAGCTGATTCTTCATAGCAGTTGCTTAATAAAAAGGAATTAGTTTATTTGGGGTGTTACGGGTTGGGGTTTTTTCTTAAGTTCATGAGGTCTGAAAAACTGGTACAAGGAAGGGATTTCCTGAATGTGAACAGGACATTAAAAATGGTGAAAATAAACTGGGGGTATGAGAGCCTTGTGTGTTATGCTGTGTTCATAGCATTATAATTTTTCATACAGTTTGAGTTGGAGTTTTACATGTCATCCAGGTGAACACCACCACCTCGCCCTTCTCCCAGTGAGCAGGGACACATTGCATGAGACCAGGTTGCTCATAGCCCCATCCAACCTGACCAGGGATGGGCCATGTGTCATTTCTCTGGACAGCCTCTTGCTGTCAGTGTTTCACCACCCTCCTAAAAATGTCTTCCTTATATCTAGTCTGAATCGACCCTATTTTAGTTTGCAGCCATTACCTTGTCCTATTACAACAGCTCTGCTAGAAAGCCTGCCCCCAGTCCTTCCTTGTATGCTCCCTAAAAGCTGCAGTAAGGTCTCCTGGAGCCATGTCTCCACCAGACTGAACAGCCCCAGCTCTCCCAACTTGTCTTCATGGCAGAACTGTTCCTTCTCTCTGATTGACTCTCTGGTCTGCTCTGGACTCACTCCAACAGGTCAATGTCTTTCATGTGCTGGGGACCCCAGAGCTGGATGCAGTGCTCCAAGTGGGCTCTCACCACAGCAGAGTAGAGGGGCAGAATCCCCTCCCACACCCTGCTCCCATGCTGCTTTTGGTGCAGCCCAGGATACAGTTGTTGGCTTTCTGGGCTGGGAGTGCATGTTGCTGGCTCATGTCCAATTTTCCATCCAATAGTACTCATGAGTTCATTACCTCTAGGGTGTTTTTGTGGACCTGGATTGGAGAGAGTGTGTAAATCAAGGTTCGCTGAAAGACTTTTCCTGTCATTTCTACCTACTCAGTCAGTGGTCTCCTATGCATTCAACCCATGACTGTACGGACAGAGGCGAGGGGAGCATGCTGTTCTAGTTAGTAATCATGATGACAGCAACTGCTCAGAGCTTTTCGAGACCTGTCTCTAGAGAGAGGAGGGGTATAGGATTGCTGCTTGATAATTTAGATGCTAATACATGGCATACATGTACCATACCTCACATACCAAAAGTGTAAGAACATGTTGTGTTCCTAGGGTTTTCCACAAGACTTGACATATGTTGTAGCTGTAGAGTTTTGGAGTTAATTATGGTGCTTTACTAGTGGATTTGATAATCTTGTAGTAGATGGGGGAGTGAGAGGGGATATTTTTGGAGTGTAGAAAAAGATAACAAATTTCAAAATTAAAGCTGTTTTAGTTAGGAAACTTGGGATATAGTTGCAAAAATTCCTTCACTCCCAATCCTATTTTTAACATCAATTAATGCTGTTGTCTGGTAAAGAATATCAGCTATGATGCACATTTGTTTCTCTTTCGGGGTTTGGCTGCAATAGTACCTTGGTCATATATATGTGTCTAATTTGTGATTTTACCTTAAGCTGAAGGGGAAAAAATCCACGCATTTCCTTGCCCCATGTAAGTGACAGGGAAGAGACGAAATATGAAAGGTAGGTATACCTGTGTCTTAAACCAAATGCTCTTTGTTCCTCGTGGCAGCCATATTTATGTATTTTTCCTTTTAATTCATACAAAAAAAAAAAAAGTTATGCTTTTCTATTTAATAAGTGGGCAAGCAGAAATTCTTCATGTGTTAAAATAAAACCCTGAGATCAGTTCATTTGTTTAGAGTGTGGTGCTAATAGTGACAAGGTCGTGGGTTTGACCACTTCAGGGTTGAACTTGATGATCCTTGTGGGTCCCTTCCAGCTCAGAATATTCTGTGAAAAATAAACAAGTCAATATGAATTTTTGCTGGTTTTGCTGAAAGTGATCATTCTCTTTCCCACTGCAATGATCCTGACTGATGATCGAAGCTAAACCTATGTGCTACAGAAAACTGCCTTTGACAAGGCCTGAATGCTAGGCTTGGCAGTGAGTCTGTAGAGAATTTAGGGCCTTAGGGTGTTGTTATGCTGCAGCCTTGCAATGATTGATAGTGCTTTCTTTTTCTAAATAAGAGGCAAAACAAAATGAAGTCTTGACCTCTTGTGCTACTTAAAAGTTCTTGGACGTGTTTCATCAGAAGACGGATGTTAAACCTATTAATGAGAATCCTGGAGAAATTCCAGGTAGTTAATTGCAGTTTATTCCACCTGTCTTTCTGATTAATTAAATGCTGGATTATATTCTTTATTTCTACTGTCATGGTGTTCTTTTACCAGCTAATTCTGAGATATTCCAGCACATGCTTTACCTAAAGCAGACAAGTAGTTGCAAACAGCAATGTTTGGTCAAAAAAACACATAAAGTTTATTTTGTGGGGGTTGCTGACATTTGATACATATGTTGGGCTGCATTGAAAATAAAGGATGCTAGTAATGAACAATTATTCAGAGGGTTCCCTTAGTGTTGAATTTTGTTGTGAATAACTGATTTCTCTTTGTTTTAAAAGCCTGGGATAAAATTTCATTTTTGTTTAGCTAATTGAAGTAAGAGTCACTTTCTAACTGTTGGTTGCTAAACCAGAAATCTCATTTCCCCTTTTTGTTAGTGGAGGCATTCCCAGCTGAGAGGGATTTGACCACTGAAGGTATCTAAAAGAAGATCAAAGATAAATCCACGACCTATAGATGAATTGCTCTTCACAGTGGTCTTTTTGACACTTGAATTAAAATTAGATTGCTGTGTACTGTTTTTCTAGCCCAAGATTTCTGTTGCTGGTGCACATTCTCTCTATCCTAGCATCTATTGTTTATTCCCATATAAACAGCTGTCTCTGTTGAAAGGACTGGTCTGGGTTGTGTGGTGGTGCTTGGTTACTTTTTCCCCTGATTTGCTTGAAATGTTCTCCAAATTGGTGCAAAAAGAAATGCTCAAGCAGCAAACAAAACTTGTGTAGTAGTATGTTTCCCAGCAACATGGACTCTCAAATATTACTTTAACTTAGAGATTTTTGTAATGTAAACATTTTCTGCTTTTGAAGATGGTACTGTTTAAGATTATATCAGTATAAGTATCAAAACATCTTTTTGAAAATGGTTCTATTTGATCTGCTAAACTTTCGTTCAAAATATATGGCTAAATTTTGGGGTGTAAATTCTTATTCTAAAGATCAGAGAATCTGTAGTTTACTAATACAGGAAAAGATGTGGCTTGTCTCTGCTGTAATTCGTAAAAATAGTTGGTTTTTGTTTAATGGTGGGTAAACTCACTAATGCTGTTGCTTCATATCTGAATTTTAAAATGAGGAGCACTAAAACTAGGTTAATATTAGGGAATTGAGTGGAGCAGTGAATATTCTTCAACATTATCTCCTGCCTAAACTGAATATTGTAAAATGCTAGAAAATAGACATGCATTAACCTCCTTTTGGGTAAACATATCACTGTATTGAATGCTTTGTAAGAGTTGTATCAACTGAAATCTTTGGTGTGATGGACCAAAAAAGATCTGCAGGAATGACAGTATAAACTGGTGTTTGTAAAGTGGGAATTTCCCATTATCAGAATTTGCACCACACACTTGTACAGCAAAATTATGAGTTTACCAGGCTACTATATTGTGTTTTCTGCATACCTTTAAATGTTTTTTGAAGATGATGGTCGACAAAGAAAACAGGTATTGAATTTAAATGTGTTATTTAAAAACTTGTCAGTCTTCAGTCGAGGAGGAATTTCAAGATTTTAATGCTTTTCAGTAGTTTGCTTTACACAATAGCAGAATAATTCTTAATTTATTTGTGAACACATGAATAGTGACTTATAAGTAATATGATAACAAGTTATTCAAAGAGGAATAAAAATAGTAAATAAAAAGACTCACCTAAGATGCTTCAGATCCTGTCTTATATGTGCAGGCATTATAAGTGATCAACCAAATGAGACTGTATTTAATTTGATGAGCTGCAGGCATTTTGACAGTAAACCCAGTTGCTTTATTTCCTCTTTATTTCTGAACATTCATCAAGGGAAATCTGTGAAGTGCTATCCTACTGATGTACATATAAAAATAAAGTGATATTCCTGGGATATGTTTTTTATTGACATCATAAATGGGCTGCATGGGCCTTCCTGTTCTGTTGCAGTTTTCTGTTGTTCTCTGTGGTAAACTGAAACCATTCTGCTATTCTTGAAATGCTTTTGTGCTCCCTTGTAATTTCTTTCAATTGCTGTGTGTTTCAACAGGGGAAAGTCTGTAAGAACTATTACTTTTGAGCAGTTTAAGGAAGCTCTTCAAGAACTCTCCAAGAAGCGATTTAAAGGCAAAAGTGATGAGGAAGCACTTCAAGAAATGTATAAACTAATTGAAGGAAAAGGCCCAGGTTTAACTGGAGTAACGGTATGTTACTGGTCTAATGGACAGATTGTTTCTACCTGTCCTTTGTCCTATTGCAGTGTTGTTATGTTCACCACTTCCCTCTACAATCCACAAATCCAATTTCTCTGTGAGCCTGAAGGCAATTGCAAAGCAGAATTGGAGAAAAGACTATGCAACAACTGAGTATTGCACTACTGTGTGTTCTTGTGTGGTACTCTCATTGCTCCTTCTAGGAATTGTACTAGCATGTAGTAGCACATCAGGAATATTCTGAGCTCTTGTGTATGCTTAGAACAATGAAATGTTCATGAAGAGTGGTGTATCCAAATCAAAAAGGATATAATGACATTGGGGCCACAATAAAAAGTTTTAAGATGTTTTGTGAAACACCAAAAAGCAAAGGCATCTTAAAATACATTTATTTACACCATGTGAATCCCAGAACACTGGAAATCTGGGAATAATTATCATGTGGTCCCATCTTTGTTTCTTGTTTGTTCAAAGTCTGTCAGAGCTACAATGTTCTTTCTTTTTAATTTTAAAATACTGGTATTAAGCTTTGTATGTGAAAAGAGAGCTATAAAGCATACTGTACATTAGCTTGGTTGTCCTTTTAGATGCCCAGGCTAGGCAAGCTTTTATCCAGTATTTTAGGAAATATTGGAGTGTTTACCATCAGCTCAAATAGTTCTGTCAGTTTAGTTCATCTGCTTAAAATTTGTGATCCTCCTGAATTTTGCCTGTAAAGCTGTGAATGAAAGTATAATCTTTTCAGAAACTGGTTCTCTACAAATGATCAGCGTAAATATCGAGTGGAAAGAACTCTTTTGAGTTGTAAAATAAGTCAGCTTTTTGCAAGATTTTATTTTATTACTCTTCTACTCTCATTTAAAACAAGTGGTAATTTTGATACAGACTTAAACCTTCCTTTTTGTTCTTCACTTACATTAATAAATTTGAATAACTTCTTCATCTGTACAGGGATTCTTCCTTCAAATTGTGTACATTGTTCTAGGCCTCACTCCTGATTCCATTTTTGGTATTTCAGCAGGCAGATATTGAAATGAGCAGTATCTGATACTAAGGGAAAAGTCTCTTTCTGTGTGGGGTGCACGGATGAGAGAGCTTTGCAGATGCAAAGTAGCATCATAAAGGTTCAGCAGAGGTATATGAGTGTGCCAGCAGCAGGGGAAGAAGAGCAGAGGGGAATATGAGCCAAAGATGTGAGGCTTGACTGTTCAATATATCCTATTCTGGGGAGAGTTGAAGAAGTTAGGAAAGGGCGATCAGAATATCTTCTTCTGCTACCTGGAAAAGTAAGGGACAGGAGGCAGAGCTTAAAAAGCAGGGAGATTGCAGGCTGGGAGTGTGTGTGTATATAAAACCAAATGTCATGTTTGTTTTCTCATGCTAATTTAGTTCCTGGATGGTAAAAAAGACCCACAAACTTGGCAATTAAAGACATTAAAATAAATAAATGAATAGATGGACACTCTCCTTCTGCAGCCCAGGAGTGCATATATGAATTCTCCATACAAGCTTTTAATGCTTTGTTTACTTTGGGAAGTTAATATTGTGGAAATTTTAAGTTGTACTCCTTTCTGTATGGTTAGATAAAGTTACATTAAGCTTTTCTTAAAAGTTCTAAGGTAAGTCAGTCATGCCATGTAGTGTGTGCCCTGCTCTGTAAAACTCTGCTATAGGTCATGTAGATTCAGGTTCAGGTCTCAGAAAAGTTTGTGACTACTGACACATTACTCCAAACCTATTAGGGAAGGAATTGAAAGTATGATTAAGTGAAGCTTGTGGATAATACTTCAGCAGCACGTGGGGAATTTTATGTCTTAGCTTCTTCTCATGTTATGTACTGGGTATTCTGGGGAGGTAGGGGGCAGGGGCAGTATGTGTGGACTAAAGGGCAGCCTGCGGAAAGCACTCCTTCAGCAGGACAGTTGGAAAGTTGACCTTCACATCAGACAATGAGGATTTTAGTGCATGTTAGGGCAGAAGTGATAGAAGATTTTTTTATCTTCTTCTGTTTATTTTTTTTTCTCCTTCAGAATGTCATAGAATTACAAAAATCCCTGCTTGCTGTTGATGTGGTTGAGAAGGCTCAGCAGCCAGACATTGAAACCAAGTGAATTTTAGGCTGCTTTCTAATCTGGGAACAGAACATGTATGATTGACTTTGTCACACAGGAAGAAAAACAGGAAAGTGATACAGGTTAATGAAGCCAGTGGCTTTCTTAGCTCACTTGGTGGTGATCTCTGAATAGAATCTACAGTGCAGGTCATGTAACTTTGACAGCTTGTAAACAGACATGTAAATGAAGTCTAAGGCCTTTTAATTGTCGTCATTCCTACACAAAGGTTACAAAGAGCAAAACTGAGGTTCTTTCTTTTCCTGTACCAAGAGCTGTGTGCCATAACAATGCTGTATGCATTTTTACACCTCCTGGGGAACAGATCCTTACCTTGGTTATTGTTTGCTCTTAAAATAAAACCAGTTGAACTTCAGTGTATATTCATCAGGGTCTTTGACATAGAAATGCAGAGCAATTTCAAGTGCAAGGAATCTGGGATGATCTCATTCAAACTTCTGCTCACAAGAGGGCTAACTTAAAGCCAGATCAGGTTGTTCAGGGCTCAATCCAGTGAGATCCATGATGAGAGGAATATGGGTGGCAGGGCAGTACAGCAGCAACAGCACTTGAAAAGCTGGATGATGGGTGGTCAGGGAGATGTTGATGTGGGCAAGATCATATTCTCACCAAAACATACCTGTTAGGGCAAGAGCAAGGAAGCCAGAGTGAAGCCCACAGAGTGTGGTAAATGAGACAAAACACTTGGTGCTGCAGAAGTGCAAAGGGGACTAGGAATTCCACTTAAGACTATGTGGATCTGCTTGAAGACTATACAGTGGTAATCTGAAAAAGCTGCAGGAGATGCTGTCCAGCACATGGACTTCCATTAAGATATAGAAGTCTGCAGAACTGCCATTAGCACATCAGAGTCTTTGACTCTATTAGGAAGAAGTCCTATATCCACCCTGAATGCTTCAGAGAGCTCATGTGTCTTCCCAGAGGTCAGGGCGGTGGTGGCCACTCTTGTGGGAGATGTGCTGTGGTCGAGGTCCTGAGATTCCAGATGGCAGGAGAAGATGAGGAGGAGACTGACATGGTATTTGTGGAAAACCCAAGCTACACAAAGTCAGGCAGGAGTGACAACTGAAGACCAAGTGGACAGAGATTATTGAGATAGAAAAGGCTGAAAGCTGGTGGCTTCTGGCAACAAAAATTCACAGATCTGCTCCACCTGCAATTGTTCAATTTCAGAATACATATAGTATCCTAAGATCTGGTGAGGATCAACAAGACCCATCAGAGTCAGCTGTGCCTGAATTTAGTGTTCACACAAAAACGGGAAAATGAGTGATAATGTTGACCAGCACTGTCTCACACTGTGGGGACAGACAGCTTCTTTTAAGAATCCTTGGTTGAATGAATCCTTGGCTGGCCACAGATTTGTAGTTATATCAGGCCTTAGCATGAGCTGTTAGTGAAAATCTGGAAAGGAGTTGAGTAAACAGTCACAGAAGATTTTGCCATCCCAAATATCTCATGTGCAATTACACTTCCCTGAATGGGTGACACTATACTCTGGCAACAGTGCTGTACCATGAGTCAGGAGTAATGGGTACCAGTCACAGAACATTACTGGAGATTCTTCTTATGGATGATTAAGACACGTATTTTCTGATCTCACCTGATGTCTCAGAAGTTTTACTGCTTGGTAGGAGCCAGGATCTGGGATTGTTGCAGATGCACGGCCAAAATTTGTCCATCTTCCTCACAGGGACCTCTTCTTCCTCTTTCTCTTCCTTGTGGGTACCCAGAGTACTGCTCTGGAGGTAACCCTGACACAGAGGAACTACGGAGCTTTAGGGATGAAGGTGATGGGTAAGGAACTGAGATCTTGTCTTGCCAATCCCAAGAGGAGGAAGGATTGGGTAGAAGTGGACTGTGTGGCTTCTCTTGAAGATGGGGCTTTGGCTTCTAGGACCACAGAAATGAGGGCTACTCAGCAGGGATGAAATAAATCTAACAAAGTAGAACAAGAGTATCTTTACAAACTAAGCTTGCTGATCTGCTGAGAAGACTGTTAGACTGGGTATGGAAGGTTGCCATAACATAAAGATGAAAGATCATAAGGGGCAGAGCAGATATGTTTAGGTGACAGGCCTGACAAGGGAGGTTTTTGCCTTTCTATAAATGCAGCAGGACATGGGGTCCATCTCTAATGCCTGCACACAAAAGCATATCGTATGGGGAAAGCAGGGCAAATTAGTTGCAGAGAGTTAACACTGCTCTTCTGACTGGAGTGCTGCACTGGATGAATAGAGGCTCTTGAAAATACATGAATAGAGGCTTTTGGAAACACATGAAAAAAATTAGGAAGAGGGATGGTACTCTATGTAAAGGCTTAAGTTAACAGCATCTAGCTTTGGACCACGTCTCATTAAAGACTGGTTGTACCATTAAACTGAAGAAGGATTCAGCAACACCCTCACTGAAAAAAAAAAAAAAAAAGGTCTTTGTAATATATTTCCCTTTCTGTTTTGTATTCACCACCAACAAGAATGAAAAACTCCTCAGAGAAGTATTGGCACACTGTTTTTGTGGGAGGTCATATTAATCAGGCTGCTAGATCCCATGAGGTGGGATCATGCCGTGACTTAGACTGTTGAAATGCTGGAGAGCTGGAGTTAAGGGGCTAATCTTAGAGAGGAGGAAAGGGAGGGTTCTCTTGTGGCTGCCAAATAACACCTGATCTGCCCTTACGGCTGGACTTCACATGGTCTTCTCTTGATGGAGCTAGACCTGGGTCAGGCAGAATTGACAGATTTACGTGAATTTCTTGCTGAAAGTGGTGTCACATATAAGGCACCTTTCAGGTGTATTTTCTCTAGTTCTGGCTGGACTCCTAAAAAATGAGAAGGTTTAGGTACTGTATATAGAATTAGGATTTGCAGTGTATATCATCTGAGTGGCATTACTGGGAACCACTCCACTGAAAGTTCTCACCAGGATTAGTTAAAATGGTGTTACTTTCTGGCATTATTGAAGTGGAGTTGCTTATCGTTTACTTTTGTGTGGGTGTGTCTGTGCATGTGCTAAAGCAAAGCAACACGAATGAAATCCAAATTTTATCTGAAGCTTGACCTCTGTTTCTGACTTTCTGCAGTCTTCTAATGCATGTGCATGTATTCCCATGAATTTAAAAACAAAGTCAATACAGTTTTAATATGGAGTTCTGGTACAACGCCCCCCACACCCCCAAAAAGGGCAGACTTTCCCTTTGAAATTTATTTTTCCATGTTACAGTCATTTTTTGTTTCTTCTTTTTACAAAGGTTGTGGATATTACCAGCAGACCGATAATTTCAAAACCTTGCTGAGACCATGAATGTTGGTGCTGATTCTGCAGGCTCCCAGACCATTTTAATTGCATAAAGAAATCTCCATGGCAACTTCTTCTAGGAGGATGTGCTGTTAGATAGTGAAGTTTTATGGTGGAAGGAGCAAATGTTGGAAAGCGTTAAGTTTCAGCGAGAAAAGCTGACTGCAGCTGACAGTGTAGCCAGGAGTACTGTGGCCAAGGTGTTGCACCCTTCTGGTGAGGAGTAAGAGGAGCAGCTCACTGACTGCCTGTCACCAGTGTTTTTGGCAGTGCAGGCATTCCCAGCACTGATTGCTGAAGAGACTCAGTCTGTCCCTCAGGCAGGCAGGGACTGTTTCTGTACCCTCTGGACATTTTTAATTCAGGAAGGAAAACCAGCCAGAAAACCCAACTGCAGGGTTTTGCATCATTAAGTTTCTGCCTAAGCTGTGGAGCAGCTTTAAATCAAGCCCAAATCTTTGTCAGCGTTGGCAAGCGGTGGAAAATACCTTGAGGCAAAGTTGTTTCAGTGGAGCCAAGAGTTCATTGTGAAAGCGAGGGCACTCGGTGTCTGTTGGGAAGGTGTGATATTCCTGAAGTCCAGTATGTTTTCTCGGTGCTTTTCCTTCCCAGGAATTGGTTGTGGAGAACCTTTTGGGAATGGTGCCATGCCGTGTGCAGAGCTGCCCAGCACAGAGTTCCCGCAAGCTGCCAGGGGTTGTGGTGCTGCAGGAGTGACCCTGTGCAGCTGCAGGAGTGTGGTGCTGCACTGCCCTGCTCGTGGAGCCCTTTCCCCTGTGCTGGGTGCAAAGCTTTGTGACATTTGCTTGGGTTTTGAACTGTGAGCTTTGAGGAGGGGATGGTAATGTGTGCTGACAGAAAATGGGGAACGCTACCTTGGCAGCACTGAATTGTCTTTCCTCTTCTTTTGCCTCAGCTTTGTTCTGGAAGGAAGAGCGTTGAAAGTGTGGGAAATCTTCCAGTCTCGCACTGTTACCTTACTTTCATGGTTGAGGCTTCACTAGCTTCACGTGATGCTTCTAGCCTTTTGACACAAGAGTTGATTTTATGGGGTCTTTTGAGTCCATAAAATCAATACAATTTTCCTGCCGCAAACAAGCCAAGCCAATGCAGCTGCAGAGCTTTCACTTCATATATTTTTCTTTGGCAAATAGCTATATACTTCTGTACTGCAGTAGACAAAATACGTGTTCTTGACTTCTGTGCTCTCATTTCCTTTTTACTGGAGATCATTTCAGTTTCCTAAGGGCTGATAATGCATTTCTTGAACTAATTCAAATTCTTGAAAATAATGAAATGGATTGTGTTGCTTGCTCTGTAGACTGGTCCTTGATTCATTAGTTATCTTTAGGTAGCAAGCAAAATCTGTAAGTTTGCAGAGCTGACTTTCTCAAGAGAGGGGAAGGGAGGAATGTGGCATTTGTTAAGGTTTCTAGAGTTTAAACACAACAGTTTTCACTTCCTGTCTGGTAAGAGGGCTGCTTCAGACAGAAGTTGGACTATTGGTAATAGGGAATTTAGATGAGATTTAGGACTGTTTTGGCTTTTTTGCTTACCTGCAGTGTGGTCAGACCCTGGAATAAGTTGCCCATGGAGTCTGTGGGACTTCTGAGGTGTTCAGGACTTAACTGGAGAAGTTTCTATGTAAGCCTCTTTGAACTTTGCTGGGAGCGGGGCTTATGCTAGATAAAAACTCATATTCAAAGGTTCTTTCCAACCTAATTTGTTCTGTAACTTGGTCATTTTAAGTTTTGATAATCCTCAGGGAAAGAGAATCCAGCTCTTGTGGCTTGACCAACCACAGTGGTGAAAAATTCTCACGTGTCTAGTTGGAATTTCGTATTTTCCAAATCATGCCCATTATTGTTTACTTCTAAACTGTCTCTCTTTCTAATATAACCACTCTCTTGAGGACAGGAAAAAGATTTGTTTCTCCCTTTTCAATTCTGAGTCTTTATAAACACATGCCCATCATCTTTTCCATGTATGTCACATGCTCCAAGCCCCTTGCTGTCTTAGCAGCACTTCTTTGTAGACACTAACACAAAGTGAGGAAAAATACTGAATTTTGAAGAAAAAATGCCAAAAAAAATGAATAAACTCAATTTGGGAGAATAAATGATTATGTTTGATTCTGTTGTGCTTAGTAAAACTTTCTTCCTAAGACAAAGTTTTTTTAAAATAAAAAAAAAAATGAAGTTCATGGGCACCTTCTGTGATATGCAAACTTTGTGGTTAACTGTATGTGCAAATAAGAGATGGAAAATGAAGGCTTCTGTGGTCTCAGAGAAAAAAAAAACTGAGGAGGTTGGCCCCAAGGAATTTATTGCCTTTAGAATAATGTAACTAGAGAGATTATATAACTTACTCTAGATAGTAAACAGTTCAAGCAGAATTGCTGTATGACATGGCAGAATCATTTTTATGCGATTCACTGTGAAAAAGAAGGGAGAGACTAACTTGCTATTGTGGAAACTCATCCAGCCCTTTGTGCTCTTCATTACATTTCTTCCTACATTTTTCTTCACTTAAGAAGAATGGTCAGCTTTCTCCCCCCACCCCCCACTTTTTTTATTTGCCTCCCCATACCCTTGTGCAATAATGAGCAGATGGGTTGTAGAGAATGAGCTCACAGCCACCCTTTCTATTGATTTTGCCTTTTGCTCAATAGCCAGTTTAATCTGCATAGTTGGTTATGTTCAGAAACAAAAAAAAACATTTTGATAAGAACAGTTGGTTGCACATTCAGTTTATAAAGGCTGTTCACTAAAAATAAGTCATCAGCTCATAGAAGAATCTTTATGATAAACTTTTCAGGTTAAGACACTGAAAGTAATGGTACAGCTAGTCCTAGAAATCATATCCAAGCACATGAAGGAAAAGAAAGTCATCAGAAGTAATCAGCATGGTTGATCACCAAGGCAGAGTTGTACTTGACTGACGTGTAAACTTCTACAATTAAATGACTACCCAAGTAGACAAGGGAAGAAGAGAGTAGTACAGTGTCTACCCCATGCTTCAGTAAGGCCTTTGATGTGGTCTCTTACAAGAGTCTCACTGCTCCTCAAGCTGATGCTGTAGCAGCTGGATGTGGATTGAAAACAGGCTGAATGGTTGGGCCCTGAGGGTGTTGATGAACAGTGCAAAGTCTAGTTGGAGGTTGGAAAACAGTGGTGTACCCCAGGGGTCCTTACTGAGTTGAGTCCTGTTTATCATCTTCATTAACCATCTTCATGATTGGGTGTGTCATCAGTAAACTCACTTCCAGTGAGTTTACTGATGACACAGAGCTGGGAGGAGTGCCTGATAGGTCATCCAGATGGGATGGTTGCCATCCAGAGGGACCTCACAGGCTGGAGATCTGGGCTGACAGGAACTTCAGCAAGCTCAGCAAGCAGTGCAAAGTTCTGCAACTGGTGAGGAAGAGCCCCATTCACCAGTACGTTCAGGGGGCCATGCAGATGGAAAGGAGATATTGGTTGAAATGGACCTGGGAGTGCTCACAGACACCAAGCTGCACATGAACGAGAGAGGTGTTCTTGCTGTATGGAATGTTACTGGTATCTCAGCTGCATTAGAAGTATTGCCAGGCAAACAGGATGTTCCTTCCCCTCTGCTCAGCACTGGTGAAATCTCATCTGAAGTCCTGCATTCAGTTCTAGGTTCCCTGGAGAAGACTGATAAACTACTGGAGAGAGTCCAGAAAAGGACCATAAAGATGATGGAGGGACTGGAGCATATATCCTGTGAGGAAAGGCTGAGAGAGCTGGGACTGTGTGATGTGGAGAAGAGAAGGCTCAAGGGTGAATCCCATATCCATGTATATAAATACCTGAAGGGAGGGTGCAGTGATGATGAAGCAAGGCTTTTTTTCAGTAGTGCTCAGTAACAGGACTTTTCTATGATTCTGTGATATAAATACCACTAGCTGCTTGTGGTTGAGGAGCCCAGGATGGGTATGAAGTTGTTGTATATTCTATTCTGTATTTACAAATACTTTTTTGAATGAAAACATCTTAGCACAACCTTAAAAATGTTCACCCCACCTTAAAAAAAAAGGAATATTTTCTTTTTAATGTATACATGTTCATCATAACAAAGAAGGAAAAGGAGAAATAAGGTGTTCTGCATATCCTTGTAGTGGCATCTCATCTCTGATCTTTTATATAGATACATCAGTTCAGGGAGTGAGAGCATAATGTGCAGGGAATTAACACTGCTTGGATTTTGTATTGTTGGAAACAAGGTGAGCCTCCCATTTTGTAGGAATTTTGCCAAGAGCAAATCAACAGGATTTCAATTGTAATAATCTGTCATATGTGGGAAGGGGCACATCAGTGACTTGACATACAACTTAGGAAAAGGCTGCAGTTCTTACTCAGTAAAAAAAAAATCTAGAGAAAAAATGTTTGCCTTGCAGCTACTGCCTTTAATGTTCTTTTCACATATTATGACTCCTGTGATGCAGGAAGCATTCTGATCCATCTTGGGATGAAAGACCACCTGATGTGAGATCACTGTTGCTCTTGCCCGGGATTTGTGCTGTTCCATGTGCTCCATGTGTTCCATGTGGTTTTAGGTTTTGCTTAATTGTTTTTTGGGACAAAAATATAATATTTTTTAACCTGCCAAGCTGTTGCCCATCCTCCATTTTCTTCGTTGGTTAGAAACATGTCTACATATTAATAGGAAAAGGAAGGGCTTGTGTGGCACACTGCTGTCTTGTAAAGATGCACCTTATAAGTCATGTGTGTTGAGGTCTTATCAGAATGCAGGTGTCTTGATATAAACACCACATTTCTCAAGTTTACCACTAGGAATAGTTTTCTGGGAACGTCCTTTATTGTTGACATGACCCATTTTATTAGTCCTTGTTTTACTGTTTCTTCTTACCTGTTAATATGTGTGCATTTCTATCCATTTACACAAGTTTTATTTATGTTACTAGTATTTAGTATGTTACTAAATACATTGCTGTACAAAAATTCTCATATGTTTTTGTTGTAGTTTGTGTACTGAGGAAAACTTCATACATTTCATGCCACACCTTTGAAACAGAGGAGCAGAAGCTGTAGTCTTTCTTTTTCAAATAGTGATTAAGTTTACCATTACAAATTCTCAGAACAGCAGGCTTTCCTGAGAATGAACTAGGTAAAGGAAAGGGCAGTCAACTAGAGTTTCTGAGATTTCTCTGTGGATGTGATGGTAGAGAGTATATGCAAGTGTAGACAAAAGTGATTTTCTATCAAGTAATGGTTTTTAAATACAAGGAAAGCAAATATGATTTAATTAACTCCATCTTGAATATATTGCCCTTGTCTTGTATTTGGAGTTTTCCTGGTTAAATGGTGCTACCAGGTCCATGTGAGCAAGTAAACTGTATGTATTAGACCAGTACTTCTTCCTAAGCATTGTCTTGATGCCTATTTTTTCAGTATAGAAACTATTCCACCTCTGCGAATAGTACTCTTAAGACTACAAGACAGAAGCCCCGAAAGGTCATTTAGTAATGCTGTTTTGAGCAAAGAATGCTCCAGTGATCTTTTTCTTTCAGATAGTGACAGGTGGTGCACATAAAAAATGCCCAGATTTTAGCGTTCTTTGTTCATTTTAGCTCAAAAGTCTAGTGTGTTTTTTCTTCACCTGACTCTAAATAAACAAATAAAATTAAAATATAATTTAATTAATTAATATAAATAAATAAAATTAAAATATACTTTGAAGGATCAAAGAGGCTGCTCCTAGTTCAAGCACAGAGATTATCATGCTTCTATATTGTTATGTGAAATAATTTTTTGTTTTGTTTCTGTAGTCAAATTTTTTTTTGTCTCAATGACAACAAAACTGATTTTTGAAGAGCCTGACTCAGTGGAAGAAACGTCTTTGTTCAGTGCCATTTCATAGACTGCTAATTTCCTAATATTAGACCTTACTTTCAGTTCTTCCAGTTTGTTACTTCTCTCATGAATCCTAGAATTTAGAATTAAATTGTCATTTGAAGCAATGTATTCTAGTTGTATTGGAATACTTTTTCTATATTGGTGGAGCCAGGCTTTTATACTTTCATGTTGACGTAATGGATTTTGAACACGGTCCAAAATACGAAATCAAGATGAAACTTCTTCGTATCATTGGTGCTTAGAACTTGATTATTAATTAAAAGTATCTCATACTGAAAGTCTCTTCCAAAAGGTTTTGACATAATTTGTGCTATTTCCTTTTCTGCTATATTATTATTGTCATTGTATTTAATGGCAAGAAACAAATATCTTTTGTATCCTATTTCTGGGAAGAAGTAGGTATTTGCGTAGTCTTTGTCATTAGCAAAGATTTAAATATTGGTAGCATGTAAAAATATCTGTATTAAGAATAGCTGATTTCTGATATGTCTTTTTTGTTTTGTTTCTTTTTTTTTCCCAATAGAAAACTGTTGCATCTCCAACTGTTTCACGCCTTACAGATACTTCAAAATTCACGGGTTCTCACAAAGAGAGGTTTGATGCAAGTGGGAAAGGAAAAGGCAGAGCTGGCCGAGAAGATCTGGTGGATAACTCAGGATATGTATCTGGTTATAAGCATGCAGGCACATACGATCATAAAGTACAAGGAAACAAGTAAGGCTGAGGGTTTACAACACAGAGATAGAGTATATATTTGTAAGGATGATGTTATGAATCCCACATGTTTCAGTTATTGTGAATGTTGAGACTATGTTGTCAAGAAGTTGTCTTCAGGAACTGGAACTGATTTCAACATCTGCTGAGCTACT
The DNA here is from genome assembly GCF_017590055.1 of Onychostruthus taczanowskii. Lineage (NCBI taxonomy): Eukaryota > Metazoa > Chordata > Aves > Passeriformes > Passeridae > Onychostruthus > Onychostruthus taczanowskii. Next base: position 23,237 of record NW_024499485.1, read on the forward strand.
TGCAGCACAATGCCACTTCATTACATTCCTCATGCATATATTGGCAAAAATAAATAAATACGTAGGTATAAAAAATACATTATTTTGTTGAGCTTTAGGAAAAAAACCCAAACCAACAAACAACAAAGCCAAAGTCAAGAGAAGTTATACCACACTTTGTCAATTCAAGCAAAATATCTCAAACATTCCTCGGTGTTCAGTTGCCCTGATGATGTCAAAGAGAATCACTTGAAAAGAGGATCTTTTGTAGCAGTCTTTCTGAAGAATATCCCATTACTTATGCAGTTTAATTTGACTATTGTTTTAGGGTTTTTTAAAATGTCTTATATGGGATCTAGCACTTTTCTTAAAACATTCAACAATAAACTATTGGGAAGTAAGTGGTAGTACTATACTAGGTTCTAACCTGTGATTGTCATATATCACTCATTGGAAAACTGAAAAAAAAAAAGCTATTTCTAGGACAATATAGGCTCTAAAGTATTTTGTGTCAACCGAAAGAGTTGGAAAATACCTGCTCTTACTTTCCTCCTGTCTATACTTTGTGCTTGTTCTTGTGTGTACTGTAGCATGGTTCTGACTGGCTGGATTTGGATGGAGCTATTGTACTAACTGGAGAGGTGAGGAACAAGACATTACTGAGAAAGTATAGTTAAGGATTTTCACAGTCTGTTTTCAAGTTTGCAGTGCCTCACACTGCAAGTGAAGGAGGCATTAAGCTAATAATGCTTTAAAATATTTTTTATGACTTAACACTGCCAATCAGATTCCTATTAAATGAACATTGTTTTGCACATATGTTGACACATAATCCCTTTAAGCTCTAACATATGTAAGGAAAGCTTATGGCCCCTTGGAGTAAGGACATTTACAATTAATATCTATGTAATTAGGTGCAATTTTCCCGCCAAAAAAACCCAGCAAATCATTATAACTGAGATACATATTATGGTAGATTCATTTGAATCCAAGGGATTTGATTCTCTGTCCACTTTTGCTACCAGACTTGGGAGTAATAGTATTGCTGGGAATGTTACCAGGAGAACCAGTCCCACAGGTTTAAGGTACAGGCAGCTGAGTGTGACCTAACTGGGGTCCAGAATGCCAAAAGAAATTAATTGGAATAAAAATAATTTCTTTTTAATATTGGTTGAAAAGGAGAGAAAAGGCAGTTCCAATTTTCTGCAAGAGCTGAACAAGTATTACCTTGATGTATTACTCTGTTTCACTAAAGTTATGAAAGCTAGGATGTTCAGTATTCCAAACCAGCTCTTTGCAGTTCTGCCTTGCTTTCTTTCAAAAAGAGCTTGTGCCCTGATTTTCATGCTAAACTCTTAATAAAGGCTAATAGATGTATTGCTCTCCCTCCACCCATACCAGCATCCCACTGAGAGTACATAAATGTGGTTGAGCTGTCATGTGCCGTGCAGGTAAACAGTCTGTATTTGACCAATGTATGGAAAGGGATCACTGATTTTCAGCCCTTAAACTGTTCATGTTCTGTTCTGCTGACATTGTGTGGTAGCCTGTCCTGTAACTTTGTCTTCAGTGACCCTTCGAGCCCGTACATAAGCCTAAAACAAAAACAACAACAGCAAACAAAAGGCAAGGGCTTCCTTGTGGACTTGGACATCCTTTTGTTTGTTTATAATTCATTTTGATGTTTGTTTTTAAGCGGGAGGGAAATTTGCCAAAACACAGCACATGCTCCTGTAAAGATTTAAATTGCTTTTCCCATGGATGGCTTTGGTTACCTGTGAAGAGTTTAGGTGTATGTAAAGATGCTCAGGATGCAAAGTGTTCAGCTTTGTGAACCCTTTCCAAGAATTACCCAGTATTCTTGAAGAGTGAAAGGTTATCCTCTGTTGTGTTGCACTGGAGACCTGTCATACTCCAAAGCAGAAAATAGGATACTTGATACCAACAGTGGCTAAGTTATTCTGGCATGGTAGTAAACTGTCTAAATGTAAAGAGCCTTCTTTGTCACTGGTGCCTGTGCACCTGAAGATGGCTCCAGTGTAGTCCTGATTTCTTTTAATGAATAAAAAGGCTGAGCCTACAGCCCTTGATGAACCCTTCTGCTGAGTTACATGCAAAATCAGTCCCTGTTTTTCCTTTTGACTTCAAGGCTTGACTAATAACTCACTGCTAACTGAAAAGTTCGGGACCCAGCCTCACTAAAGGGTGAAGTCCAGCCTACTGCAGAGTCCAAGAGCACACTGTTGATCTGGTTGTTTGTTGCTAGCTATTGTCATTACATTGGGTGACACTTTGCTTTTAGGTACACAAAAGACAGGCTTTCTCAGGCGCCCACATACAGATTCTGTAATGCCAGAATGTTTCTGTACAGGAGGAGTGATTGGTTAGGAAGATTTTAAGATATTATTAGGTTTTAACCTCTTGATTCAAAGTGAGAGAGAGATCAGCACACTCATAAGAAGGCATGCAAGGGAGTGCAAGTGTGGACAGATCCAAGCTAACACTGTCTAGAAATTGAATTATAAGAGGCTGATGGAACGATCAGAGGTTCTGCCAGAGTTTACTTGGCATTGCTTGTGCAGTATAAAATCCCTGCCATGAACCAAAGCACTTTACTGGTACCTGATGCAATATTTGTAATTCTTTCAATGGCATAGTAAGCTTGGGATCAGAACCTGAGAAGATGGTTCAGATAGCAGTATTTTATTTTGAAGAACACACTTCTTTTTTCTTCTTTGTTTCTACAGTCTGATAGTTTTAAACCTCAAAGTGATACATGAAGTCATTCTGATTTGACAGTTAAAAAGTTGTTGCTGGGATGATAGTACTTAGTAAAGGTTTTTCTCTTTTACTGTGCTTGGTGTGAAAGATAATGGCTATGAATAATAGCATCTTATGCAGCTGTGTGTTACGGGTTCACTACCTACTTAAGCTCTTACTATTCCACTAATATTGGTAGGAAATTAAAAGCCTGAATACTTGCTTGATTATTTGCTCTTAAATTCCAGGCCTGCTTGGGAATGAGGCAAAGTACATTTTCTTACTCATCTGCTATTCCCTCAACTCTCAGGACAGTAAGTACAGCTTATACCTCAAAGATGACAGGAAGGGATAGCTGAGGACGTGCCCCATTTTCAGCCCTTAAGAGTGTTGTTGAGCATATTCTCTTCCAGTGCACCATGCTGTAGACTGTAACTAAATGTCATGTCTGAAGTAAGGACATGGGAACCTAATAAGGTTTATTGTCCTCTCTTTTTTGGGGAGCATCTTAATTGATTCAGTCTAAATTTTCAGCATCTTCCACTACATAGCACTGTCTTATGTGACATCTTCTATAAAAACCTGTTGTTCCTAGTTATCTTTGCTTTCATTACTACAGTAGATGCTACCAAAAGAAATGTGATCAGAAAGTCAGATAGCTTTTAGAAATAACTGCCTTAAAGAACAGACTCAAATTTCATTTAAATACTGTGTCAGTACACAGTTCTTACCTGTGTTTCTACTGAAGCTTAACCTGACCGTCAAAACCTGACAAGACTGAGGGCAAGAAACTAAAATCCTTACTGAGGCAAATGAATAGTCATTACAAATAATTTTCTAAAAATAATGTCATTTTTAAGTAAAATATGTAGCAGTCAAAAGGGATTTTTTTATTAGGACTTGCTTACTTACTCTGTTTAGTCACTCCATGAGCTTTAGTTGAGAGTTTTGCTGGGAGTTTTACAACCATTAGTATGGAAATATCAAAACCAAAAATGATTGTCCTGCTCTTTGTGGTTACCAAAGCTATCACAACAGCATTACTGAGAAGCAGACATTAAAAAACATAGTTTCATGGGTCTTATATGAACAGTTGTAATTAATTGTAGTCAAATATTTGGAATCCCAAGGGAAATGTTGAATATTAGACTATAGCCAAAATTTAGCCCCTATTTTTTAAAACTATAATACTTCTTACCTCCTTTTCATTTAGGAAAGGGAAAGGGAGATTTGAAAACTACTTAAGTGTCACAACTTGTGTTTTTCATCAGCACAGAGATTGTCTTTCAAAGATATTTTGAAGTATGTATTTTACTGACCCTACCTAAACTAAAAATTCTGACAATTAAATTATAAAGTCTGATAATTTTTTAGCATTATACAAAGCTTTGTTCAGAAAGTACCATCACTTTGTTCATGAAGTCATCCTTTTTTTCCCCTCTGTTGTCTCAATTAATATTTTTATAGTAGCTGGAATTAGGCAGAACAAAAAGGCAAATGACTACCATGTGTTTGACTTGCAAGTGATAGGTATCCCAGCCATCTGTAACCATCTGTAGAGAAAATCCTCATGTATATTCCTCCAAAAACAAAACTTTAAAGTTGTAATTGATAGGTTTTTTCCTTAAGAGTTTTCATAGTTATGAAATGAATTTTAATTCTTTGTGCCTGCATGTATGATAGTCAAAACATAAACCTGCCTTCAGGGATGCATGTATTCTGGGGGCATGTGCCTGTCATCTGTGACTAAGAATTCTCGTTTGTACTGGCCAAGAGCAAACCTTTTACCTTCATGATAGAGCAAATATAATGTTGCACTGGTATGTGTCCTCTTAACTGACTGTCAGCCTTGCATATGTGCCAAAATAACTACACCTTTGTGTATGTTGTTTGTAGTGTGAATATTATGTTCTTGGCTTGTCACTTAGTTGGTATTAAGTAATGTAATGCACAAGACTTGTGTAGGTTTGTGTGTGTGTACACATGCTCTTTGGATCCAGCTTAAGTAATTAAACTGTATAAATGTTGATGAAAAACTTAAATCTTATTAGGGCCAAGCTCTAGTCCTGCAGCCAGTGCTATTCAGCTTGGCTGGTTGGGGGTATTGTCATTCTCCCTTCATACCATAAAAGTAAAGATCTAAGGAGGCTTTAATGGTTTTACCTGTCCTCCCTGTTCTGAGAGAGCTCACTCTTCAGCAATTCTAACATAGACTTAGTGTGACAAGAGGAGTTTCTCCACGGTGAGGAAGTAGGAGAGAGAAAGAGCAAGGAAGCTTCCCTCTGAGTGCTCTTCAGCAACCATTTAAAACTATGCTCTGCATGGGCCCTTTGCCCCAGCTTTGTGAAGCAAGGTGACACTCATTGTGTAAACACAGAGTTGTTCATCATCTGTTAGTAAGTATAAAGCTGTGGTGCAGTGAGATGGGAACAGGGAACAGGAATGTCATACATTGCCTATGGGCTCAAGTCTTTCTTGAACCTGTATATGATTAAATACCAGAAGCATAATGACAGCTCTTAAACTTGTGTGAAATTCTTAAAGTCTGGAGTACCTCAAATTAATACTTGTGTACCTCCTGTATTTGGAGTGTTTGCCCATAAAATATCATTTAACATTCAGTTGCTCATTTTGTGCAACCCCAAAGTGCCCATTTGGCTTACTTAATATTAGAGTCAGAGTTGTTCTTTTTAAGTCTTCAGAATCCTAGAACTACTAAGAAACCTGTGGTGGTTGCATTCACGCTGGCTCATTAAACTCAAAACCAATGCTTTGAATGATGTCCCAGCTAAGAATAATGCTTCTAGAAGTAAAAGAATACTGCAGATACAACCTCCATGTCTTAATTGTCCCAGTAAATTATTCTTGCAGGGAAAAATATCTGTTAATATATTTGGTATTTTTTTTCATGTTTTTCAGTATATTAACCTTGGTATATTGCTTTAAAAACCCTATGGAGAAGGTGGATTTCAAAACAAGTTTAAGATACAACTCATGACTTTGTTGTCAGAAAACACTTGAATTGGCTTATTTCATTCAAACTAATTGATCATCCACTCAAGGTAGACTTTGGCAAGAATAAGCCTGATCATAAACAAAAGGGGGGAAAAATCCAGCCTCTTGGCTGAGCATTCGTGACACATTTTCAGTTCTGGTAGTCTGAAACAATTTTTTTAAAAAGAAGTTATCTTTTGTATTCATGCACATGCACACGTGCATGCACACCGGCACTGCTTGGGGACATGGATATACATGAGGGCACAACTACAGAAGAGACTTTTTTTTCCCCTTTAAACCTTGCATTTAGAAATTGATATTGAAATGCCCAACTGACTAACCTAGTTTGGAAAAATGGTAAGCTACTATCATATTCCATTGCAGCTAAATAGCCAGTGAATTAATTTTCAAATACATATATACAGCATGTCTTTTTCATGAATTACTGTAAAGCTTATGGCACTGTACAAAGTAAGTTTTGATGTAAACATTTGCAAAGACCTCAATGATAATGCTCATGATAATTTGCCCTTACCTCCAGTTATCTTTATGCAAAGTTTTTCTACAACCTTGCACATTTTTCAGAAAACATCAGAAACATGAGTAAAGCTACACTCAACTAAATTTAAAAATGTGGCCCTAAAAGTACACTCAGTTCATCCGTCTTTGCATTCTGATCAGGACCTACATTATAGATGAACAACAAAATAAGAAAAAAAGATGGCAGTCTGAATCCTCACAATGGTAAATTATTTTAAGTTCCAGTTTACATCAGATGAGTTTCCATATACTTGCATTTGCTCAAATGCTATTTTTAAACAAAGTAATTAAATAATGTGAAATAATGCAGCCTGGGCTCTATTAAATAGGGTTATATTAATGCAACTGAAATGCTGTGTATGTCTGTAATATTCAAGCTAAATATGTACTAGATCTTTACAAAGGCTTTGTGTAAAGTCAGTTAACCTACAAACTGATGTCCTTTATAAAATCATGTTGGCAAGCTACTTTTGTTAGCACTGTAGTGTATGAAAAGGTAAGATCATAGGCAAAAACAAGTTATAGGGTGTGTTTATTTTTAATCTTTGTGCTGGGTTCAAAATATATCAGCTTTGGCAAATTCTTGCAGCAGGGAAATTTTTCTGTATAATGCTTATAATACAAAGTAATTTGTCTTTACATTCTGTAAAGCAGATAAATGGTCAATGTTGGATAAGTATATTGGAAGTTTATTCTTAGCAAGATATGATGTTTCACAGATTTAAATATTAGAGGAGAAATATATATTTATACAGAAATATAATTTTTGAATGAGATTGATTTTGTTCAGTCATGAACCATTTATTTATCCACATTATGCTTTATTCCTTTGCTAGCATGTTTATCACTCCATGCTGTTCCAACATCCATTTCTAATTCGATTTAGATGTTTTGATTCGTCATTTGCTCAAATCTGGATGTGCATGCTGTCAGGACCTGATCATAAAGGGTGAAGGCAAAACTGTTTTGTCTTTGATTACCTAGAGCACTAATTAAAATTTAATCATTAAGCAGTTGGGATATGGAGACAGGTCTTGACATAGTCTTCCTTGGAGCACTGTACACTATGACAAAAACCTTCAGTGAAGCTTACTAGTTTTTGTTCTTATTTTCATTTGTCTTTCATCAACCAGGAAGCTGCTGTGTGCTAATAATTACCTGCAATATTTATAATTGCAGGCATTGCAAACATTAACATGCAGCTGTACTAGCCTACTGTGTTCACTGTGAAATTTTCAACACGGTAAAAAATTTTACATGATCATTTAACCTTACAAGTTTACTTTTTCTCACTAATTTAACACTGAATCTTCTTTTCATTATTGCAAATTAACAACTTGAGCATAGCATTTCTAAATTTTAAGTATAATAGAAAAACATGTCCTAAGCAAAGATTTTTAACCGCTTGATGAAGGGGGCCAGACACCATCCAGTGCAAAGCATGCTGGGCAAAATCTTATCCCCACTGCAGCCAGTTGCAAAATTGTAGCTGGTCTTGGCAAAAATAGAACCACCCTTACCAAGGGGTTAAAATGCTTAGTAACCATGACAAGAGGTTATGGGGGAGCACAACAGTGACTCTCTTATTTCCATGTCTTTTTTCTGTTAATTTAAAACTACTACTCTTCAATCTTTAAAATAAGTAAAAGAAACTTGAAGGGGGGATCATATACTACTAGTTTGTACTAGGTTTTTTCAGGAAAAGGAAACAAATTTATATATACATATATATATATATGCAATATATTTTTATACTGTTTATTAATGCTAGAAAGTATTAAATGTATCACTTTATCTGTGTGAATGTTAAAGTAATGACAATGTTACAGATGTTTTAAACCTTTTGAAGTTGTCTTGTTAAATTCTAAACCCACATTAACAATGGAAAAGCTACTTTGTCTGTAACATTATTGTTGATGTTTTAGGGGAAAAGTTCAAGTGCAGCAGTTGTTTTGATTAGCACTGTAAAAGCTTGGCTTGACAAGTTATAGTGAAATCCATATTTTAAACACTATTTTGTTAAAGCATAGCTTCTCATAAAGTACGTTACTGCTGTTGACTGACTGTATAAAACTGTATTTTTAGTTGGTAAAGTGATCAATAAATGTCTTACTACATCAGTTCTGGGATTTATTGAGTAAATGGTATTTGCTGATAAACTTTGTAAGCAACAGTTATTTTACAGTTTAGATGTTAATTTAGTTGCTGATGAATTTGGAAATTACGTGAAAATACTCTCTGAAAATTAAGCTGTCTGGTTCTGAGCAGAATTGATTTCTTCTGTACCATTTATTTTCCTAGTTCGAATAATGACTAAAGCTGGCCATTAATATTTTGAGGATTCTTGTATGATGCTTGAATAGCCATTATAATGGTAATCCACCAAAGAGATCTGTCAGGGATGAAGCCATTTATTCTTAACTAGCTACCTTAGATTGATCTTCAGTGCAAAAGCCAGAGTTACTTCTCTCAGCTTGAGTGGTGTTGAAAATATTTTACTTGTAAAGAAAGAAAGTAATTTGCTACATAGAACATTGTTTCAATAATGTTACATCCAAAAGCAAATATGGACCTTCTGTTTGTAAAAAAAATCACTCAGCTTTCTAGTAGCAAAAATACAATGATTTTATTCAAGAAGCAGAAGACTGAAGTATTTAACTCACAACGTTGTAATAACATAATTAATAATGTGACAAAACAAAAAGTCAGAGTACTGCTCTAGAAATGTAGCAGTGTCAATTGTTAATTGACAAAATGGGCAATTGCTAATGCAGTGGTTAGCAATGGCAAGGAGACATAACTAAACAGCTTACAGCTACCCTGTCTCTTCACCAGTTGTTCTCAAACTGGAAATGGTATTCCTTGTTCTCACACACTAGACACCCTTCTTTAGAACTGCCTTTTAAGTGAAATCTAATACAGCTGTGTCCTGAGATAGCTTTTTTTCCAGCATAGAGACCATGGACTGTGCCTCCTATACTCCTTTTAACTCTTAGCGTGTATGGGTACTGAAGCTGTAAAAAACAGTGAAGCAGAACCTAAAGGAAAAATCAAATTCTTTACCATTCAAAAAGCCCTTAAGATAGGGAAAGATAGTGAGAATATAAGACACTTAAGATCTGTATCTGCAAAAGAGGATTCCTTCTTCCTTCAAAAAAAGAATTTTTAATTATTTTCCTATAGCATGTCTAGAAATGCCCACTCACCCTTACAGACCACTTTGACATCATGACTTTTAAATGAAAATAACCCCCCCTCTGCTATGAAGAACACTCTTTACTCCAGGAATAGAATTATTTGGGCTAGTTTTCAGTCTGTGTAGCTACTCTTGCAATAACTACATGCTCCTGTTCTCGTGTCCATACGTCACGTGCAGGCTGATTTTTCCTGGTTCTGTCAAGCTGTTCTACCACAGCCAGGACTGCATGGACAGAGGTGTGGAGGCAAAGGCTACCTCTGGAAATCTGAGTCTTCAGGGGACTTAACCTGGTCTTCTAATTAGCCTTTTTTTTTTTTTTTTTTAATTTCCTTAGTTTTCTATTTAACTCACTGCACTGATTTATTAATAATGTGAACTAACCCAAGCACATTGAAAGGTCAGATACTTATGATAAGTATTCATTAAATCCCCTCTCAGTCCACAAAATTCCCTCTCTTCTCCACAACAATAGTGACTATGTATGGAAAGAACCAAAGGCAGGGATGTAGGCAGGGGAGGAACAAGCACAGGAAAACAGAGGGATAAGGGACTAGTCCCTGGTCCATGTGGTTATTTGATCATGTCCTGGATCTCCGATGTGCCAGCTACCCTGTCTTATTAAATTAAATGTCTAACTATTTTCTTGGGTGAGAGGATTCTCTGGTCTGTGCTTAAGTACATATGTGCTTATGTAGGTCTAATTGTTAACCAGCTGGAGTCATACCATGGGTCACAATAGCCAGTGTTACCTATGGTGCCAGCAACTGGAGTGGAGCCTGTGGGTGACAGGAACCCATATGCCTGGGGTGCTAGCAGCTGGGCCAAGTGAGGGCGTGTCTAGCACCATTTGGCTGCCAGCAGATACTGAGCTGAATCTCGACGACAAGCAGGGGCTTTAGCTCAGTCACCAAAGCATTCATAAGGCTGGGCCAGATACCTGTGTGTGTCTCTGAGACAGCTGGAAGCACATAACAGAGGGACCAGGCAGTCCCTGATAACTGCTGTGGAGGCTGCAAGGTCTGATGGTGTGTGTCTCTACACCAGAGATGATAGAATTTGTGTGATAGTTACTCAGCTGGCTGCACATCTAATCCTGGTTACTCAAGGGATCCAGTGTGTGCATTAGCTGGGAAGGGAATGATGACATGGGACTGTACCAGCAGCGTATCTTCGATAGGCTTGCATGTCCAGATTCCAGCAGCAGGGGAAAATAGTGATCTAGGCACTAGCCGGTGGGTAAGCTGTCTGGAGGGAATCTCATTAAATATACATGTTTGCTACTAGCAGCCCTTCATCCTGGTCAGCCACAGACAGGTTGTTAGAACTGATTTTGGTTTTTTTGGTGGTGCTGGCATTGTTTATTTTAAGCGTGGAGGATTTCTGTTCATCAGCATTACCATCATGAAACAACTTTGCCTTCTTTGCAACGGTACTAACATCTGTTGTTGCCTGTATTGTTACAAAAATGTTGATTTGTCGTGTTTCTTAACTGATAATAGCTCCTGTTAAATAGCTCAAATTGAGTCTCAAGGCATTTGCATGTCTGCTTATTCTTGATAGAAATTAAAGTTCTTTACATTAAAACAACTCAAGCAACCAATTTTGTTCATTACCCCATCTAAATTAAATTATTTTTTAATATTTCTTCTCAGTAGTATTTTAGTAGGTTTATTCTATTTTAGTACTACTAATTTAAACTTTAACTACAAAGCAAACTCTTTAAAGGAACATTTCTTATAAGTTTCTTAATGGAAAAAATTATTGTAGTCATACACTGACATTTATTCAGTGAGAGTAGGTTTCATATGTTGATGTCACTGGACCAGATGGAGTATAAAATATGAAAAGTAAATACAGTTTTTCTAATATAAGATTAAAATTTCGTATATCTTTATATTTACATATCTGTATATCTAGATATATATTCACATATTGAAATTGGTATAAAATGTTTCCCATTATTTGAAACTCCATCTCTGTTCGTAGGTACTGTCAGCAGTATGAGGTGATGATGTATGTTAATTTTGAGATCCTGCTTTAGCTGTTTGCCATGACACAGACATCCTGAAGGATGTAATCTTTTACTTAAGTAAATCTTGTCTGCCTTAAAACACATCACAGCATTTTGTCCCATGTGCAGTCTTTGCTTTGTTATCGCCTTCTCATTCTCATCATCCTCATCAACAGCACTTGACAATGACTTTCATCTTGAGCTGTGTCTCATTCTGCTCTTCTCAGTTTCTCGTCTGTTTGCTCTGCGATGTCCCACTGTATGGGAAAAGAAGCACCCAAGATTGGCAAATGCTCGTGGTTAAAAGGAGCGGCAAAAGTTAGAGGGCCCACAAAGTTTTATTAGTAAATTAAACACTTGGCATTGAAATTGATATGTTAGTCCCTGACCTACTCTGTAAGCCAGTAGTGGGTTTTGGGTGAAGGGGCAGGGTCAGAGGGAAGAGAGAAAGGAAGAGATGAATTAAAGAGGGGAAGAGAATGAGAGAGATGATCTCTTTGGCCAACGAGATGTGCAGAGTCCTGGGGGTGTGTGCCTGGGCTTGATGCAAGTACCTTTTTACAGATAGTTTTGCCTGCCTTGAGGACAGGTTTCTGGCTTTCTTTGCAAGTTAGTTATCATTTGCAGTCTGTTCTTTCAGACCTATCTGGACATAGTTTGGAGGGTCACAGGGGTCTTGGGTGGTCTCGTATCCTCCTGCTCGATTGGCCCTTGGTTGACAGTTCATGCTATTTCTTCACAGATGCTGTCTTTCGCTTGTTGTGCCTCCAGGGAGCAGAACAATAATATTTGTCCCTCCTCTACATCCACATGGTCCTGTTCTCCAAGCAAATCTTGTTCTTGGCACAAAACCCCATGGTTGTCTGGTTGTTAGTGTTTGAGACATACACATTACTCCTTATTGTCTGGGCTTCTACATACTCCTAGACCCTAGCTTGATCTCATTTAAACGTTATCTGAGATTATTTTGGACCAAGTGGTGTTTCTAATTATTTCTAGAAGTAATATGATATTGTCTTAAAAATTTGATTTTAACCAAAATTTTTACTACTTTGCAGAAGTAGACCATATAACAAATCCTGTTTTAATTACTGAATAAGTAGCTGCTTTCCTCAGATATTTTACACCAACCAGAATGCCATTAATTATGATTACTGATGCCATATGTTAAAGTAAGAACACTTTATGATGTTGCTAAATACAACTGGATGTTGAACAGAAGACATGAATTAAGCCTTATTTGTGATAAGTTAAGACATATTTTTTCACCCCAGTAATGGGATTGTGAGTTTTCTTTTTGGAAACAAGTAAATCCTGTATTTCATGGACCTGTGAAAGGATAAGTCTTTGGCAGGATGTTAAAAAGAATCCAGTAGGTGGTGCACAAGGCATAGGAGAGACAGGCAGTGTTCTGGAGACCTAGCTGCCACCTAGAAACTGTTTTCAATTTAAAGAAAAAGTCATCACAAAGAATCAAAAGTAACCCCAAAATCAAAGTTTAAAATATTTGATAAAAAGCCTCAATGAGAAGTCCAGGATACAAGCAAATTTAACTTTGCCAGTGAAAGTCTTCTTGTGTTTCTATGCAGATTCAATAACTACATCTGGAAGAAAACCAAATCTTACTGCTAAAAAGACAAAACCTTTTGTCCTAAAGCCTACACAATATGATAGTGCTAGAGTAGAGCAGGGCAAGTGTGAACTACCAAATACCTAATGCATGACATTGAGCTGAAACCCAAGGGTCACATCCATTTCTCCTATCACACAGGAGGAAGGAGAAGGCTTGTGGATCAGCTCCTGTCATTTCCACCGCAGGATAGTGTGTCCTTTATGTCCCATATTAGCTCGAGATACTCTTCTGTACAGCCTATGTGCATGTCTTCCTCCACAACAGTACCTCCAGTTATTAAATTCCCTTATGTTTACCTAAGCTGTTACCTCCCTGTACCCTGGAAGCACTCTCACATGCACTGCTTGCTAAGCAAGAGGCAGTTTTGGCCAGCATGCACAAAACTTAGCCAGCTACCCACCACAGGTATACACAAATGACTAAAGACTGCAGCCTTTTTATTTTCAGTAAATACACTATCAGAAATTTCTATGACTGTTCTTGTGTCGGTCATCTCTGTGCTGCAACTTGCATTTTATAAATTGGAGACATTAATCATCATTTCTTCTGACTTACAGTCTGTGTCATTTTTCACCACAGTTCTGCATGTGACTCCACTAATCCATATTACAACTTCAGAATAGGATTTAAATGAAAGACAATTATGTATTTGATAATTTTTCTAACACCGTCTTCAGAGAATAAGTCAAATTTAAAATACTACACTGTATGTAGTTTGCTTGTATCTTAGTTAAAATCATAAAATAATTCAGGCTGTAAGGGACTTCTGCACGTCCTCAATTGTCCAACTTATGCTTAAATGAGCTCTCTAACTTCAATGTCAAGAAAGCTGCTGCACAGTGTTCTGCTGAGTCATATTTCAAAGTCATCTCTAGGTGCTTGACCAGTGGAAAAAAATCCATCTTTTATGTCCAGCTGGAATTGTCTTTGTTGCCATGGAAATGTTACCTGCCTCATGTAATTTCACTGTCTGTGTTGGTGAAAATCTGGTTTCATCTTCTCCACGTGCCCCCATGGGGAAGACAATAATTAGATTCTCCTCCTGCTCACTTTTCTCCAATTCTTCTCTGGAGTAAACAAAGCCATATCTCTCAACCTATTCCTAGTGTATGTTCTAGCCTATACCATCTTCTCTGGACTGTAATGTGGTATGACCTCTCTTTTACATGGGGAAGCCCAAAGTGGAATACAGTACTGTCTCATAAGCGTTGAGTAGAGGGAAATAATTTCTTCTCTCAATCTGCTCTCATTAATAAAGTCCAAGTTGCACTGCAGTCACGTTCAGCACATTACCCAGGAAAAGCCCAAACTTTCTGCAGAGCTGGCACATAACCTGTCAGATCCTGCACCTACTGCATGGGTTTATTCTGCCCAAGGTACGACTTTGCATTTCTCTGCATGTCTCTGCTGAACTCAGTTATGTCTGCCAACTTCTCAAGCCTTATTAAGTTCCTTACTAACGGTAAGCCAAGTCCAGTTTTTTCTTTGCTATATATTTGTGAACATGAAACTCTTTGCAATTTAGAAATTATCTTGTTGCTTTGGGATTGGAATAGGAAAAGTAATGTAAGTTTACCCAGAATACATTTATTTGGAATAACTTGCTCTATTGACTCACCTTTTTAAAGATATCTGTAGAATCGCATGATCATATAAAAAATCAGTTATAATTGAAGGTGATGGCCCTGAATATATGTTGATGAATCCACTTTAGACATCTGAGTTTGAGCATGTTGTGGAATGTAATTTTAGTAAACAACGGATTTTTTCTTGTTGCACAATTTTCTGGCTGCATGTCCAGAAAGACAAGTTCCTAAAATGAGCAAGAATAGAGATACTAGAGTCTATGGCTTCTCCATGCTAGCAAGTTCTACATACAACAGGTGCTGGAGAGACATTTCAGCTGAATAAAAAGTAGACAACACAAGTTCTTGTTAGAAGGTTGATATTGCTTAACTTTCTATATGCTACCCATAGCTTTACAGAAAGGAGACTGATAAAAGTATTTCAGACGGGGACAGGTATGATAAAAATTATGTAAAGCCTTTATTTTATCTACAAGTAAATAATTGTGAGAGCCTTTAAAATGTAAGACTAAAAGCCTGATGAGTTAGCCATCTCCACAATTAAAATCAGATGGCTAAAATAAGCCTGCTAATTTAGACCAGTTAATGGCAGCATGGTTTGCCTGAGAACAGCTCAGAAAGCTTCAATATGCTAGGTAAGGAGAAAACAGAGCACTGCTGAACTGGAAAACACTGGGCAAGCTAAAAATTATATTGTGCCTGTATTTATGTGAGCATACATATAAAAAAAAAAAAAAGTTATTTTAAAAATTCACAGAAATACGTTAAAAACAAAATATACTAAAATTACTCTAATTGTAATTACTATAGTCTAATACTGTATCTTGGCATAACAAAATGATAGTATCAAAGCTAACATTCAAAACATAAAATAAATTTGTTTTTTATTGACAAAGGGTCACTTAAAGGCACAATATGCAATTACATAAACACAAAGAACCAACAGAATGGAAATTTAAATGCAACCAAAGAACACTCAAACCAGGTATTTCAAAACAGCAGACCCGTTCTGAATACATCAGAAATCCTTCCTCCTCTATGCTAACTAGAGATACTCAGTTCCCAAAATGCTTGCAAACCCATTCCAGGTTTCCAGACAAGCTAGCAGGAACATAGGATGCTAGTGTTGAAAACTAATGTCTTAATGAGTCCACCAGTGATATATGAATGTCAAGAGACTAATCGATGACACGGGATGCCAACTGAAAAGGCACCTCCAAAAGTGAATTAATGCACAAGAAACTGACAAGACTTGTTAGATGTCTCTGCTATATCTGTGCTGCCGAGCATGCTGCAAGAGAGCTATTTTTAAATGAGACATATGATGTACCAGAAACATTCCAGCCACTGAAGCATGAAGCTGTATGTAACCACTGCACCACACTGCAAGGCTACAGTACTATATGTGTAATTATCTTTCCAAAATATTTAGGCAAAATTCAAATGTCGAGTGAAGTCTTCTAGGTTGTTGTGTTTCACTACAGGTTTTTCCTGAACTCACCTAACTATTCACTTTCGAATGAAGCTCAAACTTCTGTGATAGCATTGCAATATCCCTGTTTCAGTTAATGCATTTGTACCTTCAATTGTTTGATTCTGTTGCTCAGGAAAACCTAATTTTAATGTATTATCTGTGCTAAAATGCACCAAAGACGCATTTCACTAAATTTTCACTCACTGGACAAGCATCTACAAAAGGAAATTATAAAATTAGGACTTGTACAAGTATTCAAGTCAGGAAGTGTGAGCAATGCCACAAAACCTTTCAGATTTGATTGATAAACTGTCTTTTAATTCAGTAATGTTATGAATCAATACTGAAATGGGTAATAAATGTTAATGAAAAAAGTAAGTGCATTCAAGATAGCATTTTAGGACATGAAATCGATGCTGACATTGTAACTGTACACAAAACCTTGACAAATCATCTAAATCTAGTCATTTTTCAGAGGAAAGATTTTAATTATTTTTTTTTAACTTGTGTCAGGAAAAATGTTACTTTGTGATGGCCATTTTGAGAAAATCCGTTATGTTACATAAGTTGCTGAAATTCATCTCCCATTCACAGCACAGGTTAGAGCTATAAAGAAAGCATTAGGAACAAACTTGCTGACTTTATGTTAATGATACTTTTAGAATATCAGGAATATAAAGAAAGCATGACAAATTGAGAGCAGCAACATGCAACAGCAAGGCATGTAGAAAATTTAAGTTGGTATTGAACAATAAGAATTTTTGGCATTAGTCTTTGTGGCCAATATTGATGACTAATGTCAATAGCATTGGTACTTCATGTACAACTAGGAAAGCTTCTGAATACTGTTTGAGTATGATGACTGTCCTTTAACTTAGTCTTACACATGAAATGATGTGATTTCATTCATATACAGGTAAGCATGCAAACTGTCTGCTTTGAAGTTTGGTAACAGGGAAGATTGAACAACAAAGTTTACTTGCAAAAATAGTACAAAAAGAACTTTTTTAAAGTCACAGAAAACTTAAGAAGGTTTCACAGTTGATTTCCACTCCAAATATACCTCTTGCTATGTTGTTTAGTCAGTTAACAGTGTTAGTTATACTAGTAACTATAAATAGAAGTAGCTTTCTTCCCTGTGGCCTTTGATATCAGTGATAAAGCAATAAATTACAGTATGGATGACAGATGGAAGTTTACAAAGCAGTAATATGGCAATTTGTTTTGCAGCTCCAAAGACAATTAAAAACAGTCCAGCTTCCCAGGGGAAACAGAATCTAGTTTTCTTCCCTGATGCTACTGTGAGCACAAGATAAGACAACAATTCCAAGAAAAAAAGAAATAAAGCTGTCTCCTCAAAAACATTTGTGTACACCATCAATTTGTGATATTTGTGTATACCTGTGAATACATCAAGTCATGTCCTCATAGGACAGTAATATAAACGCTTAAGTGCAAAATATAGTACTATTTTGTATTTCCTGAGTTTTACTTCAATGTCTACTTCAAAACAACTGTAGTCTGAACTAATTTTGTATTTCCAGAATAGAGTCTGGAGTAATTGAAATTTGGTATTTTACAGAAGCCAGAGTAGACCAAAGCAAGAGCCTTTTAATTTTAGATTCACATAAAGTTAGAAGAGAAACAACATTGAATTATAAATTCTGTTCTCCTCTAATATTGGCACTCATCAACCTGAGACTGTGATGTGTCAAGATGACCTGACTTAAAAGCTCACATACCCTGAAAGTTGATCAGGAAAAAGAAGACTCTTCTCTGCTAGATTAATGAACTGAACTGACTTGAAGAATTGTCTGATGAGTGCCAGAGGGACAGCAAAGGAATGTGCAGGACTATGGGGCCAGGAGCCATCGATCAGGGAGTGAGGTAGAATCTCTGCCATGACAAGGAGGATACAGGAATAAAAGTTATTCTTTGCTGCATCAGCAAGGCATTCATTTCACTAATTTTTTTTAATGAAAATATTCTCATTGTTACAAACCTGGAAAAATGAATGGGTTCATTTTTGTATTACCACTGCAAAAAGCCATAAAAAGTAGAAGTAAAACTGGCAAGTTTCATTGTAATTAAAAAAAAAAAAAATCTTAGTGTAATGCATGATAACCAGGTTTTTAAGTGGCATGTGACACCTAAGCTATTTCTCCCACTTCCAGTCAATTGTTCAAGTTCTCACACCATTTTTTATATTGTATCTTTTGACTATGTCAGGTGTTATATCACTACAGTTAACTGGAAAGCTGATCTTGTTGAAAGATAACCAACTGGGGTATTTTTTGGTTTTCAAAGTGTATATAAATTCTTTTAGATTTATTTTAGCCTTCAGCCATACAAATGTCTTAGTGTTTGTGATAGGAAGTAGCAGATGCATTTTTTTTGTCAACACTAGTGCTCAGCTTCAGTTCACATATAGACTTAACTGCTATCCCACCTGAGTCAGAAAAACTTCAAAAGTAGTAATATAGTGATGCCTTTTTTTTTCAGTAAAAAAGACTTAAGTAACTAAAATAACTCTAGAACAGAAACTGGTGCCTTTTCCATTTAAGAGTCAGACATGATTAAGGGTAAAGGGCTTTTACTTCAGTATTTAATAAGGATCCTTATGGTGCACCATTTTGCCAAGGTGGAATATGTCAAAATGCACATCCCCAGTAGATCATGCATACAGTTTTATAGACCTTGCAAATTAGCATATTTAATTAAGATGCCTCGATGAG
Organism: Onychostruthus taczanowskii; assembly: GCF_017590055.1. NCBI lineage: Eukaryota > Metazoa > Chordata > Aves > Passeriformes > Passeridae > Onychostruthus > Onychostruthus taczanowskii. The sequence goes on from NW_024499485.1 coordinate 42,151, forward strand.
AGGCTTGAATAAATAGCATATCTCCCCATCCTGGAGAATTCCCCCCGGAGGGGTCTATTCCTAATTTTCAGGATGTATTTTAAAGAGGACTTTAATTTCTCAAGAGAGCATAGGGCCTTCCAGCCTCCAACTGCAAGACCTCTGGGATGTTTAGTCTAACAGAATACCAGGATTATGCTAAATTATCAGATTTAAAGAATTACAAGTATGATGCTGAGAGCAGTGAAGATACAAAAAAGGTATATAAAATATATATTTTTAAAAAAGGCAAAAAAATCATCATGGCATCAAAACAAATATTCAGGATCCCCATGTGAAGCACCTGGGATTCCCATGATGTTACCTAGAGCTCTGTGATTCGCTGTGTTTGACTTCCTGTGAAATCACATTTGCTATTAAAGAGAAGTTCCTTCAAGTGTTGTCAGCTCAACATGTAGACGCAATATGTTCTTCTGCATAGATACCTGTTGCCATCTTATTACAAAGGTTTCATACCTTCTTGGTGATGTCTCACGGCCAGTTCCTCATAGCACTAACTCCTTCTTCTCAGCACAGCCAACAAACTCCATCCAACTTCTTGACCAGCCAACCTACTCTTTTACAATACCCATCCTAATTGGATCCAGCTGTGGCCTATTAAGGACAGGCCTGTTCCTAATTCTTGATAATTAGCACAGCTGTAACTCATTAGGGGTGAGATTAGCTTCACCGCTATCTCTATTCTCCTACATTCTATCTATCCACAGACACCCATTGGTGCAATATAATCTTTGTGAAAGAAAAAAAGTTTGAAATACTTGTCCAAGCTCTAAGTCTACTTCACTCAGACTACTTCCAAAGGTTGGTTTGTTTTGGGTGCTCATTTTGAAATAGACTAAATCCATGCATGCATTCTGAAGTGCCTTTTGAATAGCTACAGGAAAATTATTTAGATGCTGATGGATCAAGTACAGAAGTACAGTTACCACCTCAGCATGAAATGTACCCACTTCTTAGGATACATGTCTCAGGAATCACCACCTTATTTACAGTGATATGTTGTAACTGGAATTAGGCACTGTAAGACCCTCATTTCAAAAATGTAACTATTGCCATGTTGCTCTGCAGCTAACACTGTTCTAACTTTGTCTTCCATAGGCTTTCAAGATTTGCTGTGTATTGGTTACATCTTTCCTAATCCTAGCTGTTAAGAAAACTCCAGCCAACCAACCAACCAACCAACATCCTTACTTCCAAACTAACCAATGCATTATGAGAGATATCTAGGGATTTCAGGTGACTGGTTTTTTTCAAAGAATTTCAAAAAGGAGTAATTTTCTCCTGTGAGAAAGGAGCAAGGATGGTGCATCACCTACTTCAGAGCAAAAGGGCAGGCCAGGTGGGGGCATGACTGGGAACATCCATAACCTCAGCATATTTATAAGAAAGGCAGGTAATATCTTCTACACATTTTAATACTTAATTGCGTTAATACAAAACGCATGATGAAGCTATTCTGCAGTATATCAAGAATTTGGTATTAAACAAAAATGGGAAACTTTAATTTCTGGTTGTTGCTTGAGGGGATTTTTTGGTGTTTTCTTAAATGGCAGAACTAATAATATTAATTACATGGTAACCATTGCAAAAGGATGCTAGAAAGAACTATTACGTCTTTCAAATGCCACTTAATATGAAATCAGCCCTTGCTCAATACCCTGCATATCACTCTGCAGGACAAAATAACCTCTATGCTTCCAACTTTTCCTTGAAAACAAGTATTTATAGCAGGTGCATATTATGTATATGACATCACTCTCATATACAGGGAGAACACACATCAGGTACATAGATCTGAGTTTGATCTTCCTTAGGAAAGAAGGTATGGAAAAATAAAACCTCAGTTTCTAAATATATTAGGGTTTTGCCCACAAAGAACATTTTAGATGTGTCATATGAGTTATATATATATATATTTTTTTTTTAATGTAGAAGTAATTTATGAGAGAGAAAGTGGATTGTGCATTCCCTGGGTTTTGCGGTGGTCTTGGGCCTATTTCTGCTGAACTCTATGACAGTGTTTCTGTAGGAACAAATGTAAAGAAAAGGTATTAATACAGTGCAGGAGGCATCCAGAGTAAAATCTAGCCAGGATACAAGAAGCATAACTGGGAACTCCTACTCTCAGTCTGTGTATCAGGCATTACTTTTATCCCTCCCCTGATTTAACTCCACATGTAGCATTTTCTTTTCTGAAGAATTTATATGCCTTAATGAGCTTAGTTTCCATATCTGAGAATGCTTTCCAAGTGAATGCTTTTCCAATGTTTCCAAGTACCCTGGGATGTTAGAGCATTACATCATTTTCAAAAACTGTTCAGTTTTCAAGCACTGAATTATGAAAAATACTTAGTATTTCACATTACTCAAAATTCAAGAAATAATTCAAAATTTACTGAAGCATGTCAGTGGCACATCTAAATTAAGTTAGCTTTTAAAGTCAGATACATCCTGGGCTGCATCAAAAGCGGTGTGGCCAGCAGGTAAAGGGAGGTGATTCACGGTTGCTTTGCTCAGGGCAAGATCCCACCTGGAGTGCTGCATTCAGCTCTGGGGTCCTCAGCACTGAAAAGACATGGACCTGTTGGAGTGATTCCAGAGAGAGACTATAAAAATTATTAGAGAGTTGGAACCTCTCTCCTCTGAAGAAAGACAGAGAGTTGGGGTGGTTCAGCTGGAGAAGAGAAGGCTCCAGGGAGAGTTTTTTGCAGCGTTTCTGTACTTAAAGGGGGCTTATAAGAAAAATGGGGACAGACTTTTTACCAGGGCATTCTGTGATAGGAAAGGGGGAACAGCTTTAAACTAAAAGAGGGTAGATTCAGACTACATATAAGCAAGACATTTTTTATGATGAGGGTGGTGAGACACTGGAATAGGTTGCTCAGAAAGGTGGTAGGTGTCCCACCCCTGGGAACATTCAAGGCCAGGTTTGGGCAGGGCTCTGGTCAAGTTGAAGATGGCCCTGGTCCTTGCGGGGTATTGGAGTAGGTGAGCATTAAAGGTCATCCTTTAAAGGCCCAACCATCATCATTCCGTGGTTCTATGATCCATAATCTGGTAATAGAGCTAAAGGTAATGTCAGCTCAGCCAAAACAAACAGCTGCTGCCACTACCTGCAAACAGATGAAAGGAGTTTGGGAACCAATAGAAATTAGTATGTAGGAATTCCAAGCCTTCTGGCATATTTAAAGAAGATAAAGCAGCCTGAGGGTTTTTTACCTGCAGCCTACAGCTGGAAACTTTTAAATCTTGGTTCTCCCATATCAACTTTCCTTCCAGGTATGTTCTCCTGTTTCTTTATTCTGCATTGACTCTGGTAGTAATTTAAAAAATTTTCATGGACTAACAGACAATGAAACCAGAATTATGCAAGAATTTTTTGCTGGATTACCAAATTAATTGTAATACTGCATGAGATAATAAGCACTAGAGATGGTGCAAAAAAGATACAGCACTAGAAATGAGGAAAAGAGAAAGAAAAGCAATTAGGAAAGACAACAAAAACAAAACACCCCCATATATCAACTACCTTTTAATTTACCATATTAAGAAATCAAATTTAAGAGTATGTTTCTCTCTTCCAGTACTTTTATGTGATATATGTACATCTGACTAAGAATTTAAACATTCTGATTTCGCAGAGATTTATATCCCTTGAGCACACAAAACCACCTAAAATGCAAGGTGACAAGGGACTTAATGAATCAGCAAACTATAACTATTCTGGTGTATGGTGTACACAGCAGCTAAAAATCAGTGTGTTCTTGTGGTGTGGTTGGGTTTTTTTCCTGCTGACTCTTGACCAACAAAACGCTATCTGTATTTTCTTCTATTTGGGAACGCGTTTTAATTGCTGCATTTGTAGGCAAAACACAGAACAGCAGTTAGGATTAAATATTCATAGAGAACAGTTATCTGTGGTGCCAAAACCCCAAACCTGGGTTTAATGGTCTGAACCACTGTGGTGTCATTTTATCAATGCATTAATTGTTGGTCAGGGGAAAGCGACACCAGTTAAATTTTCCCATGTTACAGTAACTGCGGTCGCTCAGGTTTGCAGCCAGCGGGAGCCGAGGGAGCACTGGCGTAGCACGTACTCGTCTCTGCCTCGGCCCGCTGCGGGGGGGCTGTGTGCGGCCACAGCGCTCCCTCCTTCTCCGCTTCCCCGCCCGGCCCTGCGCGCGTCCGGCCCTGCGCGGGCAGCGGCGCCGCGGGGCTGCTCGGGCTCCGTGCGGGCCGGGGAAAGCGTGTGGGCTCGGGAGGAGCGCGGGGCCGGGGCCGGGATGGGCGGGAATGGGCCGGGGCCGCAGCCCTGGTTCCGGACGGGAAACGTGAGCGGCCCGGTCTGCGCCCTTGGAGGCTGTCGGGCGTGGGACGGCGCTGCCAGCCCCAGCAGCAAACTGCGGCCGGCCGCAGCCAGTGCGGCGTCCCTGCTCTTGGCGCCCTGCTCTTGTCCTCCCTTCGGCACACGTACCTGCTGTAAACTGTTAATTTGAAATGTTTTGTTTGTTGGTGATGAGAAGGTAATTACATTTTGGTGTAAAGTTGCATTATGACAGAAAATAAAATATGTTTTAACTTGATGGCCTTCATGAATTTTTTAAACTGTTGTGAGGACATTTTGTGCTGTAGTATGTGTATAGTCTGTGAATGCAGCAGATCAGTTTTTTTACAAAGTTTCAGTTTAAAACGGCAAACTTAGACCCAGTGTTTGTGAAGAACTCTCTAATGTCTAACTGTAACCATGTTGCATTACTATATTCAGCCTTGAAAGAGTCTTGTCTTTTTACCTGCCCGTACTACCAGCCTTTTAAAAAAAATTATATAAAGACAAACTCTCTGGAGCACTGATTGTCTAACTGGTTTTATCTCTGTTGATCCAAAATATTTACATCATGTTGATTATAAATCTATTTTCTTTCACTATAAATAGGGAGTCTTTCTGTTGGTTTAAAGGGAACTGGATTAGTGATAAAGAACAGATAAAAAGCCTGAGTAGTGGTGAATTTCTTAAATAGAAAAGAAACCAAATCTCTTCACAAGATCTGATCTTCTCACATGATCTTCTGCCTTAAGAACTGCTAAGTGTAAAATCTGTAGAGGTACTGTGAATTGGGACAGAGGGCCAGAATGCATGTAGTTAGGTTAATGTGCAGATGGGTTATTACTATATACCTCTATAACTTGAAGAGCGGGTTATATCCTGTTATCTTTGGCTGTTTATGGTTTTTAAGGGATGTTAGGCAGAAGGAAGAAAACAGACTCAAAAGAGCAAAGTAGTTGCAACATTAATATCTATCATGGTGTTAAACATCTGACTTGTGTGCTTTTTTTCTCTTAATTCCTATACATTAAATAGCACCTTTATTTTGATTAAACTCATGTCACTTGAAATACCTGTCTAGCAAATCCAAACCCACAGAATCATTGGATATCTTGATTTGGAAGGAACCCACAACGATCATCAAGTCCAGCTCCCGACTCCACACAAAGCAGCCTAAAAGCTGAACGGCATGTCAGAGCGTTGTCCAAACACTGGCTGAGCACTGACAGCTTGGGGCCATGACCACCTCCCTGGGGAGCCTCTGCCAGTGCTTGGTCACTCTCGCAGTGATAAGCTCTTTACTAATACCCCATCTGAACTTCCCCTGACACAGCTTTATGCCATTTCCTTGCATCCTGTCTCCTAGCATTCTTTCTGCTTAGTAGGAGATTTAGTTTTTCAAGATTTTTTCCTTAATTTCATTTTTCATAGTAAACATAGTTGTTCCCTATAAGACTTCTTGTGGCTCAAACATCTTACCTTTTTTATTTGCTCTACTTTAGGCTACCTGCCATTCTTTATGTTAGCTGTTTAGGGCCTAATTTTGTCACCATTATAACATATGGCTGACTATGCATGTCGGCTTTTTTCAGTTCTTGTTCAGTTTTTGAAAATTGGATAGTATTTTATTGCTAACGATATAATCATCAATCTATTAACACCATTATTAGTTACTTTGAGATTAGTGTGCAAGACAAAAACTCAAAGGTGAAACTTGAAAAGCAGCAGGGTCAAATAAATATAATTGCCTTTAAAATAACTTCTAAAGGTAGAGTCAGTTTTTTTTTTTTTTCATGTTATTATCTTCAAGCAACCATTCTGACACTTTTTTTGCTAGTAGATCTGGGAAGGATTTCTTTTCTTTTCTTATGGTCAAAGAAAACTTTCAGAGATTGGACAGTTTTAGACCACTGTCTATCCTGACTAAGTCAGACAGGAGGCTTTTGGCATAGATCTGTCAAAGTTTTGTCCAGATTTTATTCTAATGCTATTCTCAATTCAAGTTCTGTAAGTATTAAAGTGGATTAAAAAGAGAGCGTGTATTTACTATGTACATTGCCCATTCAACCTAAATTTAGGTGTATTCCCTCTCCCCCATTTTATCCTAACCATACAAATTTTGCCAAGAATGAGAGGAAAAGATTCTATAAAGTAATGGCTATAAGTGAATATACCAAATATACTGGGTATGGTAGTCAGCAGCATTTTCCTCTACAGGTCTCCTGATTTTCAGCAATACTTGATTGTGTAATGCAGCCCATCTGATTTTTCATCAGTGGAAATGCTAATCCAAGAATTTTTTTTAATGTTCAATGTTTCTATAGTTCATCATACTAATGGATATGAAAACTAAGAAATTTGCAGATCATAAATAATTTTCAAATTAATATTATTTAGACATAGAGAGAACAGTAACTCATCTCTACCACTACATAATTTTGCAACACAAGTTTGTTAAAACAAAAGCTACTTTCACAAGTTTAAAATAGTATAGTTAGTTCCCAGAGTGCCTTCAACTGGACATTAACCAGGGGGAAGTGAAACGTTACTTTCCCAAAATCTTTTTGACATCCAAATCCTATTTGATGGATCCTATTAAAAACAAACCCCACTTCATATAAAGCTGCTAAGAAGTCCCTGCAATAAAATGGTTAAAAGAGGATTTTGAGTAGCAGTTGAAAGTTGCTGATTGGTAAAACAAGATTCACAAGAAAAGAAAGTGGTGTTATGCAGAGTTCTCTTTTTTTTTTTCTAGATTGACTCAGAAAAATAATTCTCCTGCATATGTGTAGAAATTACATTCTGCACATACACTGAAGGGTTAATGTGTCTAATCCATGTTCTGTAGCAGGCCCAGGGCCTGCAAGGCCTCCTTGGTGGTCAGAAGCCTGAGCTAGGAAATGCCAAGTCATGATGACTGGGCCCTAGAGGCCCCTCTCTTCCACCTTCAGACCCTGCTTATCTCTCTATAAGCCTATAGGTCACTTTCCCCTGACCCTTACTATTGGACAATTTTCAAAACCCCTGTAAGCTATATAATGCCCTACTCCTGCCCAGTTCAGTAGAAGAGCTGTCACTGAGAACCTTCGTGGAAGACTGCAATAAAGAATTCTTCGGAACCTTACACAGCGCTTCTCCTCTCTCTCCCAGCATCTGCTGCGGCACCTAGCAAGCTAAAGAGCTGAAATCACAAAGAGCTGATAATCACTAAGAGCTGATATCACTGTGAGCTGAAATCACAAAGAGCTGATAATCACTAAGAGCTGATATCACGTGAGCTTACTTAGGTTTCCTGCAGCTAGCAGCTGCTTGGGAGCTCAGACATGCTGTGCTGAGCACCACTGAGCTATCCTGGCCAAGGCAGCCCACCGGGCATACCCCGGCTGGAAGCCGCCCAATAATATTCTGTTCAGTGGGATTTTTTTCATTAATCATAGTTGTACAAATAATGCAGATTTTTAAATAAATTAATGCTTGTTCTGTGAAGGAAGCACAGGAAAAAGTATTTTGATGTTCTGCCGGTGTTCAAAAGTTTATCTTTAAATATAGTTTTAATATGATAATGTCTGGGATTGTTTATATTATCTTTAGTAGGATTTCTCCAACAAATACATAGGAGAACTCATTACGTTAAAACAGACATTGTAATGCATTTCTATGCATTGAGAAGATATTTTTTTCATGGTGGAAATGTGTTTTTGCAAGCATACACAGTTCTGAACTAAGTGCTAAATGCTAGGTTTTTCAAAGCAGTATAGACCGTTTGTCTATAACAGTCAGAAATTTTTAATTGCAGGCAACACATTATCTACTTTAAATAAATTATGGCAAGAAAAAGGAACAGATTCATTATACTGCCAATGAAGAGATTCAAACACAGTACTAAGTACCAGAATTTTCACCATCTGAACATCTCATTCTAATGTCAGTTATCTTAGCCCCAAAATAACTGGCTGTTGGTTGTGCTCATGTTCCCTCTGCTCAGGACAGCTACAGTTCATGAAGTGCTAATTTGCTATGTGCTTAATTTTTTGTTCAGCCATCAAGAATGATGCATAGCCATTAGAAATTAATCTCTGTCTGTTATTCTAACATTCATTTGCAGGTCTCATGCAAGTGTATGCAAGGAAATTTCCAAAGGTATTGCTGGAAAGTGGGACCCAATGGACAATACTTTTTCTTGATGATTGATTTCTTACCTGCTGTTTTTGCCTTTGAAAAATGTGCCCCAAAGAATTTCTTCCTGTGGAAGGCCTACAGGAAAACAATTTCTGAATGGAGTAAAGCTAGAAAATACACTGTATTCAAGATAAAAGACTACATTTTTCTCTTAAGAATCTAATTTAGGGGGAAAATTAAGAAGATCCTAACCCCAGATTTATTGACCAGATGAAAAAGAGAGAATTGGAAGATAATGGGTATGGTTAAAAAAGTCTACAAAATGTTTTTGAAAAAATCTGAGGATTGGAAATATTAGCGTTAAAACAGCTGTAAATGTGTTACCTCAGTTTCAAATGCATTAAAATGTTTTGATCTGACATCTCATGTTCCAGGAAACAATTACCAATATGGGTTGGAAAGACAGGAAGATTAAGGGCATCTAAAACTATCTGACATTACATAATCATAAAATCATGCTACAAAGTGTAGCAACTTTGAAGATTGTGTAAGTGAATGGAATTCACTCTTGTGTCTGTTTCTGAGGTTTGCCATACCAGACTAGGAGCCAGTTCTTGCTTTGTGTGAGGCAGTTTCTTGCATGTCAAGGAAGGGATCTCTTGAGGCCATGTGCCCAATCCACATCCCCCCTGGTTCAAGGCATGGTTGGCTAAAGCAAGTTCCTTAATACCTTGTCTGGTCATTTCTGAACATCTCCAAGGATGGCAACTCTGTGCAACCTTATCCAGTGTTTGACCTCACCATAACAATGAGGGGTTTTTTTCTTATGTTTAAATGGTGTTTCCTGAATTTCAGTTTATGCCCATTACCTGTTGTCCTTCCACTGGATACCACTGAGAAGAGTCTGGCTTTATATACAGTGGGATTCTCACTCACCAGTTTTGCAGATGACACCAAGCTGAGTGCTGCAGTTAATGCAGGAGGGAAGGGATCCCATCTGAAGGTACCCTGACAGGCTTGAGCAGTGGGCCTCTGTGAACCTCACGAAGATCAACGAAGGCCAAGTCGTACAACTTGGTGTGGGCATTCCTCAATATCAACACAGACTGGAGAATGAAGGGATTGAGAGCAGGTCTGTGAAGAAGGATTTGAGGATAGATACTGGTAGATGAAAAATAGGATGTGACCCAGCAATGTGCACTTGCAGACCAGAAAGCCAGCCATGTCTTTGTCTGCATCAAAAGCAGCATGGCTAGCAGGTTGAGGGGGTGGTTCTGCCCCTCCGCTCTGGTCTCATAAGACCCCACTTGAGTACTTCACCCACTTCTGGAGTCCTCAATACAAGAAAGACATGGATCTATTGGAGCAGGGTATGAAGAGGGTATGAAAATTATTAGAGGGATGATGGAACACCTCTCCTGTGGGGAAAAACAAAAAAAAACAAAAAAAAAACAAAACAAAAAAAAAAGATCTGAAAGAAGTTGTTCAGCCTGAAGAAGAAAAAGTTCCAGGGAAACCTTTCAATATATAAAGGGGGTAATAAGAAAGATAGAGAAAGACAAGACTTTGAGCTCGCAGCTCTGGTAAGAGAGACCCTTCCATTGGCAGAGTGGTATTGGATCTCTGAAGGTTCCATTCAACCCAAATCATTCTATGGTTCTATGACTCTGTGTTTCTATACAGGCAGCCAGTAACAGGACAAGGGGCAATGGCTTTAGACTAAAAGAGGACAGGTTTAGACTAAGTGTTAGGAAGAAATTATTTACTCAAAGGGTGGTAAAGCACTAGAGGAGGTTGCTCACAGAAGTTGTCAATGCCCTGTTGCAGAAAGTGTTGGAGGACAGATTGGGTGGGGCCCTGCAAAACCTGATCTTGTGGGTGATATCCCTGCCCAAGGCAGTGGGCTGGGAATCAGGTGATATTTAAGGTCTCAGCCAACCCAAACCATTCTGTGATTCTATACACCATTCAGATACACATAAACGATAAGATCTCCCTTGAGCGTTCTCTGCTAAACTAAATCCCGGCTCTCTTGGTCTTTCCTCATTTAAGTATCAATATATTTCCTTGACTCAACTGATATAAACCTTCATTTCAATAAAAAGGGATGTTTTTGCAGGCCAATGATACAGTGCAAAAAATAATTTAGAGACTTGAGAAGTAATTTTAGAATTCTAAAATCTTCTTCCAGTTGCAAAGCCAAGTGTTTAGCTTACTGTGTTGTGTTGGGTGTCTAGAGAGAAAGAAATCTGGAATGTTGGGCACTAATTCTCAGTTCAGATATGTATTCTCCACTGTGGTAAAGAATTAGTTAAAAATCAATGTGGGGTGGTTTTTTTCCTTTCTTTTTCTATTTTTTTGAAATTTCTGTAAGTTTAGTATGCCTAATTCATCTAAAAATCTCTTAAAAATCTGAATTTCATGACTGAAATTATACAGGAAATTAGAATTCACCAATTTCCATTAAATTCTGACTTCAGTTCTAGTATGTACATACATATTTTATATGTATATGTATGTGTCGATGTATGTAAATATAAATCAATAAAATCCTTATATCTTTTCATTCTTATTTTTTCTCTTGAGTTCTTTGGCAATTTCAGTTGCCTGCCAGAGATAATACTCTACTTTGATAACCGCTAATGAAATTCTATATACTTTGATGAACAGGAAGTCAGAATTTATTAAATTGCTTAAAGGACTGAATACATTTTGAAGAGTGAAGTGTAAAAAAATCAGAAAGGAGTGGTATAACTGGAGTATTTTAATGCATTTTTTTCTAAATATTTCTACTAGATAAAATCCAAATGAGTTAGTTATCCAAATCAGCAGCATACCACAGTTTTTACTCCCTTTTTGAAGTAATTTGACAGAAGCTGTAGGCTAATTAAGGCTATTTATAAGAAATTAAAGCAGGTCATAAGATATTTTGTGCCATACTGCTTCAAGATAGAATGGGAAGGGAAAAATATTTGTTACTGAAATTGTGAAATAGGTGGTTAGAACCAAATGTCACCCTAGAATCAGTTACGCTAAAAATGCCTGGATCATGTGGTCCTTGTGGCAAGGATTTTCTGTTGTAAATGTAGGAATCTGGACTTGATGAACACTATTCTTATCTTGAAAAATTGTAACATTTGAAAAGTAAAGTCACATAAATTAATTTCTTAAATCTCAGTAATAATGTTTTACAGGTATCCTGTGTTGTGCAACAATCAAGAAATCCAAAGTAGGTTCAAATAAATGTCTGCCATTTCTGCTTCTTCATGCAAGTTTCACCATTCTACTCTGCAGAACTGCTGCACCTTCTATCTAGCAAGCACAGCTACAGTGATTTGTGAGTAGTGACAATCTCATCTTCCATGTGAGAGGTGTTTTTCTGATGTCTGCTCAAGCCATATGCTCCCATCCAAGCCAAGAGGACACCATGTTTAGCTCAGTGTTGACATCATTACCAGAAGTGTTAATACATTTTGCCTGTCAGCACTGCCTTAATTGAAGCTGTGCAGCATTAAATCTGTAATCTGAACTCTGAGTGGTGTGCTGAGTTCAGTGTCATTTGTTTGCAGATGAAATAATTTCATGCCACTGCATTTAGCCTTATGGTGTTTCTGGTGTTTATTGGGATAATGAATAAAGATCGGGCAGGATTGAACCTTTGTGAGGAACACCCTTAAAACACCCTTAAATGCTGTAGCAAGCGGTGGTGGTTACTCAGCAGATGCTGATCTTTTTTTCCAGTTAGTTATCAGACAGTGCCATGTCAGGACACTTGGTTGTTGTTTGTTTTTTTTATCTCAAGCAAAGTGAAAGTTCTGGTTAAAAACCTAATCAGAGAATGGAAAGTGTATATTTAATAATCATAATCATAATCATAATAATAAATTTAAAATCAGATACTTATGTGTAAAACTGATAACCGGAAAATTTCCACTTATAGCTAGAAAGAAACCAATTTATGAGTGTCATGCAACTAGTAAATTAATAACTTGATTTCCTTGGACTGCTGTAACATGAGATACTTAAGATCTTGCAGCATTTCAGTGTATAAATTTAGATTCTGAGTGCCACAAGTCAAGTGGAAGCACAGGGATGATAGGCAACAGAGTAGCAGTCAGCACAGCTGCATTGGGGAAAGCATGGGCATGAAAGCAGTTACAAACACTTGGTATTTTAGAAGCAAACTTTAAAAACAGTTCTGAAATTGCACTAAGCTAAAATTCTTTCATTTATACTTTCATACCTGTAATGTATCAGGATCTAAGGTAACAGTCCCTGATAATGTCCTTGAAGCAGTTTTCATATGCAATAACTTGTTGAGAATTTATTTCCAGAAAGGATATTGTACTCCAGATCCCTTGCTGGCAGTATAATGTAATTTTTGTGTTTTAATAATTTTTCCAGTAGATGGCAGTAGCAGCTTATTGGCTGATGAATGAGCACCATCATAGTGCACTATATGAACACACAGTAGTAAAACCCAAATATGTTCCTATGCAGGTACTTAACACACAACTGATCTGTAATTGTGTCTGTTACAAGTGTGTCACCTCTTTGCCATATCTGAACATGAAATCTTTTCTGAGTATTTTCCTTTTGAGTCTGTTGGTTTGCTCAGATATATGTGATAGTATAAAACTAATAAAGCTGTTACAGGGCTACAAAGAGTTAGGGACAAATAAATCTCAAAGTGTGCTTGGTTCTGAAGTCATTGGATTGTGCCTACATTTGAAAACTGTTGTGGGTTACTCTGAGTTGATTAATTTTATAATGTCTTACATTCAGATTAAAATGCTTTACTCTAAATTATCTGACATTAAATTGCGCTTTTATGATTGGAATTTTACTCAAATAATATTATGTGCCAAAATAATGTTGTGCCAAAATCAGAATGGATGATTCTGCATTGCAAAACATGTCATGTTGCAAGACTGTCAAAACCCGCCATTGTTCTTCTAATTTGTTTTGCTGCTTCTACGCTTTCTGTCCATCCATGTTCCCTTTTCTGTCCTGGAGACATATTATAGAAATTGTTTTTGTGCTGTTCAAACACTGATCCAAAGACTTTTATGTGGTCGTGCTGAGTTCATAAGGAGTTCACAAACCAAAGCTCTTGGTGCTTCATCTGCCATATATGATGTTGGATGGAGTCATGTCCTGAGAAGCTTGGAGAAAACCTGCATTATTTTAACTGATCTGCAGTCGTATAAACAGTCACCATTATACAGATGAAGGAATACATGGAATTAAATCTGGTTTTGCCAAATATCTCAGAAGTATATTCTAGATAAGAATTATAAGTGATCTGGTGTTTTTATGGGAAGTTTGATGATATCTTGGCAACTGGGCATTAGCTGTCTCGATAACACAAACACGAGAATGTCAAACACTGCATCTCAGAATCCCCTAAAGAGTTACGGGGAACGAGAAGACCCTGGAAAACACTGAAGAATCAGCCTGAATCACAAGCAGAGGACAAAATGAATGCATAGGGTCAAATCCAGTAAATATAACTTAATACAGTGATATTCAGCTTCAGTGAAGGAGGGTAGGGAGGTTTAAATAAGTTAATGGCACATTTTTCCAGCCTTTTTTTGTTTCATGGATTAAGTGCTTTGCCTACTACCTTGCCTGCGTCCTGGCTTCTGTTCAGCTGTACTGCATACGACCTGTTGGCACTTCCCTATTTCTCTAAGTACACACTAGAAGAAACAGTGTCCCACTCGGTCCCAGATCACGGTGCTTCATCTCTTCCTTTCTGCCGAGTTCACTCTGAATCTCTGAAAAGAGTGTTTTTCAGGTGACAGTTTTAAAGACAGACTTACAGAGAAGGGTGAGTGATATCTTTGAGAGGATCAAAGAGCACATGTTAACTGTGGTGAATGCTTTGTGGGGTGCTCCCAGGACGAGTGGAGAGATGCGAATCTCGACTCCATGTTTCAGAAGGCTGGTTTATTATATTATGATATATACTATATTACAATGCTATACTAAAAACTATACTAAAAGAATAGAGAGAAAAGGATTCATCAGAAAGCTAGAAAGAAGAAAAATGGAATGTATAACAAAGACTTGTGACTCTCAGAGTCTGAGCCAGCTGCATCTGTGATTGGCCATTAATTAAAAACAACCAACATGCCCCAATCACAGGTGCACCTGTTGCATTCCACAGCAGCAGACAGTTATTGTTTACATTTCTTTCCTGAGGCACTCAGCTAAGGATTTTTCATAAAATATCATGGCTAGATGTAACTCTCAGCTTTCCACTAATATACTGTCAATATGTATCTTTACAATATTCACAGAAGCCTCCAGCTTATCAGTGGTCATTAATTTCTGTGGCTTGACAAGGCTACCAGTTTTCAGTGTGAAGCTTCATATCACACCTGGGGAGTAGCTATGCATGTGAGGAAGGTAACTTTTTCTCCTTTTTTCCTTGTAACTCTAATGCTATGGAAAAGAAAGAGTGGGGAGCAGGAAGGGGTAATGAATGATGATGTAAAGGCCAACAACTTCTTCACATACATACCGAAGTAGTCATTTGAATCTACACAGTGCTATGAAAGCCTACTACAATATTTCTATAAGATAATTTATTGGTATTGCTATCTGATGAATAAAGGACTTGATGACTGTTTTGGATCATTGATCCTCCTTTTATTTCATCATCATAACATATTCAAAGATTCTGAAATAACACAGAAATGTCAACCTTGTTACAAGGTCTGTATTACAAACTTGCATGAATGTGCAGAAAAAAAACCATTAAGTGTGGTAACACTTATCAAATCTGATTAAACTATAATAAACAATACACTGAGCCAAGAAGACATGTAGCATTCCTAAGAATGTCTTCTATGAAAAAATGTATACTGATGAAAAGCTGAAATTACTATCAGTATGTGAGTGCAATACATTCTTAATTTTTTGATTTTGTCTCATTTTAATGAGTTCTCCTTTCTGACTTACCAGGCTTGCTTTTCTTCTACTCTCTTTGCAAGGTTCTTTCTTACTTGGTCTCCTGAGCTTCTGCAAAACACATCCAGCAGCAATCAAAGGGAACATGGAAGGCAAGACCAGCACAAGTTTTCTACTTCCTCTCTATCTCTCCACTCAGAAAAGCAAATCTTCAGCACTGTGCCTGAAACAGTAGGAGCAAACAAATCCATGTTTGCTGGGGATGTGCAATTTACAATTGCAGCATCCACATGGGAATGACCTATTACAGGATGCTTCTCACCAGTGACCCACCTTGTCTCTGTCATGCGTACCACAGCAGATGGAGCACGACATCATGTGATACGTCCGTGACCATTGTGCTGGACTTACTAATTTTTTGTTGTCTGACTTGGTTTGTACAAAGCTTGTTGTGCACACTCCCACTGCCCAGTGGGACAAATTCTTTCAACCTTGAAGCTCCTCTGTCATTAGCAAAGTTTCCCTTCTATTGGTCTTATTGCCCCTTCTATTGGTTCTATTACCCTATTTCTTTTTTATTTCTTGAAAAAAGGCAGTCAGGAGCAAATTATGATGAACACAGGTAGTTGTTGCCAACATATACAAAGTGGAGAGTAACTTGTGAATCAGGATGATCTGCAAAGGAGAGCAGTGGCTTCAGGCTCAGTCAAAACCAAATCGTTTTACAGAGCTGGCATTCTCTAAATCAAGGAAGTCTATTGATTGTCAAAATGTTTGAGGTTTTTTTTGAACTCTATACCCCAATGTTCATAAACAGAGAAAAATATTCCTCTGTGGTATACTAGTGTTCGGTCTGCATATGGAAAATTCACGTACGGTAATGAGATATATAGGTAAGACCAAGATGTAATACAATGCCACATCCATAAGACTGAAAGACCAAGATTCTAGAAGTGGAAAAAAACCACTCCTTGCACCTGCTCAAAATAGGCCTGTAGAAAGCAAAAGTTCTCCTAGGCAAGACCTGGCAAGCTGCCCATGATGTCGAAATGATTTGCGGTGACCCTGCTCTATTACAACTCCATCAATTCTAGGTCCTGTGCAACTTGCCAGTCTGGATGAATATTTCAGCGTCAATTACATAATTCTAGTGAACACTGTATCTTTGAAGTTGTTGTTGGACTAAAAATATGACAGGTCATTGGCTTCTAGACTAGTCCTTTCACACACATTCTACATAGCTGACTGTTTGACCTTCCTGACACTGGTAATGTCAAGTTCCTGAAACACAAACAGAAGCTTTGGCAGACACCAAGAAGTTATCCACTACTTTTCCCACCCTAGGTAAGTATTTGTCTCATGTGCATACAAGTCTTGATTTCCTGGAAGGAGTATTTAGAATACATGTAACATTTATTGGAATGCACTGTTGTTCTGGAGATGATACAATTCTCTGGGTGTATAAATCTATGCTTTATATGTAAATCACTTGGCTGCTCAGATAAGAAAGTAAGTTACTGCTTCCAAGCAGGAGTAGTTGGCTTCTAGTGGTCAGCTAGCTCCTGTTGCTGTATAAAGCCTCTAAAATCTGTTTACAGAGCTGTTTCTATAAACACTCCCTATCCTTCTCATTCACACTTTTTATCCTGATCCCATCTGAGCTTGTTTTACTGTGAGCTTTACACTCACTGTGGAGTATGTGAACAAACATACTCTTCCAGGGAAGACACCAAAGATTGGCTGTGTAATAAACATTACTTAGTTAGAATTACTCAGTTTGAATCGGAACTAAAAATTCTGCCTTAGTGCGGGAATGGTATGAGTGCAAAAATGCCATACAAGTGTTTCATTATAGTAATTTGAAAAATTCATTCTGGTCCTTTTTCTTTGCCCTCAAAAAAAAAAAAAAAAAAAAAAAAAAAAAAAAAAAAAAGAAGAATCATTTTATGGCAGCTCTGAGTAGTTTTATGCTATAAAAAGATGGCTTATTCCTAAATGTCACAAGTCAAGCAGACAAGGCAGAAGGACATCTTGGCTGAACAAGGAGCTTGAAAATAATGGAAAAGGAAGGTTGTGTCCAGTGGAAGCAAGGTCAGGTGATTTGGGAAGAATACAGGGATGTTATTTGCCAGTGTTGGGAGAAAATTTATGCAGTCAAGGCTCAGTTAGAGATGAAGCTGTGATGATGTTAGAGATAAACTGTGGAGGGGCAATAAAAAGTTTTTTTCAAATATGTTAACAGCAAAAGACAGTTAAGGATGGCTGTCTCACAAACAGGGACAAACAGAAGTGTTAAATGCATTATTTGCCTCTGTCTTCAACATGAGCCAGGAGATGGACTCAATCATCCTGATGGTTTCTTTCTGTAATAAATGTATCAAATTTGTGCTCAAATAAATGTAATAAATATATTTGTATGTAGGAATATATATATGTATATAGAATCATGCTTTAGAATATATTACAAAAAGCACCCAGGTTTTTAGAAAATCTCACACAAGGGTTGGGAAACCGGTTACCTCACTAGATTGTAGCACACACAGGTGTTCACAGAATAAGAGTCCAAATTAGCAAGTGAAGGGACGGAAATTCTGAGCGAATCTCCGCATTCTCGAGGACAGCTCTGGACTAGCATGTGAATGCTTGGTTCCCGTAACTTGTATTTTACATATTTCTGTTCCCTTCCCGGACACGGCATTGTTTTCCCCAAGACAGCTTTGTCCAAGCAGGAGACAGGATTCCTCCAACACCAGATGGGGGACAGCGGACTACATGAATATTCGAATCCTTCCCCAGACACTGTTTCTGTCTACTCCAAGACAGAATTCTTCTAACACCGGACAGGAAATGAGGACCGTATGAATATTCGAAGAAGGAAAAAGAAACAAAAGAAACCTAGCTTCGGGCAAGAAAAACAGTATATAACCACGGCTCACCAGAGCAGACTTTGTGAACTTCACAGATCTGATGCGAGAAGGGGTCAGACCTGTGTTCACCCAGGGTCGAGTCCCGGGCTCGACGCTGTCCTTTTGATTGTGGCATGCAGAGACTGTATTTTGATTTGTGAAATAAAATCTATTCCCTTTTTATTTTAATCTGGCTGTTATAGATAAAAATCAGTACAGCCAATTTGATAAAAATAAAAATAAAAACATGATTTATTTGTGACCGATATACTGTCCCGACAGCCAACAATCAAGAACAGCACTGACCCAGGATTGGAGCTGGGTGAACAGATTTGGCCTCTATCGCACCGAATCCCCCACAGTTCACAACTGTGGTCTGGTACAGTCTGTTTTTATACTGTTTTTCTGGCCTGAGACAGGGTCTCCTCCTGTTCTTTTCATAGTAAATCATATTCATGCTGCCTCCTTTCTTTGCGCTGAACCAAAGAATACAGTTCCTGTCCACCGATGAACACAGGTCGGGCATATACATGTTGTTCCTTCCTTTGGGTAGTGTTGTACAATACAATTCCAGGCAGACAGCAATAGCCGCATTTGGAGGCAATTCTCTCGATGGTCCTCACTGTTTTGATCTCACATATGTGCAAGTGGTCCCCATCATGGCTAGGCCCTTTCGATTGCAAATTACCTCCCTTCCTGCTTAAGACTGCAATTTTGCAATGGTATGGGGTCTTCTTATAGCCTGTGGGATTTCTCGGAATCCGCATGTAAGTTTAAATCATCTATATCTATTCCTTCTAAAACATCATAATCTATATTTATTTAATATTCTGAACAGCACGAATTATATACATATATAACACTGGCTTTCTCAAATTATTGATTTGGCCTGATCTGGTTGTTGCCTATAACACCTTTCAACTCAGCATATTCTGTGACTCTGTGATTCTAAGTTTTTCTGACATTCTGTGTATCCACCTAGCCCCAAAGTGTGGAAACATAATGAACAGCTTTATCAGCAAAAAACACTTTACAATATTTTTCAGTTTTTCCTCTAATATATTTTAAGATAAGTAAAGGGCATGAACATACCAGAGTTTTATGGGGTATAGCTAGCAAATAATAGTGATCTGTGAGTGATTGTGAGGCAGACAAGGGTGTTGTGATGAATCTAGATATAATCTGCTGCTCTCTGCTAGAGCATGTCTCAGTAGATGGAAGCACTCAGCATTTAACACTATATATGTGTTAATTGTGCTATTTGCTCTCACATAGTTCTTTAAAAACCTATTCAAACACATTGGGACCAGCGTGAAGAGTAATTAAGATTGTATTGTTCCTCCTTCATTGTCATGAACTCTGGAGGTGCTTGAGGTTGGCCCAGGAAACTGATAATTCCTAAGGCAGAGCAGCTGTTTTGTTCCTACAGTCCTTGCAAATGGATCTGGAGCCTCATCTAATCCCGTTTTTTTCTTGATCACAGAAAATTCACTTGGGATAGTTCAGAGATGAGCATTGTCTTTCAGGACTGTGCCGTTCAGTTTGAATGCAGATTCAGCAGGTGTTAAGCAAGTAAAAACAGCTCAGCTGACAGCAGTTGGAGACTTAATGAAATAAAGGGTGGGAAAAAGGAGTATTTCCCTCAATTAAAAAATATGTTTCATTAATCAGTTAATATAACTGTGAGGGCATATATTAATCAGTTAATATAACTTGTTAGCAAAGAAACTACTGAGACAAGTTTCAGGCAAATGCTGACTCCTGAAAAAATAGATTTGTCAGGTATGTAGACATGTCATTAACTTGCATCCTTTCAGGAGTCAAGGAAAATTCCTGCTTTTGTTTTTTCCCCAGTAGAGCAAAAGGCTATTTTATTTAAAAGGGAAAAAAAAAAAAAAAAAAAAAAGTTGAATTGATGTTCAACTCAATTAGTTAAGTAATTCACTTAGTTTGTTAAATCCAAAAGCAGCCAAGGGCTTTTGCTTGAGCTATAATGAAATTAGGGCTTTTCTTTAATTGTGAGACTCACATGTTCACAATACTGCAACACTGATTGGAACTACATTAGGGTTTAAAGACAGTCTCTCTCCATCTCTATGCTACTGTGAAATGTATGATTTTTAGTTTTGTTTAACAAAAGATCTTTGTTTAGCAGAACACTTTTTAGCAAAATCATAATTATAGAAACACTGAACAAACCTGGTATCAGAGTTTTTCATGAGAACTTGAGATTTTGACCGTTATTTTTCCATCCTTCAACAAGAGGGAAAATCTTATGAGCATTTCTCTCTGTCAGATGTCTCGTTTTGAATCAGAATCTCTTGATTTGGTACTTTGAGCAGAAGAGATCCAGCAGTCCAGACATCTCTCCTAGCAGATACTTGGGATCCTAATGGAAACATTACGCCCACAAGGAGATTTGATGAATTGTGGTGCTGGAAATTTGTTGGTCATCTGCAGCCAGAAGGCATGAGATTTGAGAAAGGGGGAACTGATAAGCCATCTTTGCTAAATAAGGTTCTTCCTTACTATGCTGTCATCTTATAAAAATCATGTATTTGAGGAAGTTCTCATTCCCATTTACTAAAAGGCCTCCTAAAGTACACAATTCAGTTCAACTTAATATGTGTTTACCTAGCTTGAAAAATAATGCATTTTTAAACTTCCACATAAGCTGCATTTAATCATTGCCAAGTCTGCAAAGACCAGCTCCTACTGATCTGAGGGTTTCATTGCCAGCTGAATTGTTACAGGGTACTCTCTTTAGACCACAGTGTATGTTAGTTAAAATATCCACAAGAATATGTTCTTACATTCTAGTACCAGAAATATAATTTACTAATGTCTAGTGACAACAGCACATTCAGTGATTCAGACAGTAAAACCAAGATTGTAAAATCTGCTCCAGACTTTAATACTTTCAAAAAGAAAATACATAAATATTAGTATCAGGAAACTGCTGTTGTGCAAACAGCACTACATAACCTCCGCCACAATTAAGAAATAGGAAACACTTAGGATTTTACTCACATGTGCACATAGAGACACAGGCACATCCCCTTGTATAAGAGTCTAAAGGTCCTAAGAAGTCTTCCATTTTTGGCTCAATTTGTGTCAGATGCAAGCTTTGAATACCCCATCTAACTTGCGGGAAATCCTTTCTCTGTGTTTACAGATGGGGTTTTTTGTGTTTACATCATCAGCAAACCGAGAACAATGGTGACTTTTTTGTAAATTGTTTTATCTCTTGGAATTGTTAGAGGTCCCACAGCTCTGCTGTCACTAGGTCACTTAGACAGTTTAGCTTTTCCCCATTGTGTGTACTATGACAGAGCACCTCTGCTTCCATACTTAAGGTCAGACTTCAAAGGATTCATCCACATCTGAAAGCTGGCTGAAGCACTGCATTTTTATAGAAAAAGTAAAAAACAATTTCCTGTTCTAGACAGTTTTTCAGCTGGCATAACTTTACCAGAATACCTTGGCTTGCTCTCCGAAGGCACATAGTAATGGCAGAGGGATGCAGTTTCACTTGCATTTGGTGACAGGGATTCCTGTCACGTGTCCTGCATTAAGTTAAATGACAGGGGTATGCTTCTGCATTGCTTAAGACCACAGACACATCCTGAATGCAGCCATCCCTCCTTAGGACATGTAGTTTCTTAAGCAATGACAGGGACAGAGAGCAGGGCTGATCTGCTCTCAGCTCAGTAGCCAGTGAATTTAGCAATCTTGTTTATGTCATTGTATCTTGATTTGTAAATGATAATGATTTTGACCTCTTTCCACAACGTATTAACAAATTCCATGTAAGATCTAAGCAAGAGTATTGCTCAGTTTCTCTTTTTGTAAAACCCCAGGGTCTAAGTATGCTAATCATCGCAATTGCAGACATTTTTTATCCCAGGGACTTTATGTTAAATGAAATATAGGCATAGGTAGAGACAGAAACATCAGAAACATATAACTCAGACACTTAGTGTCTTTATTAATCACTTTTTAAAACTTTGATTATTAATTGGATTGTCATGTGAATTTGGCTAAAACATGATGTGATGTGTACAGATGATGAATGGGAAAATGCTTGTGTTCAGAAGACCTTGTCATTTATAGAAGAACATTTACAAGCTATGGCATATATATAACCTTGCAAGAAATAATTTGTCCAAGTTTAAAAAATAATTTATTGCTCAAGCTTAAAAAAAATTTTTATTGCCAGTAATTGTATGTATAGTGCTAGAACCTAGATCATGAAACAGAACTTCACATTCTTGTTGATCCATGTGTTGGTGAGCAGTATTGTGCAATTCATCTAGGAAAATGCAAAGTGATATTAAAACTTTCTAAACTATTAATAACTCATGTATTTTCTAGAAAAGTAAAAAAAAAAAAAAAAAGCTGGCCAGCAAATGTGTAAAGATTACCCATGTCTTTTACTTGTACTTCAGTTTACTTAGGAGACAAAAGCGTCATTTTGAGAGATGGTATTTAAAATATATTGAACATAATATACATTATTTCTCCTGCATAAAACAATGACTTAGAAAATCCTGCCACTGAAGTTTTTAAACCTGATGTACCACCTGAGCTGTGTCTTTGCTTGTGTGTTAGTGCCTGGCAAACTTTATTTTGCTGTTGATTGATTTCCTTTTAGACATGATATTATGGGGGTTTGAGCATGTCTTGACTGGTTTTGAATACGGTCTGTTATTTCTAACATGTTATTTTTCCTTTTATGTAGCATCTCCTAAGTGTGCTTGATAGATCCAAAATCTGGGTCTGGTGTGGTTTTCCTGGTGTTTTCCTTATCTTTTCAATTGTTCATAAAGTTTGCAACAATGCTAAACAATAGTGAAAAGATGTAAACCTGTATGTAAACTTGGCAATTTCCCATGGCAATATTCTGTTATCAGGTGGCTAAAACCCTACAAGTCACTTCACACATATAGAATATGATGATATTGATGGACTGGATTCCATAGACCTGAAAGTCCATGCTATAGGACTTCACAGGATAATGCCTTCTGAAAAAAAAAACAAAAAAAAACCCCAAAAACCCACCAAAATAGCTGTTGGGGTGAGCTGCCTATTCTTTGAATGTTCTTAGTGTGAATTCCTACTAATAAATGGCATGTTTAACATGCAATAAAAACACTGACAGTATCTGTTTTCGACTTCTGAGTTTCGTATCCTGTACATTATTCTTTTGTGCAACAAGGACTATCAAGATTTTTCTCCAGTTGGACACAGTGAAATATCCTTTGCTAGATACCCTATCTAAGCTTTCAAGTTTTTTTTTTCTATGATCAGTGGGCCCCTTTTTTCAGATTTTACTCAACAGTTTTGTCAGCGTTAAGGGTAAGGTGTCTGCTTTACCATCACCTTTCTCTTTCTGCTTCTCTGTTTATCAGTTTCTTGATTATACTCTATTGCTGTGGTCCGCAGTGGTGGTGGGTGCAACCTTCCCCAAGAGCGTCTTGTGCCAATGGGTAGGAGCCATGAGAACACCAGCACACACACACACACACACACACACACACACACACACACACAGACACAGGAAGCAACTCAACAGTGAAGACATGGGAGGGTCCAGCCATGGAGTTTCAGTAGAGGTTTATTACTGTCCAATGCTGAAAACGCCCAGAGACCAAAGATGGGGAACAAAGGAGAATCCAGGGTATAAATACAGGAAAAGAGGGGACGGAGAAAAATATCAGGGATCCAATGGTCTGAGAACTCAGGGGTGGTACATGGGGAAGGGACTAATAGGGAATGCCAGGGTTGATGGGTGGGGTTACACACCAATGGGATTACAGGGAATGGAGAACTTACTAGAACATGAACATATAAGGGTAAAAGGGGTAGGGAAGGCCAACGGGCCAGTCGGGAGGACAGAATTTGGACAAATTAACATAGTGCTGCGGAGCACCATGGGGAAGGTTCTTTCCTCACCCTGAGCTCTGAGAAATGCCCAGAACTTAAGGTGATCTCTCCAGCAGATTGCTCTTGCTCTCTCCCCAGTAGGCTTTCAGGCCTCCTGAGTTTATATTGCTCATATTTCCACTGGACTGATGGTTCATGTATTTTACCAAAACAAGTAATGTGCTGAGCTAGTGGAATATTAGAACTCTTTGAAATGCTGTGCCCGTTCACTTATCTGCTTTATCTCAACTGTGAGTAAGTTAATGCTGCCTGAATAATTGGTTATTACCAGTAAATACGTGCAACATGACTCCTCTCATGTCTAGTGAGTCCCTGACTCCTTTAAGACTTTTTAAGTGTTTGGGTGCTTCAAACAGCAAGCTGAGATGAACTTGCAATATGGTGCTTTCCATGGTGTGCTTAATAAATGGCTTGTTACGTGGGCAATAGGCTCCTCCAGATAACAGTGCTGTGCAATGGAACCTTATTTGGATGGTAAAGCAGACCCTTCTGTCCAAAACCTGAAACTTTGGGGATGTCTCCATCACAGAGGGCAGCTTTACACATGAAGCTGCAGCTAGTTCTGAGTAAGCTGGTGTGTCTACAGTGCCATACAAAATTATGAGCCTTGACTGACATCAGGTCAGACTCTACTCTCTCTGCTTCACAGTTAGAATAATTGCACAACAGAGCTTTACACTGAGGTAGCCATAATGCTGACCCCTTAGCCAATTAGTTTGCAGTTAGAATAAATATCTTGGAAAGTCTGTTCCCTGTGCTGCAGAGAGGTATTCTATACTGCAATCCTTATATATTGTGTCATCTTGTTTTTTTGAGCATTTATATCAGAAGAACATGAAATAAAAGTGTAAAACTTCCCTAACTAATCCAAATCTGCTTGTAATTTCAGGCTTCAAATATTTCCTGGAATGCATCTCTTAAGGAACATGGTTATTCATGTCAGTGCTGGTAAATAAGTAATTATTTTTCCCTAGAAACAACATGTACTCAGCTATCACAATCCTGGAAGGGCAAAGCCTGCCTTAATTTTATTAAGGTTGCAATCTGCTATCTCCTCACTGCTCAGCACAGGTCTGTTCTCTGCTCTTTGCCCTGAAAATAGTACAGTAGTTGTGCTATACTCTGACATAGATAGCACTTAAAAGATATAAAAGGTTGACCTTAACCTCAAGCCCTTAGAGAGGATTGAGCTTTAAGAAGTCACCTGTGGGAAGGTAAAAGAAGAGTTTTATCGCATTATCTTATTTTTGAAAATTTTGTTATCAATACTTCAAGAGACACACTTATCAAATACCTTATTAACTGCTGTATTTTATGTGCATTTATTTAGTAAGCCAAGGGAGCTGATGAGTGCCTTGTTGGTTTTGTATAACTCTGCTTCTCTATGTTGAATATTTATTTTGACAGTTTGTTCCATTAACAATAAATGCTCTTTCCCTCTGCTTTTTCCCACATAAGCTCTTTATAATCAGCACAAATGATTACAAGTTTTTTCCCATTTTTTAGGGGAAAATTATCGACATAGTACATGAAGTGTATTCCAAAATAAACTGGCAAGGATCAACTTGCATGCTGTTAGCAGTTGTTGTAAAGAAATTGAAACAAATTCTATCCAAATCTAGACAAGATTTTTTTAATGCAAAAACTATGTAGCCATGATGTGTGATAGTAAAATCAACAATACAGTGCTTTGCTCCAGTAATAATTTTGCCCACAATAAGTAGTTCAGTAAGTTTTAATGGAGATTGTGTGTGTTTATGTGTGTGTCTAAACCGGCGTCACCTTGCAGCTGATATATCTCTCTGTGCTCTCAATTGTGTAGTTGCCTCTTCCCAGCTTTTGGCACTATTTCTTTGATCACATGCTAAGATGACTCAATTCACTAACAGAGCAAAAATATCTGTGTTTAGCTTGAATAAGTTCACAATGCAAGCAGACAAGTGCCAACGTGAACTGAAGATGAAAACAGTGTGTGATTAGACAAGGAAAATGGAGGTAAAAGGAAGTGAGATCTCTCAAGTGCTGAAAAAAATATTAATTTGGCTCCCTGTAATAAAACTCCATATTTAGTTATACAAGTAGACTGCAAGTACAATGATGATTCTGCAGAGACAAGATGTGCTCTAATGCACATTTCTCATTCCTTTAACTTGCATGCTTTAGAATTTATAAAATGAATTTGTAGAATGGCACGATCATTATTAAGAACAGGCCAGTTTGAATTGGCCAGTTTGAATGCAGTTCTTCTTCTGGAGGAAAGTTACACATAACTGTTCAGTTATTATGGATTTTAACCATATTTACATCTACTAGATATAGTATTGCAAATATTGCACTCACCAACACCAATTGGTAATGAAAATAGGCATGAATTAAATGCCATTAGGCTGCATATTGCTAGACTCTCTTTCTAAAGAGTAAATACACTTTACCAGAAAAAAAGGAAGAATGTCTGCTGCAGTTCTGTTTCTAAAAATAGTCTCCAGAACTTTTAATTTTTTTTTTACAAATCATTTTCATGTCTGAAGTAGAGAAATATGTAGACATTTCTTTGAGTAGCCAAATCACTGAGAGCAGAATAATGATAGAAAATGTGTCTAAATAGCGTGTGACTGTTCACTCAAATCTTACTCAAATTTTGGCTGTCACACAGCTCATGCTAAGGCCATGCTGGGAGCAGTGCCATTAGCTCAGAATGTGGGCAACACATCGGCAGGGTATGATTGGGCAGAAATGGATAAAGGTAACTGTGCAGCCACTATCACCCACAGCTTATGATCTCCTGCAGAATCCTTGCATCAGCAATTTTCTGGAAGTTTCCTCAGAATCCAGTAAAAATGCATGGCAATAGACCAGATTTCCAAACTGGAAGGTATAAATACATCAGCTTACCCCCCAAAAATTTGAGGTGGATCCAGCAGCAACTGGGCTTCCAAAATGTTCATGCTTTTTGATAGAATATAGGGAGTGCCTGCATCATGGGGAAGGAGGAGGGATGAGCATTCTCACCATCAGCTAGGTAACTACTTTGTTCATAGGTGCATGAGTTACAAGTTATGATTTATAGAACACCTGAGTTAGAAACTTCATTAATTAATGAGTTAGTTAAATTCCTGTGTGGATTATTCTATACAAATGAGATTGAGCCCTTGCTGGTCACGTTTATTAATTTTCTTTCATGATAAGCTTATAAGATAAGGTTTGTTTTACAGAGTGTGTTTTCCCCTTACATATGAGACATTTGGACAGACAGTGACAGGTAAGCTAAGTAGAACTCTGGAACATTTGACCTTACTTTAGAAAAATTACTAGCAAGTGAGGAAGAGCAGGCAGATATTACAGAGGGATGTAAATCTATGTTGAAATGTGCTGGACAGATCTGTTTGAGCCTGACCAAGTACCACTGTGTACTGGTGTGATCTTTCATCCTGTAGGACAGATAGCCAGGTAAGAATATATGGAACACTGTTGTTTCCATTGGTGGAATTACAGGTTAAATTCCAATACTTGTAGGTAAATCCCTTTAGGGACAGCATGTCTGGATATTTGGAAATAAAAGTTTAGCAAAGAATTTTTAAAAGTCATCTTTAAAACACCTCATCGTAGTCTGATTTCACTTTCTATGTGACCCCAGATTCTCAGTATCTTAGATCAGAAAAAAAAAATCTCTTGCCAGCAAGACTTTACTTCCTTTATCATCGCTTTAATTTGCCATCCCACTGCTTCTCAAGTATAGTCCTTCATGGAGACATCCAGCTTCCCTGTGGTGTGACAATTGTCAGCACAATTGTCACAACAATTAACAACACGTTAATTGTTGCAGACAACCTAATGCATAAATTCAGTATAAAATACAAAATTATATTTATAATTTTATTCAGTCTTTTCTCCTTCTGGCCTAACCTCTTCTACTACAAGCCCTTTTTCATAGTATAAGTGTAGCTGTGGGTGCTTCCCCAAAGCACTATATTCTGTCAGTTCAGTATGCTCCGTATTAAATTTTACTTATTATCCAAACTCATGTACTTCAGGTGGTTAAACTTAACCTCTCCCCCCACCCCCCCAAAAAAAAAAAAAAAAAAAAAAAGAAACCCAAACAGTAGAGTGATTATACCCTGACAATATGTTTTCCCTTTTACACCTCTATAAGATAGAAGCTTTAAAGCAGAACAGTAATGATTGGAGTTTGACATCTGCTCATCTCAAGATGGCAAATGAATAAAGAAAATTCTGTCTTACTGAAATTTGAACAAGGATATGATGATCTACCTAATGGAAGAATCTTGGTTTCAAGGTTACCAGTCCATTGTGTGCTATCAGATCAGGCAAAGTTTAATCTACTACTTCCTGTCATGCACCAAGTCTGGTATGGGGAAAGAATTTAGATGCTTGTAGAAAGACAAATAAATAGAAGAACATACCACTCATCCAACTGTACTTTTGGTATCTAGATTTATACCTGGAGTGAATTAGACACCAAAATAAATACTATTTTGTATTTTTTTCTGGTCACTGATATGAGCATAATAAAACTAGTGCTAGTGAGTCCAAATGAGGGCCTTGAAAATGATCAGAGGGCTGGAGCAGCTCCTAAAAAGAGAAGCTGAGAGAAATGGGGTTGTTCAGCCCTGAGGAGAGAAATCTCCAGAGCAAGTTTTGATCAGCCTTTCATTATGTGAAGGGGGCTACAATAAAGTTGGAGAGGGACTTTTCCCCCATATTAAAAAGAATTATTTCCTGTGGGGATGGTGAGGCACTGGAATATGTTGCCCAGAGGAGCTGGGTTGCCTCATCTCTGTCAGTGTTCAAGGCCGGGTTTGATGGGGCTCTGAACAATCTGGTCTAGTGAAAGGTGTCCCTGTCTGTGGCAGGGGGTTGGAATGAAGTGGTCTTTAAGGTCCCTTCCAACCCAAACTGTTCTTTGATTCTAATTGCACATGAATTACAACAGTAATGTGTTGTATACATTTTGCATTCAGAAAGAGGTCAGTGTTTTACTTGAGAAGTTAAAAAGTATCAGAACTGGATCAATTAAAGGTGCATTTCTTAAGAATGGTCCTGTTCCAGCAATGCCCAGGCTTGTAAGTTCTCCCACTTCAGCTAAGTTGGTAAGCTCTTGAAAATAAATAATAAAAAGTGTCCTTCCTCTATTGTTGTTAATGGAGATCAGCAGTCTACAGAAAAACTTGTTAAAAAAACAAGATTCTAAATTACCTAATTATAAAGCCTGTCCTCACCTATTGATTACAAATCACTTTCATATAGACCTATATATAACTTTCCATACCTATTGCATTGCCATAATTGTACTGGTTTCCCTTTGTCATCAAGTCTGTATGGCAGATAAAACAGCAATTTCAATCAGTCTGAAGTATATTTTGTTCTGGTACAAATATGAACATATATATGACTAAATGAAGCCGGGTTTATTCATATAAATTCTGTTCCTTTTACAGATCTAGAAGGAAATGAAATTGTAATATCAGGCCATATATTTTTCCATGTATTGTTAGGTGAAAACTTTAATACATCCTGCCATATCATACTTGAGATTTCGTGCCCCCTCTGCATTATTTAGCTCTTCAGCTATTTTCAAGTTTCAAAGGATAAGAACAAGATAAGGAAAAGAATGAGAAGGATTAATGGAAAGAACAAGGAAGGCCTAAAACCTTCTGTGTAATTGTAAGAGTGAGTGAACACAGTGCACCTTGAAGGGAGCCACACCTAGGTGAGACAAGAGCAGTATTCCAAAATTTCAGAAACTACTTGGGCTTTAAAAGAATCATAGAATAATTTGGGTTGGAAGTGACCTTGAGAATAATCTAGTTTCATCTACTTCCTATGAACAGGGACACCTTCCATAACCAGGTTGCCTTGAACACTTCCAGGGATAAGGTATTTGAAATTTCTCTGGACAATCTATTCCAGTTCTTTACCACCTTTCACACAAAGAATTTCTTCCTAATATCCAATCCAAATCTACATTTCTTCAGTTCAAAGACATCACCCTGTGTCCTATCATTATCCACTTGTAAAAAAAGTCCCTTTCCAGATTTCTTGTAGGCCCCAGTTAGGCACTGGAAGGCTGCCACAAGCTCTCCCCAAAGCCTTCTTTTCTACAGGCTGAATAGCTCAGATTTTCTCAGCCTTTTCTCCTTGGAGAGGTGTTCTGTCCCTGTGATCATCTTCGTGGCCTTTCTCTGGACCCACTCCAATATATCCATGTCTTTTCTCTTCTGAGGTCCCCAGAGCTGAAGGCAGTGCTCCAAGTGGGCTATCACAAGAGACTAGAAGCAATGATAATTTTGAATCCCATTGTATTTTGGCTGAATTTTGCCCAGGAACATATTCTGCAAGTCTGTAAAGGAAGTGCAGTTCAGGAGAATGAAAAACTCTAAAACTAGTGGGAGGTGTTGAGTTCTATCAAAACTTATTGTAGTAGGAACAAGTCAGAGAAACCAGTTCTTTAGCTGAATTTGGCCCTGTCAATGAGTAAAACATGATAGAAAGGGAGTCTAAAGTCAGATTTTTCTTAAAGGAAAATTGATGTGTATCTGTAAGACTTTGCCCTAAAACTTAATTGAATAGTTTGCTTTCCTTTCTTCAAATTAGTTTCAGCCTTTAAACCTTAAAGATAATAATGCAAGTGGACTACAACAAATAAAAAAAATATATATATAAAAAAAGGGGAAAGTAATTCAGGTTTAGTGGAAAGATTTGAAGCACCTTCACTGTCTTTTGGTAAAATAGAAGCAAGTTTTTTTTCATGGCAGCTGAATTTTTATGAGTTGATGGGTTTCAAAGTAAACACCAACAACAAAAAAAGCAAGGAACCAACAACACAAAAACTAAGGCAAATTTCTAGATTCTAAGGTATTTGGCTAAGTTTGGAAAAAAACCTTAGTTAAATCAATACTTCTAGGAGTATATACTTTCATGAGTTTTAGTGGAGTATGCAACATTTTATAAGCTTTCTCTTTTATTTTTCAATAATTATTTATTCCTAAGGTATTGCAAACAATTTTTTTACTTTTTTTTAAACTATTTTTACACATAATAAAATCAAGTCCAACATATACATTCTTTTGAGGTTATTTATATGAAACAAATAAAAGGAGCAGAGCAAGTGTGCTTTTCTTCCCTCCAAACCTTATTTGATCACCCTTTTCCAGGGTGTAAATACTGTCTTCTATTCCTTTGCCTGCAGCTAGGTAAAATAGGAATTACAAAGAAGCAGTAAATCTAAATTATATACAAAAGTTTAATAAGTACCATACAGAAATGCCAGGTCTTCTGGAAAATGTCAATATAAATTCAGGTGGAGATTCAGTTCTCTGGTGACTTATCTGGACTAGGCACTGGCAAAAGTGATTGTGGACGAAATACTGTCTCCTACACACTTGCATTCCTTTCTGAGCGCAGGCAGCCTTCCATGGCAACATTCACAACCTTCTCAGAGCATAGGGACAGATGGAAAACATGGAAGAGAAGCATGTTCTAAGCCTTACATCACACATGCTGCAAGATGATGAGCATTGCTACTGATTGAGTAGTAAATTATTACCCCCCCCTGCAGCAATGAGGAAACAATGTATTTAAGTTTGGCTCCTGAGGTGTGGCTCTGGGACACATTACCTCCTGTGACTCCCACTGGAAGGTTAAGCATCAACCTTTGCTTAGGGCTGTGCCCAAGGGTATCTTTTGGAAGCAAATTCAGGCTTTTATTTCTGCTCTTAGATGTATGCAGTCAGCCAAGAAATGGAGTGGTGGCCCTATATTCTGCTGTAAGGGTACAAAGCAAAGCCTGACCAGTATTCAGATATTCCTGAATCAATTTTGCATCATTGCACTTGGTTGTAGGTGAATGCTGTGGCTTCTGGAGCTCTGGTTTCATAAAGATGCAGATGACATTTTAGTTTCACTGAGGTTTTTTTGGTTTTTTTTTTTTTTTTGGCTGTTTTGGCCTTCCCAGAGGTGGGCTGAGCTTTGAATGTCAAAGAGGAAGATAACATGCAAAATGGTGGTGGTAACCTGGGCTGCAGAAAACTTTCCCTTTCTCAGACCTATTCTCTATAGGATTAATAAATAAAAGCATAAAGCATTCATGGTTTGGCTGATGGGCTTTCGATTCTGCTCTGCTTCCTATATGTATGTGGTTGTGGAGGCTAAATATAATTTAGTATCTTGACTTTCCAATATTTTCTAAGATTTTAATTTGGCTGCTAAGGTGGATGTTGTAGTATATCTTGGTGCCATTGTATAGTGCCATCAATTAATGCATCACATATGGGGTAAATCCTTCTAGGAGTTTTTGATATGTGGCCAGATAAAGCTCAAAACTAATGTGAACGCATTCTTCCCATGCTATTTGTTACTTAGAGTATTCAGTAATAATCACTCCTTTGCCATAATTTTCTACAAGGTTTCTGTGGGGCATTTCTACATTATAAGAATTTTACTGTGTAAAAATATGTCTGCCTGAAATTAGGAAGCACACAAAGGCATATGACTTGCTTCAGGACTCATTTTGTCCTGTTTTTTCTGTATTTCAAAGCTACTGTATGGCTTGTATGGCATTAGGAAGTCCTATGTCTTAATATCTGCAATGTCACCGGCAATTTGGATGTCCTAAGCTGATGGTCGCTGAAAGCAGTGGAGATAATACTCTGTATTTTTCAGTTTGCACATCTCTACCAAGCATAGTCATTAAGCTTTGGGGCACATTCCAAGTATTTTTCTTGAGAAGTAGGCTGGAGAAGATTTCACATAATGTCATGTCTTCTGATACTAACAATTAAGGAACTTACAGGATATAAATAGATATAATCGATATGAAAAGTAGCATCCTGTAACTTCCTGAAAGTTGTTATTAAGCCTCCACATGTTCAGTTAGTTTATTCAGAGAGAGATTCCCAGGTAGGAGCCAAAGGTCATAAAATGGCCCTTTGCTCCCCCTGGTTAATGATAGGCTATGGCCAATAGGACTCCCTGATTCATTGACAACATTAATATTCCAGTGTCCTGAAATACAGAAGATAGTGATGTGGTAAATAATTCTGCACAGTGATAGGTGATAATACACAAACAGAGACTTGTCCCTAATGGGAATATCCATGCATTGGTCTTTAACAGCAGCTGGAGAGCAATTTCTTATTCTTTTGTCTCACTTTGATGTCAGAATAATTATTAAACAAGTACCTCCACTTGGCAAATGGTCTTTATAGCAAGTCTGCCCACAAATATAAAAGGGTGGGAGTAAATGACAAATATGCACATCTTGTGTACCTGTTTGTGCAGATTTGCTGAAATACTGGCAGAAGCCCACACAAAAAGAAACTGTAAATTTTCTGTTAACAATCCTGTCACAAGGAAGAATGTGAGTGTGTCTACAAAATGGGAGTAATTTTTAGAAGTGATTCACTCCACAAGAGCCTTAGTAACAGATAAATGTGGTTTAACAACAAAGACACTATGGTTTAATGTCCTCCTTTGGCAAGTTACTGACCAGTTACTAATGGGTACTGAAAGAACACGTTGCATCTGCCGATCTTTATTCAAGAGTCTGGGTACTAGCTTTAAGAAATTGCAGTAATGTGTTTTGTCTGGTTTATGTGTACTTCTGTTCCTATAGAAATAATGCACTGAAGTGTTTTCCTCCTGGGCATATTTTAAAGACAGCCATAGATGTTGACTAGTAATTCCCACTTGTTTGTTAATGAGTTGTTCACAGGAGTAGGGTACATGGGCACTAGAGATGAAATACTGCACAGGACCCAAATAAATAGACTGTGCGTGTGCCGGAGTACAGTTCTGTCTGCACCCAACCTTGCTGGAAGCAGATGTGTTGAGAAGCACAGTGCAGGGATACAGTGAGAGTTCTGAGCAGCATTAGCTCATCCAGTTTGTTCAGCCTTGGAAGCCAGAAAGAGCAGCCTTGGAGTAGTGCAAAGTGAATGCTCACTTCAGGAGGCTGATCCCAGTGAGATGCAGAACACTGGCAGTTGCTTTCATATTCGACAAACAGATTCAGAAACTACAGCCTGATACTGTTATGAATAAAAAGATATCTATTTTTTTATTTAAGGTTACAGAGAAAAAAAAAAACCGGTGGGACCAGTTGCTGTTAAATTGGCTTAATTGTTAAAGAGTTCTTTAATTGCCCGTTAATGATTGGTGATTTAGCCATTGTCCTCCCTGGTGCTTGCCCCGGAGCTACACCTGGACACGCAGCCCAGGAGAATAGGAGTGGCCTGGGACCACGTATGCAAATGAGAAATGCATCGCTCCAAAATTTTCCCGTTTTCTTGGAAAACCCCTAAAAACAACGAACCAATATAGAATTGGGGGACCCTAGGTGATGTCTAAGGATGGGCGTGAAGTCCAGTGCCTGCTTGAATCCTTTTTGTTTCACACCCTGACCTA
Organism: Onychostruthus taczanowskii; assembly: GCF_017590055.1. Classification (NCBI taxonomy): domain Eukaryota; kingdom Metazoa; phylum Chordata; class Aves; order Passeriformes; family Passeridae; genus Onychostruthus; species Onychostruthus taczanowskii. Next base: position 76,825 of record NW_024499485.1, read on the forward strand.
AAGGATGTTCACTAAGGAGGGGACCCGGAGCGTTGGACTGAAAAGTGGGAATCTGCGAATCTCCCGTGAGGACGCAGTCCCCAGCTCTGCCTGCAGACCAGCGGACAGAGCTGCATCACTCTCCTCCTCCGTGCCACTCTTGGGGACAGCGGCGGCGTGGGCGCGACCCGTCCATCTCTCCCCACCTGAGCTGAATCTCTTTAATAAAGGCATTGAAAAGGAGAAAGATCTCCTGCCTATTTATGTCAGTACTGTACTGGTGTTAAATGGTGTTCTAAAGCAAGCAGCTGTGTGGCTTGTCTCTCTGACAGTAACCATGTTTTTCATTTTTCTTTTTGCAAATGTAAAAGCACTTGTCAGTATCTCTTTGTTCTGCAGTTAGAGAAAAAGTTTCTCCTCCTCAGTTGCAGATTCTCCCAGCACACCTACAATATGTCAGGACACTTTTACACATTACTTTTAAGTAAAGGTTTGAGTGTACATGAGTACCAACATCAAAGTGCTTTTATTTGTCTAGGTTTATTGGAGCCAAAAGACTTGATTTGAAGTAATTCACTCAAAATCTCAGTCTAGTGAGAATATTTCCATAATATACATGTAAAGTTGTTTTAAAAGATAGATTGACTTAGATTGTGGTTATTTGAGCTCTTAATCTGTTACAGCAACAGGTGGGAAACATTACCACTGAAAAAGGTTTAAGTGAGTGGTTCTTAGTGCAATTTCATTTGTCTTATAGCAGACCATGTACCCTCCTGTCTTTCTTCAGTGACAGTAATTGCTTTATCTACTGCTATTTTTCAAAATTCTGACTTGACTATGATGAATAGGAGATGTCGGTTGAATAGGAGGAGTCTTAGGAGCAACAAAGTTTGCATCAGGAAAAACAAAACCGAAGTGCAGGCTTTGCCTAAGGAAATTTAAGCTAGTTTTAAAAAGAAAAACCATTAGACTCAAATGGATGGGTGAACACTGACCAGCAAATATCTGTACTTGGTATTTTTATGCTGTAAGACCCCTTTTTATTTGATCAGTGAGTAGTAGAAGAAAGGTTAATTTTAATTTTCTAATGTTATTTTTGTGATTTCATTTTTCAGTTTTACAATTAATAATAATAACAATACAAAATTAATCTTTTAATTGTCTTGGTTCCTTTATAATTGATGCTGTCCTCTTTTTTTTGTTTTGTTTTGTTCTTGTCTAGAAATTGTTTACTCAGGTAATTCTTTCCGTCCAAAAAATGTCTACCTGACAAGACCAGATTGTTGGATAGCTGTGGTACTCAGATATGCAATTTGAACTATTCTGGGAGTGGCAGCTAAAAGGAGTTTAAACAACAATGCTTGCTAAAGATGTGTTCTCATGGCTATGAGTAAACCAGCTGAGAAATCCCAAATGCAAGTAAACCATTCACAAAATACAATGTGTGTGAATGGGATGGCTGAACTATCTTGCTTTTGTTAACAGCTGCTCTTAATGGGCTCCTGAGCTACTTCAGATAAGAACCACGGCTGTAGAAGAAACAGTCAGCAAAGCCTACTTGTGTAGTGCAAAGTGAAGCATAAAACAGCATGTTGATCCACCCTCTTGAAAATAATGAAGTTACAGTAAGCTCAAATTAATATAAAAAGGAAAGAATCAAATATGTATGTATTGACTTTTGAAGAAGACTTTTCTTCCTGTAGAATATCAGAAGTCCTATACAACTTTTCCTAGTAGAAGACTAGTTTTGGATTACTGAATCCTGCTTGCATCTTTAAGAGGAAGTATGATTTATTGGGTTTGAAGAGAGTTTGCATGGGTAGCAGGATTCATCAAATCTGCCAAGATATTCACCTCCTCATTTATATTAATGACAAATAAAGTAAAAGAAAAAAAGTAAAGAAAGTAAAAATCAACCAAAAGAAAGAGATTTCTTTTGTTCTCTCCCCATTGAAGTCTGATAATGTGATATGCTCCTTCAGCTGTAATAACTGGACAACAGTATCACAAATCTTACAGCTAAAGGAAGGGAATGGCAAAAACCATTTCTGCCTGTTGTATCTGCCTCTGTTCTCAGCTTCAGTCTCTAGCATTGCAGAACTTACCATAAATGACCTACTGAGAGGCTAGAGAGCTATTCCATGTACAAGAATCGGTGTAAAGCTGCTTCCCAGTGAGATCAAATTATGGGCAGTCATCAAGACATGAAGTGTGTGCCAGAACAATGGTCCCTAGGCCACCACACACACCTCTTCCTATTTCAGGCCATTTTCCTGCTGTCCCAAGCAAGTGTTTTTCTTTTGCTCTTTGTTCATTCTGTCCCTGTTTTTCATCTCAGGTTTTCCAATTTTCTTCACTACTCACACTGCTTATACTGTACCTTCCCTTAATACCTGAAAACCAGATTTCTGACTTTCTCTCATTTGTATCTCCTCTCACTCTTAGAAGTTTTGTAAATGAGTATTCTGTGACTACATCTTGACAGCAAAAGCTGGGGCCATTCATGCTAAGAACTACTCTAAAATCTGGCATGTATGAAAGTGAGAATAATTATATTCAGTTAGTCCCATATATCCAGGCTGCCAAAACCTGAAATGCCAGCAAAGTTCTTACTTCTTATTTTGTACTATAGTTATTGAATTGTTAAATTATGATACTGTGATCATTTCTGCATCCCTATCTCATAGAGATATCTCACTATTCATAGGTGATGTGCTGTGGTTTTTCAGTGTGTGAGGAGGTGCAAAAGAATAAGCTTACACCTCAACTTTCCTTAGCAGAGAGGAACATACAGTGTTCTCTTTTCCTGGGATCTCTTGAGGAAGTTTCATAGACACTTCTCACTCAATGGTAAATCCTCTTTATGCTACAATTAGTAACAAACTTTACAGTGAAACAAAAATTTGTCAGAAAGTATTGATTTCTTGATGAAGACCATCAGTTGGCTTTTTTTCCTTGGGCACTGAAGGTCCCTCTGCACTCTGAGGATCATGAAGTATTAGTGTAGGTTTCGTGGGTCTGAGGCTTCTGGGCAGTCCGCAGATGGGGTCTACCCTGAGGACAGGTTTTGATACACACACAGGTTGCGCAGAGAAATTGTTGTTCCTGTCAGTTCTGGTTATTAATTTGTTGCTGAACTTTAAATTCTTTGAGCAGCTGCAAGGCACCGGAGGCATTTTCTTACAGCTTCAGGTTCTGGGAATACAAGTAACTGAAGAGAATGTCAGACCTTTTCCAGCCAAATGAAACAAGAGTAAGCAAACTCTGCTTTTGAAGGAACTTGACAAATCCTTGTTCTTCAACCTGCTTCAGAATGGACTGTTTTAATAGTCTGGGCAGCAACATTTTGAAAATAAGTTATTCTGTATTACGCTAAATCTTAGCTCAATTATTTCTTCACATAGTACTGTACCAGAATAATAAGTTTACTTAATTAGAGGCCTAGCATAAATTGTGAGAATTATGTGATATATGTTGGGGCATCAACATTTGGAATTAATATAACAGAAGATTGTTTTCCAAACATTACTATTCCTATTGATCAGTGACATTTCATTTATTTTCCTGTGTATTACAATCAATAACAGGAAAACTTCATTTTCTACTATATCCAGTGGCATAATACTGGAACATTTTCAAAGGTAACCGTTAGAGAAAAGCCCTAATTTCCAGATGCATTTATGATCCCAAGCAAAAGACTGCCAAAGGCTACAAGCAAAAATACTGCTGTCTGTCTTCACAGAGTCCCAAGTGCAGAATTTGCTTTCCTGCCATGAGCTATCAATCTGCTTTCAAATGTATTTTCTAGAAAAAGTATTTTAATGGTCATGATGGAATATATGTGTGTGTATATATACACAGTATAAAATTAAGTGCAATAAAGCACTTTTTTGAGTAAATGTCATAACAATAAAGTCTCAATTTTCTTTTGATTGGGAGCTTTCAGTTTCTGCTAAAACATTTCAAATATGCTAGGTAACAATATAGCTTCAAAGGGATAACATGTAGGAGGAAAAAGAAGTCCTACAGGTAAACAGATCTTTTTGCTTAGTGTGTATTTCCCACTCCTCTGTGATATCTTTGGTGGGGTAGTTACTGTATTCAATTTCCTAAAGCAATACTATTTACAAAGACCCCCAAGAGGGAGAAGAATGACCAAGATTATATTAGGCTTTGTGTTTGATATATGGGAAGTTACTCAAAGCTGCAAGGAAGAACAACAAGTAGAAGTGGCTTTGTTGTTGTTGCACTTGTTACATTGCCAAAATTTGAGTTTACTGAGGACTACGGTTTAGTTTGCAAACTAAAGCAATGTCTTATTTGATCTAAAATAGGATCATACTCTCATCAGTTCAAAAGAAAATACAAGTAATTTTTATATAACTATGAAAATGCAAAGAGATTTTAGCTTTACAAATACTGCCTTCTATTTCAAGTTTTCAACTGATATGGTTTTCTTTGTAGCAATTAATTAAGAACTTTTGAAACAGTAGAAATTAAGGCTATTGAAAACAATCACTCCTTGGTTAAAGATGCTTCAAGTTCAAATATACTTAAAGTGTAGTAACTTCCAATTTAATACACTTTAAATTATCCAAGTGACATTATGTTACAGAGACTAGTCAGGGAAAGACATAACTGTGAGGAACCACTCAGAAAATTCTGAAGTAAATCTTATCATCTTCTGGACAGGTTTTATGTAATCATTTCTTGGTAACTCAAAAACACCCCCCAAACCAACAAACGAAACAACCCTGGCAAGCATGTAACAGAAATTAGAATTATATTAAAAAATAAGAAAACGAGAATAAAAAGAGAAATTACAATCTTATTTGGAATATTTTGTTCTCTATCTTTCACTTCAGTCCACATTCTTGTCACGTAATAAGAGTATTATTGAGATAGCTGAATTATGAAAATAGACCATTTAACCCTACTTTTAACATTAAGAGGCATCTCCAGAAAGGAGTTAATTTTTATTTTGGAATATCCTGAGTTTCCATGTGGACTGTCTGTGTCTTTCCATTGATTAGGGAATGCTGAAGTGAGTATGGTCCTAACTTTAGTGAGGTATATAAGGTTAAATTAAATTGTATCCCACTACAAAATATTGATGTAATAATTCAGAATGAAGCCACACTGAAGAATCTGTGAAACATGGCAAAAAATACTTGCATCTCAAGAAAAGGTTCAAAGCATTATATGGTTTAGGAGAAAAGCAATTAAGAGTGTATATGCTAAAGACACATGGTAGAATAACACAGGAAACAAGACAGCGGAATCTTTTGTTCTTCCTATCAATAACAGGAACAAGGAAATATTCTGTGAAATTGAAGAATAATAAACTCAAATCTCATGAACAGGAAAAAATCACTCAGTCCGTAACTACGATCCTAATAAATAGAGGTAAGAGCGGCAAAGAGGTTAGTCAGTTCTTGTAGGCATGAGTCATATTATTTCAAGTAAATAATAAAATCACTGAATGCTCTGGTCTGTAAATATAAATTCTATCTTTTAAATTTTTTTTACAACTCTCTGGGCTTTAATGTATCTTATTTTTATTAAAAATTCATCTTGCTTAAAGTTTTATCATTCAAAATATTGTCTATATTTTGAATATAATCTACTGATGATTTAAATTTTTTAAAACTGTATTGCTCATAGAATACTGCTTTCAATTACAGCAACTTTCTGACCTTTCAGAAACCTCCCCAGTAATGAGAAACCTCCCCAGTAATGAGCTTCTTTTTCTTTCGTTAGATTATTTTCTAGGTCATGAAGCTTCATGTTAAATGTTACTGATAAGCACCACTGCTAGAGCTAAATGAGATACGAACATAAGAATATAAGAAAGGTCACCCTGATTCAAACCAGTCACCTAGTTCTCTTACAGTGGTAAGTACCTGTTGCTTAGTAAGTTGGAGTTCAAGAGTGGGATAATTATGTGCCTGGTATTTCTTGTTGGAAGAAAACTGTGTGTTTATTCCTGGAGTTTTGTTTGAACATTGTTTTCCAATTCCTAGTACAATTTTGAGCAACCAGCAGGTTTTGAAGGTGCTTTGATAGTAGTTGACTGGGATTTACTTCTTTCTCTTTAGCTTGTAGTCTAGAGAATATTAAAAGAATTTTAATTGCATACTTCTGCTGAAATACATTTGGGCCTCTACTTCTTTCCTCTCTCTCACAGCCTACAAATCATTGTAAGCATACTTCCATTCATATAACTGAAAAGCAAATATGATTTTAGGAATAGTGCCCCATATTAATAACATCAGCTAAATTATGATAAACCTATTTACATATAAAGATAGCAAAATTTAATCTACCATAATTTATTATGTGAGAGAAAGAAAACACATTTGTTCAAGAGAAAAATGAGAAACAGAGATGTTTACTAATATTTCTCGCAGATCTACCACCATGGATAATCCAGAGTATTCAGTCTTATCTAAAGACTGTATATACCAAAATAAATAAAGAGATGATATTACAAGAACTTTCATTCATCCTTAGATTTGGTGACCAGCCTATAGTAGCCAAGGATGCAGTGCTCTTATGTACTATGTTTTGTAACTAGTAATTAATCCAAATTAATTAACACATAAGCTTTGATGTAGAAGAGAGATATGTTTTTATCTTACAGTACTTACATATTGATGTCTTCTTTTCAATGCCACTAAGGTTGTAAATAAGGACTCTTCCAAAGGAGCACAACGTACAAATTGGGGCATCATCATTTCTCCTAGCAATTTGAGGTGTCTGTGCATGTAGGGCCAGTAATTCAAGTAGTGTCCTTTGATTAACAAATATGTCATCCTTGAGGTTTCAAAGAGATTTAGCTGAAGAGTGAGAATTTTAATATGCAGCTGATATTTGCATCTATATGGGACAACAGTTTATAGTGCATTAAAGATGCTGAGCTTTCTTACTTGATTGCTTTAGAAGGTACTTGTTGCCTCAACATGGCCGTGGTTATTTTCACCCCTGCTCTGACATGGAGGAGTGGGATAAGGATTGTTGTTACAAGGTTAGTGGGACAGAATATGATGATGCAAGGTGATGCAAACTGATGTAGAATAAACCCAGATTTATTGCCTGACCTAATAGATGGACTGTCATAGTTGTTGTACAAGGCAATAGGGAAGTAAAAACTTGTTGCTTGTGTGATTTCCTCAGATACAAAATGCTGCACTGTTGAAGTGGCATTCTCCCTGTCTCTTTGCCTCTCTCAAACAAGTAGTTAAAAATAGAAGGTAAAACTGGGCACGTAAAAATAGATTAAAGAAATTTTAATTTTTTTTAAGAGGAGAAACAAGTAAAGTGCATAGAATATTGAGATCACAGTTTCAAATATTTTTAAATTGTTTTACTGAATCTCAGTAAGGGACATTAGCTGCACTTCTCAGTGATTCCTCTTTTCACAGTAAAAGTTAAGTGAAACATAAATCAGCAGAAGTAAAAATGAAAAGTTTAATTATGCACTGTTTCCTACTCTGTCTTAATATTCGTATTAATATCAAGAACAGTAAGTCTATAAATTTATCTGGATCACTAAAATAATGTTTGATGCTTGCTTTGATAGACACTTAAGAGCTCTAGGATTGAGAGAAGGAAAAATTAAGAGACAGTTATGAGACAAGAGGCACAGGGAAAAGTAGAATTTTGTTGATGCCCAGTGTGATCCTGGTTTCCCACTCTTGCAGAGAATATGCTTAGGACTTATCAATATTTACCTTAGCTTGATGGAGATACACCACATTCTCAGTGTTCGTCTTGTCAAGGTGCTAAGGTATGTTTTATAGACTGCAAGGATCTGTGGGGACAACAACTATTAAAAAAGCAGAAGGAGAATCAAGCTGGAAGAAGGCCCAAAGGGGAATCCCTCAACCCTACAATTTGCAGCCCATCTTGTTTCATATTTTCATTAGTGCTTTTGACATCCACAACTGATTGCTGATAATGCAAAGTTTGGAGTCACCATCCATATAGAGGAAGACTGTATTGAAAAGACATGGTGATACTGAGGACTCAAGTAATTTTAATGTATTAAAAAGAAAGATATGCAATAGCAATACAATAATCAGCTAGCTATAGGTTCATTCATTGGAATCCATGGAAAAGCGTAGGACTTGCCTGTATTGCTGGATTTCAAGGTGAGCATTGTGATAAGTTCTGGGATGTAGCCATTGAAAACAAATACCATTCACTTGTGCTTCAGGCCATATTTTTATGATGAGGAAGTATTACTGCCAGCCTACAAAGCTTAGCAAAACTTCATTTGTGTGTGTCCTGGTTGGCTCTGTTCAAGAAGGATTAAATAATACTTCTTTTCAAGTTTATTTTACCCTTTTAAAGGGTAAAAAATGACAGAAGAAGAAACAGTGCTAAAGGACAATATAAAAGAATAAATAACTTATGAACTTTCTGACTAAGTTTATGCTAGAAATTATATGAATATGCTTAACCAGCAGAAATTATTTGAGATAAGATTTTCAAGACAATGTGTGGCAAATGTACGCAGGAAATATGCGACGTGGTGCCTGTAGTCCCAGGAGACTGGATTTAGTGACCAGGGCAGTCCTCATAGTCTCATCCCGTATCTCTCTTCATAGCATCATCATGTATCTCTCTTCAGTATTACCTGAGTTTCTGTGGGCTTTCTTTTGACATTTTAAGATGAGAGTACAGTCCATAAAACTTGATGATGTCCTGAGCCAAGATAAAGCTAGTGAGGGCCTTTCAGAACAATTACCTCTAATTTTAGTGTCACCTCACTTCAGCACTGCAGTGAGAAATGGCTTATCAAAAGGTCCAAAAAGGAAGTAGAAGGAAAACTGTAAGAATGTGCACCCAGGGGCCAAGTGATAGGATTGAATTATTAGTCCCAGGAACAAAGTTTCCATCCAAAACTGGATGCATGCCTGTGTCATCATGTCAAACAGAGTCAACAAGGTGGTACAACAGTTAAAATTTAGAAAGGTTTCCCAAAGTATGCTTTTACTACGTGGTTTCTTATTTTCATGTAGGAGATTAAATTAATACTTCTTCTCTGCAACTGTTCAGCTTTTTTTTTTTTTTTTTTTGTATTTCCAATAGTGAGACTTTGTAGAAAACAGCCGTTTAAAATACATTAGTCTGACAAAGCCTGGATCCACTGCCTAATTTTTTTGTGCAGTTTCATGAGAGTAACATTTTCATAATTTCCTTTCTTGTTTTCACTTTAAAGTTATCATGTTTTGATTCTAAATAGTATTCTTGAAAATTCACTAATAATATATCTAATCAAGGCTTCCAGATGCCAAAAAAATTGTCATAGCAGAGTGATGTAGTTAATTATGAAATATAATAGTGTCAAATTATTTTGCATATTTGGACAGCATCCCTCTTCCTGTTTGTTTACTTACCCATTTACTGACCTTAGTTAGTTAGTTTATGGCTGCTATTTTGGTAATGTGGAAGTGCATGCTATGTATACTCTGCACCTTGTGGCCTTTGGAACTTCAGTTAGATAAGCAGCAATCCAGTTCAGATTCACTCAACTCAAAATGGAGTGCCCTTCGACTTAAAAGAATCTCTGTCACTTTTTACACCAGTAGCGACAGAGTGTCTCTTCTCATTCTGCTCCACTATTGCCCAGTGGACTGCAAAAGTACAGCATTCCTTCTAAACTGATATTTGAAATAACACCTGCAAACTTCTCCAAATTGATTGTAACTTTTAGTGAAGAGTCATGTAATAATATAATAACTGTTTTTAATAACCCAAACTGGAGGAAAAGTTGTTATCTTTCTTTTTTTTATTCCCTCAAAAATTGAAGTTTTAGCAATTCCTTTTGCTTTGGTGCAGAATAAAATAAAATTAGAACCATGTTAAAATCTTTTGAGTCATCATCAGGACATTCACTTGAAATACATGAAATTCAGGGTTATGTCTTTGAACTAAACTAGGCAGATTCTTGATGTTAGTTCTGAAGTTTCTCCTTTCTCTGTGATTTTAGCCAGGAATACCATTCTGATCATGTGAAAACTTCCAAAGGAAAGATTCATAAAAATATGTATGTTCCACTTAAATGTTTGGATTTTAGTAAACTGGAACGAACTAACAAAAATCTGCACAACATCTAATAGTAGTAACAGGTTTAAATAGCAACAGGTTTTAAAGACCATGTCAACAACAAAGTAGTACCGCCTGCCATTTATGTCTTTTTTATTGATAAAATTGCCATAATCAATACCTTAAGCCATAAATTGTGTTGGCAGTTTGGGGGGGGGGGCGCGGTTTTGGCATCGTAATTAATTTAGTTATTTGACTCTTCCGTCTATGTGATTTAAGTTCAAAGGAATTGCTAATTGTTACAAGATTATTGCCGCTCCTCAGCCAAGGTTCACTTTTCCATTTACCATAATTTAGATAAAGAAAAAACATTAAATTTTTCACTTACAAAATCTCAACTGCCTTGAGATTTAGAAATATTTTAGAGGAAAATTCCTTTATGTACATTGAAAGAGGGGAGGCTTAGGTTTGGCATTTTGACATTGGGAAGCATACTAAAGGTAGGAATAGCTTTAAACTATCATCAGATCCAAGATGCTTAAGGAAGCCCTGTCCTCACAGGTTACTGAGTGCCCTCAAGCCCAGGCAGACCACCTTCTGCTGGAATTAGCTTTGGATTGCAAGAAGGAGGTAAGTTTATTCATGTGGCTGGTTTTCACATACTGGTTAAACTGCCTATACGCCCACCCCACGGCCTAGCAGTTGAAACAAGCATGAATGACTGCAGGGCAGGGGCTGCTGCCAGATGAGTAGATCTCAGCATGTAATTCATGGAGGGCAGGGACAGCAGGACACTCTGGCAGGGTGTCTCCACCTGCGGGTGTCTCCACCTGCAGGTGTCACAGGTGATGTTGAGCAATCAATCTATGTGCCTGCCGAAACAGGAGCACTGGGGATGATGTATTGAATCTGGAACAGCTTTAGGTGAAATGAAATCAGCTGAACTTTTTCACATCAACATGCACACTTTTAGCTAGGCAGGGGAAGCATGAATGATGGATTTCACAGAGGCATGGAATATGGAGAATCAAGAAAAGGAAAGATTCCCTCTCTGTAGATCAGCCAAAAATTAAGACCAAGAAACATCAGAGCCTACTTATAAACATAAGAAAGAAGTGTAAAATTATCCTGCTGAAATTATCTACTTAGCTGCCTTTGTTATTTAAGAGTCTTTCTAGTTTTCCTAAGAAATTAATCTGTTTTGTTTTTCCTCTCAGGTTAAGCTACAAGAAGCTAAATACCTATACATAGAAACAATGCTGAGATACACCTTTATTTTCCTTTTCCCCCCACTGGATCTCTGAAATCTGTGGATATCATTTCTGTCCCAGTCTTCCCCCAGGTTTTTTAGCATAAAACAGAATGAAGGTTTTTAAAGATCAGCAAATACAATCTCATTATGGTCAGAGCAATCACTTGTGTCTTGTGTCTAGTATAAACATTTGTGTTGGTCAGGTTGGTGTGAGTACCCAGAAGGAGTATATGTGGTGAAAAATGATAAAGCTGAATTGGAATGGATAGAGAGAGAATCATATCTTAAGTATTGGGCTGAAACATCATACACAAATTGCATTTTGAGTGTTCCTTAGATCTCACTATTAGGGATTTTTGGTGAGTGTTGACAGAAGGTATGCATGAAAAGGAAAGACAGCAGAGACATGGAGAACAAAGAACCGAGAAATACAAGTGGGATGCCAGTAACATGGGAATGAGGTGAATACGAGACAGAAGGTGTAGAAGATGCAGATTGTCACAGGTGGAAATCTCTGTGGCCATATTTGACTAATAGCAAGCCTAGAAGACTCCTCATAAAAAATAGAAGAATTTTCTTTGAAATTGGAACTGAAATAAAGAGTACTTTTAATACACACGGCATTTTATAAAAATACTTGGAGTTTTTTTCCTGAACATAGATGATGAAAAGTATCAGGTGTCTGGTGATATGTAAGAAATTCTTTTTCTGTCCCATTCCCTTTTCACTGTACATGTCACTGAAAGCTCACACAGATATAATGCCTTATGGAGAGGACTCTCCTTAGTGAAGGTCCTAGGCTGTGTCAGTTTGTCATTCGTACTGTCCCACTCCTACTAGATTAGCTTCTAATCTAATATAAATGTGGGGGTTCATTAAAAACAGTAATAACAATAACACACACACACACACACACAAATCTCACAATCTGCCTAAAATATCTTCCAGTTTCAAAAATGTTTGAGACTAAAAATGAAGGTTCTGGTAAGAATCCCCTTCACTTGCTATCCTTAAGCAAGAAAAGAGTCATGAAGAATTCAGCTAATTTCCTCTTCCACCCTACTTCCCAGCCAATCTATTTCCAACTGCCTGTCTGATTAATTCATTCTCACCCTAGTCTTCATCTTATTCACCTTAACTGGTAGTAATGTGTGTGGGCTGAATTAATATACTTTCTAATGTAATTTCAGAGGTTCATATTTATAATGTTGTAACATGGTGCTCTGCAACATCACTTAGTCCAGCGGTATTTTACCAGCTCCTTGCAGCATAAACTTCACAGTGGCACTCATTTCACTTGGAGAGTGGTTGACAAAATGTCAGCTGTTGAATCAAGTAAACTCACTACACATTTGTGTGGTTCTGCATTCATCTGCATTAATTTTCACCAAATTGTTTTATTGGTACAATGCCATTCACAATAATTACTGTTCTATTTAACTTTGTATACAGTTGGCATTATGGCATAAAAATATATATACTGGAACTATATTCATTCAAATCTTAACCTGCTTACGCATTTAATAGACATTAATATTAAAAAGTGCATTTTCTTGAGGAAAGGCAGTAGTGATAATAAGTGATTTATGATCGTTTATGTTGCATCAGGAGATTTTTCATGCTTCACTTGTCAAATATTTGCTATTTATTAATTTATTTTTCCTTTCATGAGATTTCTCAGATTGACTGGGATGTGCTTCTTAATTTCATATCACCTTAAACAGATTTTTGGCAAATGCTAATATTAAAAGTTAATTGTAGCTTCTACATCTAAATTAGCATAACTGAAATACTGTGAGTGCTTTCTGGAGAAAACTGATGCAATTTTAGGGATTTTTTTAACTGTAATTGTCTTTTACCTCAGCTTTGAAAAAATTGCCAGGACAATGAAAAAAAATCTTTGAAAAAATCTGTACAGGACACAGGTCATGTGAAAGGTATAACACTTATAGTAAGATATTAATAATTATTTTCTTTCAGCCATTATGTACACAATATTTCCAGAAATGACAATGCTGGAGTTCAGTCACTTGCCAAAAAAAAAAAAAAAAAAAAAAAAAAAAGAAAAGAAGGCTCAGGACACAACACTACTATTTTTTCAGTAAATAGAAATTTTCCTTGTGCAATCTTTCTGGAAGTCAGGAAGTATCAGTTGTTGTGTGATATGATATCTTTATTGCAAGCACAGTACTCAACCAATGTTTTTTGTTACTGATACAGAGTCAGGTTATTGGAAACTATGTAAGGTCATCCATAAAGAACATACAAGAAAATGGACTCTGATAATAAATACATATATGCAAATGTATTCTTGTACAAGTACATATTTTGTACATGAGCTTATGTATACTCAGTGGATTCTTGGTTTATTGTACATGTATTGGTGTACCTATAGGAAATTCATGATTGTCAGTTCCCTTCTCTGTCCTCTCTGTGTCCTGCTGAAATATTATGAATCACACAACAATTCCCTGATATCTACAATCATTTGATACCCTGCCAACTTTAAAAAATTCCATAAGCAGTCACAAGTACACTTTTAACTATTAACTGCTTGTTGTTTAAAAGAAATACAGGGTTGGCATTTTAACAGTGTTTTAGACCTTGTTTTTAGAACATGGTGCTGACAAATTTTTTTCCCTAATACTGGTTTCCTCCATCAGCAAACTCAGAATTGGCATGTAACTTTGGTTACTGTTGACATGGGTAGAACATTGCCTACAGGCAATCAGAGGCAGGATCTCAACTGCTGCTCCTCCAAGCCTTTGCTTATCTCTAGAGAAGATCCACTGGAGAAGGCTTTCTCATTTTTCTAGCTCTGCTGCAGGTAATCTTGGTCTATGACACATTTAATAATAACCATCTGGACAACATGGCTAGCTTCAGCACTTTCAATAGAAAGATTTTTTTCTAATCAGCATTTTTTGGAACTAGATTTGGGAAGAATCATGAATATAAGATGGAACACTGGTGCCCTTTTATTAGCTGCAGCTGAAATGTTTAATTGTGGTATGAAGATACTTGGAATAAGTTGTGACAGTAAAAACACTGCTGACAGCTTGTCTCTACTGAAGTTTGTGGTTCTCCTAATAGTAGCAAACAGAATTCATGTTAATGACTAGGAACTAATACTCTCCACGGGGCTCAGCAACAAGTTACACAGACGATCAGCAGCTACCTACTTCCAGCTACAGTTTTCTCTCTCAACTGGCTATCCACAAAAATGTTACTTAGGCATTGGCTACAGCCACTTGTACAACAACTTAGGAGCAAACAACATTTGGGTGCCCAAGTCACGCTCTGAAAAAGATAAAGAAATGTAGATAGAATTTGTTGTTAGACACTGAAGAATTCTTCAGGTCTTTGTCTACAACATTTACTGAATGTGAAAGAGATGTTTTGCTGTCTGTCATGCTTTCTAAAAAGAGTTGCCAATTCTGTCTTCAGATTTGCTCCCACTTAGAAAACTTGCCACATAATTTCCTTTCACATAAATAATGAAGAAGGAAAGAAAGTCCCCAAGATGTTTCATTGCTTGAAGACAGTTGGTCCAATTTGGGGCCTGCACTGGCTTTGAGGTAATAATGACAATAACATTCCATGTAAATGTATAGATTTAATTAACTAGCTAATTTATTTATGGAGTGTCTGTGCAGGACAGATGACTATGAAAAAGTATGTAGGTTTTCTCCTTAGTGATTGAAATAATAAAAATAATTTCTCTGTCTTCCAATAATTTTGAAGGCGTTAAAGGAGTCCTGTTCATTTCTTACCTCTGATAAAACCAGCTGTTATGTTAGGAAAACAAAAAGGTAGTGTTTTTCCACAGAGAGTCACAGAAGGAGCAGACTGCACACAGATTGTTTTGGAGCACACAAGAGCGGAGAGGAGTTGCTGCTGCCGTTGTGGAGGTGTGTGGAAGGGCGCCCTCAGCTCTACCCGTCAGGAACAAGGTGCTTTGTTGTCCTTTGACAAGGATGATGAGGTGCAAGGTGATGATTATCATGGGTCCGTCTGCCTGCAGCACCATGGTCCCGTGATGTCATGGACCACGCAGGATAGCAGGCAAATGTTATCAGCAGGAAAACAGGCTTTAGGGGGAGAGTAGAACCTCCTAAAAGGTCTTACGGTGTAAGCATTAAAAAAAAAAAAAAAAAAAAAAAAAGAGCCAGATAGCTTTTTTAATACAGCACATCTTAACAAGCAACTGCAAGCTGACCTAAGCGGAAAGCCGAATGTTGCATGCTGCTGTCCTTTCCCCGAGCACCGTGGGAAGAGGTGCTCTCTGGTGGACAGAAGGAAAAGCTGGTCTGAGAAGCATGCTTCTAGCCCTCGGTGAGCTAGATCGAGCTCAGAAAGGGACTCGAGGCTAAGAAGCGGAAAAGAGTGCGTTTCCTCTGTGACAGCCTGTCGGGAGAGTGAGGCTGAGGGAGGGAAGCTGATACAAAAGCATCCCAAGCGCCCGAACGGAGACCGGTGGATGTCCCGCGCACCCGCTCCGGTATGGGCGCGCACGCCGGGCTCCCTTAGGACATGCCCGCGGGAGCGTCCCAGCGCCGGCTCCGAGCGCCGGCAGCTCCGGGCCGCTGCTGTTCGCTGACCAGCTGCCCTCGGCAGCACGGACACAGCCCAGAGCCTGCGGCCGAGTGGAGCGGAGCGGAGCTGCCCGCCGACCCCCGGGCGCTCTGTCAGTCAGGGCATCGCCGTCCCCGCACGGCAGCCTCTGCGGGAGCGGCGGGAGGCTCCGCCTCCGCCCGATCGGGAACAGCCTGATAAAGACAGGTGCGGGCGAGCAGCGGGACCCCAGCTCAAAGCATCTGCTTGTGCACGGAGCCCCTGACCCGTCCTTTGCCACGCCGCGCGAGGCGACGCCTGGGGCAGGCGGTGCGGGACGGGACAGGAGGGGACCCTGCCGCCGCCGGCCGCGCGCGCCGCTGTCCCGCCGTCCTGAGCCGTCGGGCGCGTCTCTGCGAAAGGACAAGGACCTCGCCCCCAAGGACCTCCGAAGAGGCGGGATCTCTCCGGGAAGGGGAAGCAGGATTTTGTTGTGTGGCTTGAAGATGAGGCAGGTATCTGGAGTGGCGCTCCTCCTGGGGCTGATGGCTCTCCCAGCGGCGCTGGGACAGAGAAGTTCGGAAAGCCATAAAAATAGCAACCAAAGCTTTGCCATAGTCTCTTTCAAATGGGATCACGTCAAGGAGCCGTATATCATTGCACTCTGGATACTTGTGGCCAGCTTGGCCAAAATCGGTGAGTCTGAGGTTACATATTAATACGTGTCCTCTCCCTTTCCCTTCCCCCTTGCCCTTCTCCCACCCAGCGTAAATGAAGAAAGCTTATCATAGGTCCGCTGACCCGTTTTCTGGGGGTTTACTGTACTCTGTCCTGATTTCATAATACTGCCCTACACGGTGCTTAGCAGTGTGATTTTCACCAGCCTCGAGGGGTTACCTGGTTCATTTTCACCGCCCACGACTATGGCTTCTGCATCTGACTTCTTATAAACCCTTCCAATTCCTTGAGACCTTGCATTCCTCTTGCTCCCAGGAAAAACCTTTTTTGCAAAAGTGAAACAGAAATCGGGCCTTCCTGCTTACACAATATCTATTGCACTTTATGATATGTTTTTCTCCTGCCTGTGGTTATTAGTTATATCAGTTGGTATCATCAAAAATAACCAGTGCAAACTGCACATATGAATTTAGCGCTCTCTGCTTTGAAGTACATTGCTGGATTAGTGAAAGAGCAGCGTTTTTAGAGAAGGGTAACACATATTATCAGTCCATCTGATGTAGCTGAAAAAAATACAAGCTTTAGAGCACCCAGAATTTTCTTCAAGAAATTGGAATAAGTGAAAAGTCAGGACTTAGCTTAACATCAGTGTAGTTTAAATGAATTTATATGAGTGCTCCAGCTGTTGTGTTCTGAGCTTTGTGACTTTTTGCAAAAGCGATCTTGTATCAATAATGCAGTTTGCTGAACGAGAAAAGTCACTGTTTAATTAGAATGTATTTTATTTGATTGATGCTATTACTTTCAGACCTTTTGCCTTTGGATCTAAAAACACATCTCCACTTTGGCTGACACTATAAATGCCATTTCAATTTATAATAAATCTTTTCTATAATCAGTCTCATCTCAGAAGGTCAGTTGAAAATCGTACTGAAGACTTTTCTGGACTTGTATTGTTAATACTAATTTGGTATACCAGAGTCACATTCCATAGATTTTTCATGCCACAGAGAATGAAAGATGTAAAAAGGTATACTTAGGTATATTCGGTCTAGCACATAAGAGAAGCATAGTAAGACCTGGATGGAAAATCCAAACCCAAAAAAAGTATTTTAAAAAGGAGTAGTATGTTACAAGTTGGGGTGATATTGTACATAATTTTCCAGCAGTATTTGCATCTTGGCTTTTACTTGATTAACCGTAGATATATAACTAAATACCTTTATCTGAACCTGTTTGACTACACTATGCAAATAGTTTGTCTTCAGACAGTTGCTGCATCACCTAGATTACATAACAGACAATTATGTTTTAATTGACTTTTATTGATGAGTTATAGCAATTAGAAAGCTGGGGAAACCATATACAGGAAACAGCTCACAACACTGAGTGCCTATAAAATGGTGCTGAACAAAGTAATAAACAGGCTGCTTGTTTGAACCTTCTTTTTGAGATAGTCTTCTAAGTAAGTATAGTTATTAAGGCCTTGTGCTATTTAGGCTTTGCTGTTCTGTACATGTGGCCCAGTTGTAGAGTGTAATATTAGTGGTGCACAGCCATATCAGTTTCTGTCTAAAGCCACTGAACCCAAGAACAGGACAGTTAGATTGTACTATATTTAAATTGCAATGGCCTGGATTGAGATTAGTTGAGATTAATATGAGCCATTTTACCATGAAGTCCTTGATATAAACTCTTGATAAAGCACTTACTGTCAAGAGCTGAGTGGTGCTGATTGTTTTTAAATTCTTTGTACTTCTCTCACAGCTACACAGAGCATGTCACTTATTAGCTGATCATACCTATCATCACTCCATCACTTCTCTTCCCCAAAGCTCTCAAGCTTTGTTTGTTTCTCTCTTCACATTTGTGTTTTTGATTCTATACTTCTCTGGACATAGTTTCTGAAGAAGCAATGGTTAACTGCTGTATTCCCCTGAGAGCCTATGAATGTCTCTGCTTTCCCCACCAGTCACAGAAATAACACAGAAAAGCAAGAATGTACACTCACTGTTCAACACCGTCTTAATGAAGAAATCATGAAGGTGTTGATGTAAGTCTGTGAGAAAGACAACTGAAAAAATTAGCTTTTCAGCCTTCTGTCTGCCTTGGTGTGTCCAAGGGTTCTGGAAAGCAGGTCAGAAATCTATGAGAAGTTTTTGAATTGCAAAAGTCCTGTGCTGCACCAAAGAAAGTTTACATATTCAAAAAGCAGACAGAAAAGAACTGAGAAAGAAAATATAGAACGTCTGTCCTTGGGTTTCTTTACTACCTGAAGCAGGTCAGTTGTAGTGGAGTGAAAGTGCTGGTTTTGCTGTGGGTTTTTCAGCAGAGGAGGAGCTGTTCTTGCACATGCAAGCTCACTTCTCCATGGCTACAGGGATTGGGAGTTATTTTACCGATGGATGATAGACAATTGGGTCAGCAGAAAGTGTTCTAGGAATTGCAGTTGGTACCTGGGGATAAAGGTATGAGAATGCTTTCTCTTGAATTAGAATAGCATTAGTAGTTCAGTGTTTATTTGGGCTTTTGTTTTCGGGGGTTTTTTAGATTTGTTTTGCTTCATTTGTGTGGAATTTCAGGGTTTTTGTAAAAAACAAGTTTCAGTTCATGATGTTATATGATTGGGAGAAGCATTTTGTATTAGGAGATTTTTGCAGATTTTCTGGGGCTTGATGTTCATGTTATGTACAAGGTATTCTGCAACATGAACTATTGTATGTTAAATCTCATAAATATCCCAAATGCATGAGGAAGTGCCTAGTGTTTTGGGCTTTTGGAGAAGGAAACAGCTTTTTTAGTTTTAGTTTGGTCTAGTTATTGGTTAACTCTAAATATTGCTACAAATGAAACTGTGGAAAAGAGTCTTCATACAATTGGCTTTCGTGCATTATAGAAAATAAAAAAATTTGTGCCTTCTATGAAACTTCTGATGCATCTTGGTCTACTGTTTAACGTATTCTAATTTATTTGATTTGACCCTCTTCATCTGAAATATTCCAACTCTTCATTCTTCCACTTCAAGTGAAACATTCTTAAGGTTCACAGTGTTCTGCTTTGGCTACTGATCTTTATTTCCTCTTTTGGTAGGCTGTCTTATCACTACAGAGGAGTATCCTTGTGGGATAGGTCCAATAAACTACTTACATTTGAAAATCCAAGCCAGAAAATCATCTTATCTACATGAAGAAGGTACATGAGGTACAGCTGAGGACCCTCCTAGTGGACTTCATGAGTCCATGTCCTGGTGTCTCAGTGCTCCAAATGAAATAAGCAATACCACTGAAAAAGAATAACCTCCAGTGCACACATGTATGCATTTATAGCTACAGACAGCACAGACATTTCCTTCTGTAGGTAAAGGATGTACCATTTTTAAACAACATGCTTACACAATATAGTTATGGTTTGAGATGAAACATACTTGTATGCTGACCAGACTCTCACGTTCTTTATAAGCTGACTTGGCCATGTGCTTTTCTTCTTTATATGTCTGTCAAGGATAACATTTTGGAAATAAACTTTGTAGATGCTTAGAAGACACAAACAATATTTCAGCAGGAAAGTCTTTACAGGAAGAGGTAGAAACAGGTGGAAGATCAGAAAACTTTGGAAAGAAGTAGAAGCAGGGAAGGAATAATGAGCTCAGAAGGTAAAAATGGCTAAGAGAAGAATTTTTTTTAACACTGAACATTGTATACAATTTTGTGACGGTATTCCTCAGGCCATGTCAATGCAAGAAAAAAAAAAAGTATGCTTACTCCTGGAGGGATGTTTCTATACTTGTTTCTATACTTGTTTCTATACTTGTTCAGAATCCTAGGAAACAGAGAGATTGTATTTATATCTTCATTGGAGGTTGTACTGGGGAAATTGTGAAATTCCTTCTTGCAGTTTAAATACCTTTCTGGACTCTAATATTTTTATAACATTTTTTCAACATTTTTACAGAAGAATAGGTAATTGTCCCAAAGTAAAAAAAAAAGCCCTACAAAGCAGCCTTTCTGTCTGTCTGGCCTCCTGGGTTTGCTCAGTGTATGCAGATAAGCAACTGGAAGAAATAGTGGGAGAGTAAGTGACTATGAACAGGAATGAGGAAGGGTACACAGCCTTTTCATTATCTGAGTCAAGTCTCTTGCCAACTGTTTTTGTTGGTATAGGTTATGCTGAGTCTAAGAATGTCACAAAAGCTTTTCTTTTTTCTTAATTTCTGTGTCGTTGCATGCAAATTCTAAAGGCTCTTATATAAGAAATTAAAAAGTGGGAGTGAAACTTGAATCCAGGGCAGCTGGTAAATCTGTCCTCAGGAGTGCCACAATGCTTTGGAGGAGGGAGAAGAAATGATTCAATAACAGCGAGCAAACACTTAGGAGAAGGCTGGTGAAGATACTGTGTCAGATGGACTTGTTGAGTCCATCAGCTCTTGAGACCCCAGGAGGACACGAGCTTCAGAGCACAATGCATCTCTAAGGTTAGAGATACGGGTCTCCACAAACAATCCAGTTTCTGCATGCCTGGGCTCCTTCACATTGTCTCACACTACACTGAGAAAGGAACTCTTTAGAATATTTTAACACAAGCAATTGCTGTGGAGAATTTTAAGCATGTTAGGGATGGGCTAGGGAAGGAACTGTGAAAGGCAGGTCTAACCACCCATCTAATTTAGATTCCTGGGGCAATATTTTCTTTGAAGAAATCAATAACCCTCCTTCCAAAGCAAACTTGTCATAACAAAAGCCCATTTGACTCCAAAGTTTCTCCTCCTGGCACTCTAGCTACTGGAAAGTGTCAGTTATGTAGAGAAAGTGATTTAGGGTATTGTTTTAATAAAATAAAAAATGTGAGACTAGCTCTTCTGTTGGCAATTCTTCAGTAAATGACAGTTAGAAAAAATGTTCAAGGGTGCTTAGCAGAACTTTACTGGCTGTATTTTACTGAAAATGGAGTCAGAGATTCAAAGGTGATGATATCACTAGATCCTGCAAAGTTTAAACTACCAGCCTCCTCATGATTGTAGATCTTGTTAAAAGTTGCTTTCATTAGCAAGTGATAATATGGAAAAAGTCTTTACATTGACTGAAGTCATTGGCAGTGACTTAAGAAGCCTGGAGTTGGCTATCTTCCCTCATAGCCTGACAAAGATAAGAAGGGGAAAATGCTTCTTTTACCTTTATTGTGAAGTCAGTAGAAGCTGAAACAGGTTAGCACACTTAGAACAGAGGCATGTGCGTTTTCTCCCCGGATAGTCATAGAAACACTATAAAATTGTGCTGGCAACTGTTATATATCTGCGGTGTCTTCATTTTTGTACAATGCTGTATTTCCTTTTCCAACGTGCTGTTTAAAATACCTGTGAGCTAGGAATGTTAAGTACTGTAAAATCTCTATCTTTTAAAGGATTACCTTTTGTATCTAACATTTAATAAGTTTTAGGCACCTGAAAATAATATTTCTAAAATTGATTAATAGCTTTGGATTTCCAATGGTAGGAACAACTGTGTGAGCCATATTTTTATTACATTTATCATCTGTGACTGCCTATTCCCACATTTTAATTCCATTTTACTCTTGTGCCTTACTCATAATTTTCCTGTACTTCCTGTCTCCATGTAACACACATCTATCTTCTTCCCCCACCCCCTCCAAGTCTTGCAAGTCTCAAGTCTTAATTATTTAGAGCAGGGAAGAAGATATCAGGATAGTATAATTTGACAAGATTCAGATTACATGCCCTGGCAAATAGCAAATGTACAATGGCAACTTGTGTGAATTACATAAGAAAACAATGGCATTTTGAGAATGGCCCTGAATTGAATACAGTTCAGGCATGCATACCTAAGAAAGGATCTCTGCCATCAATTACTTTCAGGCACCTGTGTGCAAAGTACTCGGCGTTCTCTGCAGAACAATGGAATCCTTTTAATACTGTAGTCTTAGGATTGTTGGAACCATTGATTTACTGTCTTCAGAGCTCAAGCCACTTATTACCAAGAGCGATCTACAAACCCCCGAAGTGACTGTAAATCTCTTATGGGGTAATGCAGCAGACCACAGCCCCACAAGAAATAAGACCAAGCAGCGAATCCTTCTAGGTGAACAGAAGGAGGTGCACACTTGTTCTTCATGTGAAAGGCACTGAGGTCCCCCTTTGTTTTTTGTGGACCTTTGTGTGTTAGTGATGTTTGGCAGAGAAGCTGTACTGGAAATCCTGAATTATTACTTTGTTTGACATGTACAACCAGAAGCCTGTCAAAAATCAGTAGTTTTACCACAAGTTTGCTTTAAGAAATGTTTGGAATCCAACTAAAAGAGTTTCCCCCTATTTACCAGCCTTTTAATTCCTCTGAAGTAACGGGCTAGTGGATTACTTAGTTCTTCTGTATCATATGGCTCACTCTATTCCAAGATGAAATGTTGAGTCCAAAGTAATAGAAAAATATTTCTTATCTGAGTATTCTTTTTTCTTTCAGGAAAATGTCTCTGATTTTTCTCTTCTCTCTGCAGCAGTGAAGTTAGACTAATGGCCTGAAGAACTAGAGTCTTTAATTGTAATTCAGTTTGTTGACAAGTGGCAACCATTTAAAACTAGAGACCATTAAAACAGTCGTGGTAAACCACAGAGCATGGTGGATTGGCTGTGTTGCAATACTTTGTTTCCTTCTGTAAAGCAATTTGCAGAGTATTTACCCCTGTGGAAGGAGTGATTTGATACCCAATTGGCTGCTATGTAAAGCGCTGTGAAGTCATAAATACTGAAACTACAGCCTGACAAGGAAGAGCTGACCAAGATGGAATGCAAGACATCAAGTGGAAACACTTTTAATTAAGGCACGAATATTTAATGTTCATTCATGGCAGAAGAAAACTGGAAGGTATTCTGAAAGGCCTGCGCAATAACAGGGGTTTTAAGTAGTTGGATCTGGAGAGTTTTCTCCTTCCATAAATGAAAATAGAAACAGTAATTCTGGATTCATTAAAATGTGCCTAGGAGAGAAGTTCTGCTTTTATCTATTGAAAGAAAAAATGCCTTTGTTTTTGCCAAAGCCAAATGTAAAATAGCAGTAGTCACACACCAGGGAAGAAAATCTCAGTCTAGATTGTAGATTGATTTTCAAAAACATGTGGTTTTGATTATTTCTGCTTCAATTACAATTTTTTAAAAATTGGGGTGGGGGGGGGGGGGAAGTTTGAACTAGTGTCTTTATGGATTCAGCCAGTTTAATAAATTAAGCTTTGAGGAAAATGTTAAATATTAAGAAACCAGTAAAGGTCTTGAGACAGTAAAATTTCACAATGAAAATCTCCCAGGTACAAACAGATTGTAAACTGATGGAAAGACTTGCTAGCTCCTTTATTAAAATTAATATTGTTTCATTGGTTTGGTGGCATAATAATATTCCAGGGACTAGGTGATACCAGTTAGTATAAGATAGCTTTATGTTAATATTGATGCATTAACAGTTGTACTTTCATACATAAAACTGAATATAGGTATAGTTTGGAGATATTACAATACTACTCCAGTGAAATACCAAACTGGTGAATATCTAGATGTAAATTTTCAGACCTTGGCCGCTTAGATATATGCTTAGGAAATTCAGTTAATAAATGCTACTTAGTGGTTTAAGTTGTTAAAATATTAATTCCAGCAGTGTTTGAATGCTTGCTTTTCTGTCTATGCACAGTCTAGAGTTTGAAGTGCTCTAAGACCTGGTTTGAATTAAATATCCAGATTTTCTGTTGAAATAATTCTGGCTCTAAGCTATTCCATCCTATTTAGTTCTGGGAATGAATTCGGGACAGTAGTGAACTGGGGAAAACCATTAGATACTGGATCTCCTATAGTGTTCACAGAATCATAAAATAATAGTGTCACAGGCTTGTTGAGGTTGGAAGGTGCAACATCTGGTCCTATGCTCCAGCTCATCCAGGGTGACATGGCTCATTGCCATGATCATGTCCAGACAACTTTTGATTATTTTCAAGGATGAAGACTCCACAACCCTTCTGGGCAGCCTGTGCCAGTGTTTGGCCACCCTCACACCTCTGCCAAGCTGCTCTGCAGCTGGGTGGCCCCCTACATCTACTGGTGTGGGGGGTTGTTCCTCATCACTTGCAGGACTCTGCACTTCTCTTTGCCAAACTTAAGGTTCCTGTCAGCTCATTTTCCAGCCTGTCAAGGACCCTCTGGGTAGCAGCCCAACCCTCTGGCCTATCAGCCACTCCTCCAAATTTGTGTCATCAGCCAAATTGCTCAGGGTACTCTGTACCCCATCATTCAGACCATTAATGAAGATGTTAAACAGGACTGGACTCAGTACAGATCCCCCGGGGTTCACCTCTAGTCCACCCTCCGACTACACTTTGCACCACTGATCACCACCCTCAAGGTCTGTCCATTCATCCAGTTTTCAATCCACCCCACAGCAGCCCATCCAGCCCCTACAGCAACAGCCTGAGGCTGTTCTGGGAGGCAGTGTCAAAGGCCTTATTGACGGCTCATTAGAAACTCGTCAGGCACTGCTCTCCCCTCATCTTCCCTGTGCATCACTTTATTGTTATCAGGTTAGTCAAGCACTTTAATGTAGTGAACTATGCTGACGCCTCCTGAGATATTTCTTGTCCCTCATGAGTTTGTTTACCGAATTAGGTGCTCTGTCAGTTAGATCTGCAGAACCTTGGATTAGCAGTGTCATACACGGGTGGACCTTTATCTCCATCTTACCTGGTCAAAGAAAGCAGCATTTCTGTATGCAGTTGGTACACTTTGGTTAGCGGGTACAAAAGTGCACACTACATAGAAGAGAAGAATAAAAGGTGGTCATATAGTGGCCTCATGGTCCTGCCATCGTGAATTAAATAGAGGAATGACGAAGTACCTGCATAATTTCTCTCTCCTCTAAACTAGGTGCTCTCTGATCAGAGTGGCTTCAATTTTCTGTTATGAATGGCTTTCACTCATATGTCACTCACCCTTCTGCCTTCTCTCACCTGATACAGTGTGAGTTTCATCTCTTATTTTAGCCAAAGCTTTCTCCAGGATGAACTGATATTCTAATGGGAATTATTATTATTACTTTATGGGAACGTGCAGTGAGATCTGTTAACTGGTAGTACCAAGCTCAAGCAGCAGCTAAATGAGTCAGTAGGAACATGTGTAAATTCAGAGGTGGTGTTTGTAGTGTACCCTGTTTCCTACAAATCCCTCTTCTGCACACAAGCTGTATGCCAGAAAACCACACCTCTGTGGCTCTCCTCTGTACTATGCAGCTATTACTTCTGTGTCTTCCACTTGCAGCACTGGCACTCTGCAACCTCTTCTCAGTTTGTCCATTTTTAATGGGCTTTTCTCAAGAAGACTGCCCTTGTCCTTCTAAAACAAGGACCCTAAATTATGGCCATAATGGTCTTCTATTCCTTCCCAAAATTATACTCATTTAGCTAACAACATTTGACAAAGGACTGTGAAAACTCTGACTCTGGATAGGAGGACATTTCAACTATTGAACTGGTATTTTGTCAAGACACATTATTGCAGATAAAGATATTTTGAACTCAGTTACTTGGTCAGATCATCTATGGATGATCATAAGTGGAGGATAGTGTATTTTTTTTTCTAAGTAGAACTGCTTAAATGCTGTGTTTATTCTCATGCTTCTCCATTGTTTCACTTGATACCATAGAAGCCATGTAGAAAAGAAATCACTAATAACTTCATAGGCAAAAAAGTATTTGAAGTTGCATGCACAATCTTTCTGGTGTAATGAATTGAGAAAGATAGTCTACATCTAAAAAAAATGAACACTTTTGAACTGAGCAATGCCCTGATCAAGAATGAAAAAGTATGACAAAAGGTATGAAATGAAGGGCAGAATGGAAGCTACAGGTGAGGATGCTATTACGTAAGCATAAAAGCATTGGAATTAGATTGTGAAAGAACAAGAAAAACAGCAGAAAGGATCTCCATATTTACATTCAAAGCCTAACAAACACATACATGTATTAATTAATTTCTCAATTTTTGTTGCTTTGTTATCACAAAGATAAGCATTTGACTGTCATTAAAGGTTTTCTGTTAAAATATTTTCTATTCATTGAAAGGATTTTGTCGTAAACTACTGCCTGACAGATTCTATCAAGATGTCTGTTAATTATAATGTCTTGTCATGAATTAACAATGTAAGATTTTTGCGACTTTGCTCTATAGAGCTTCGAGAGAACTGATTTTGCTCTTGGGCAATCAGTCCTCAGGAGGACTCATCCAGTAGCTCTCCATGTTATCCTGTGGAGTACAGTGTATCTGCTGTTCAGGCAGCATTTCTTAGAGAAGATGAATAGGCATCAAATCACTGAGCATCAATTTTTTCAGTTCACTGTCATGCTAAGTATTCTTTCAAATGAGGGAGCCGCCTTTCTACCTGCTCTCAGAAATTCTACAAATCTACTGGGATATTTGAAGCTGAATCTGCCAATTGCTGCATGGAGCAAAGTCTTATGATTCAAGGCAAGAATAAAATATAGGTTAGTAGCTCACTCAGACCAGATATCTGAGTGGTTGTGTAGCATCTTTAATAGAGACTGAAACTTGTACCAGTCAAAACTTACACTACTTGTGCAGTAGAAGTGCCTGGAAAAGGAAAGCAGGTTTTGTTACTTTCTCTGTTACAAAATTTAGAAAAAGAGTCAACAATCCTCCAAAGTTTTTGTTAGAAATAAAGAAGACAAGTTCAGAAATTTTTTTTTTTTTCAGTATGATAAATACATCACGGAAGTCAGTGAAAAATAAAATTTTGTAATTCACCTGCCCCCTCCTCTGCTCAAGTTAATTCAATCAATTTTCAGACATACTCTGATCTGAGGGTGAGGTCATTACAATTTACATGAGCTTAAAAAAATGGACTGTCACATTTACCATGGACTTAAGGAGAGCAGCAATTCCTTAGTACACAATACATTAATCTTATTCGAACCTTATGTTCCCTAGCCTTTCAGTAAACGGAAGAATATTTTGTTTTCATGTCTTGAATACTTGTACTGAAGAAAATGGTAATTAAGGGATAAGCCAAATTTTTTTGAACCAAAATTATTACTTTCAAGCACTCATTAAGGCATCTTAATTCTTTAGCCTGTCTTAAGGAACACAGCACAATTTACCTTACTAAAAACCATAATTTTTAAGGCATGTCCACTTGAAAAATGCTGTTTTGTGTTTGAAAGTATGAGGATGTAAAACCAGCAGGAGGAAGTATGAAGTTTCCTTCTGTTTATTGTGATTTATGAGTAAAGATTAAAAGCAATCCAAGATAAACCTGCCACTGCAAGTGGAAATTCAGCTTGTGTGTGGGTACTGAAGTGCTTGTGTCAGGAAAGACCCATGCAAATGTAAAGGAGAATGATCTTACATTTTCCTCTTGCTGCCTAGTCCAGCATGTGTTGTCTGTTGTATTTTGGAGGACCCCAATGTGTCAGTAGAATCTTGTCAATATGCCATCATATGATAAATGCTTTCTGATTATAGGGAGGTGAAATACTACTGCCAATGGTAGGGTTTCTGCTGTAGTGTCTAAAACACAGAATCCTGGATCCAGACAGTACAGGATTAATTTTTGCAGCAGCCAGGAGGGGCATGGCAAGGAGGTGATTCTCTACCCCTTAAATCATTTTCTGGGGAGGGTGGGAGGGTTCCCACTCTGGGTTGAGTTGTGAGGCAGAGGGGGGTCAGTGTATTGACAGGGGTTTTCTGTGACAGGTAGACGATAATGTGAGAATTAGTCACCGTTTTCCTTTTATTGCTCTGGCATTGGTATTGCTCCTTGTTTTATTGTTGCTTCCTGGGCTGCATCAAAGGCAGCATGGCCAGCAGGTCAAAGTGGGGTGATTCTCCCTTTGCTCTGCCCTGGTGAGAGCCTGCCTGGAGTACTGTGTCCAGCTCTGGGCTCCTCAGCACAGGAAGGAAAGGGACCTGTTGGAGCAGGTCGTGAGGAAGCCACCCAGATGACCAGAAGGTGGGAGCACCTCTCCTATTAAGACAAGCTGAGAGCACTCAGGTTGTTTGAGAAGGGAAGGCACTGAGGAGACCTCATTGCTGACTCTCAGTACTTAGAGGGTAAAACAAAGACTGGGGCAGACTTTTTAGCAGGGCCTGCTGGGATTGGACTAGGACTAGTGGTTGTTAAGTAAAAGATTCAGGATATATAGAAGGAAGAAATTTTTTATGATGAGGATGGTGAAACACTGGAGCAGATTACCCAGAGAGGTGATAGATGCTCAGTCTATGGAAATATTCAAAGCCAGGTTGGACAGGTCTTTGAGCAACTGGTCTAGTTGAAGATGTCCCTGATCATTGCAGGGGGATTGGAGTAGATGACCTTCAAAGGTCTCTTCATAACTACTTTAGAATTCAACTCAAGTTTAATTCTTATATATGTGGCAATAAAAGTAAAAAAGAGGCACTACTGTAGATAGTTGAGTAATATTTGTTTCATACTGAATTCTTACTGCTCCCAAAGTTTAATTTCTGCGCAGATATTTTTAGGAATATATGCAAAATCTTTTTCATGTTGGAAGGGATCTAGCTATATGAAGCACATTCTTTTACAATGAAAAGAATCCGATGTTGATATGACTTTATACTATGTATCATACAATAGAATTATACTTAGTCTATGTATGTGGCATTCTGGGATTTTTTTTTTTTTTTTTTTTTTTTTTTTTTTACTTAGGAAGGGATTTGTGTCTGGTTTCTACCTTTCTTTTTTCTTGTAATAAACAGTCATCTTAAGTACCTAAAATATTTGAGTTGTGAGCTAGCCTTAAAATGCAGCTTTAGCCAATTGTTTTGTTCCCTTCCTTTTTATTTCTCCACTGTGGAAAGTAATGTTAAACTAATCTCCTTGTGAACTTCTTTTTGCACACTGTCCCTTCTTATTTTGCCTGTTCATGCACTACAAAACACAAATGCATGACTGAAAAAACCAGCTGTCGTACCACCTTCCTACTGCATTTCAAAACATCAAAGCTATTTTCCATGTACTACATTTTGTAGTATAAGACCCCTAATTAAACTACAGTTCTTCCTGCTACTACCATCGTGTACACCACCTCTCAAATGAGATAATGAAGGTATGAAAGTTAACATGTTACTTAACTGGAGAAGGAGTAGGGACAAAAATCAAAAGTCAAGCTAAAGCACGTTGAATGATAGCAGTATCTCAGAGCCATTTGCAGGATAAAATTAGAGTGATATAAACTAAAATGCATCTTGCCCTTAAGTCCAAGGGAAAAAAAATCACATATCTGGATTTCTGGGCAAATTTAATTTCTTATGGGCAGGAATGAGTGCATTCAGTAACAAATTCTGTTTTCTGTTGCCTAACCCAGAAACTTACATGCTTGATTGGTG
The DNA here is from genome assembly GCF_017590055.1 of Onychostruthus taczanowskii. Taxonomy (NCBI): domain Eukaryota; kingdom Metazoa; phylum Chordata; class Aves; order Passeriformes; family Passeridae; genus Onychostruthus; species Onychostruthus taczanowskii. The sequence goes on from NW_024499485.1 coordinate 106,743, forward strand.
AAAATAGTGTTTTCTTAATAGACAGAGTACAGTGTAACTATTGTAATGTGAGAATTGTTGCCTCTTTCTTTCCCACAGATCACCTTGCTCAGTTCTTTACCATATCCTTTCTAACTAGGACTACTAATGTTAAAACAGCTATTCTGTCATGAAGTAAATTCCATAATGTATTCTCCATAATAGTATATGGAGAAACAGGTAAATGACACGTTATGTCTGGAGCATTCTTAAAGACAAAGGTTTTTACTTCTCCATTTTCTGACAAAGCTCTCGGATCATAAACCATTCACTGAGATGTTTCCAAAGCCCTAAAAAATTAGAGAATCTTGGAATCATAGGATGGTTTGGGTTGGAAGGGACCTAAAGATCATCTTGTCCCAGCTCTCCTGTGTGGACAAACACTTCTTCCCCTAGACCAGGTTACCCACAGCTGCATCCAGCCTGGTCTTGAACACCTCTAGGGATTGGGAGTCCACAACCTCTCTGGAAACCTCTTCCAGTGCCTCACCACCCTTACAGCTCAGAATTTCTTCTTAGTATCTACCCTCCTTCAGCTTAAGGCCATTTTCTCCTTGTCCTTTCACTACGTGTCCATGGCAAAAGTCCTTCTCCAGCTCTCTTGCAGTCCCCCTTTAGCTACTGTAAGGTTGCTATAACGTGTCCCTGGAGCCTTCTCTTCTCCAAGCTGAACAACTCCAACTCTCCCATTCTGTCTTCATAGCAGAGGGGCTCCGGTCCTGTGATCAACTTAGTTGCCTCATCTGAATCTGTTACAACAGGTCCATGCCTTTCCTCTGCTGGGCACCTCACAGCTGGATGCAGAACTCCATGTGGGGTCTCACCACAGCGGAGTAGAGGGGCAGAATGTCCTCCCTTGCCCTGTTGTCCACACTGCTTTGGATGCAGCCTGGGATACAAGTGGATTTCTGGGCTGTGAGCGCACACTGTTGAATTGTGTTGAGCTTGGAAAGACACTTCTTCTGCTGTCATTCTGGACACCTTATGTCAATGGGGAATGCTTATCTTAAAAGTATTTCCATCTTTTTGGTTAAAAAATCTCACCCAGAAAATCTGAGATTACCAAACTTCTGGCACATATAAACAATATATTTGAGTTTCTGAAATTATGTATAGGAGTTGAGGAGTTGTAGTCCACCATGAAACTCTTCTCTTATCAAGCTGCTGGAGACTCTCCTCCAACAAATGACTGGCAAAACTTTGAAGCTTTTCAGGGGGTGCAGTAATATTTACTTTCAATGGAAAGTAGCCTGGCATATTCTCTCAAATTAATTTTTAGTTTTAAGCAAGAGCTACTTGACATATGGGTGTTTGCTTGGTTGGGGTTTTTTTTTTGTTTGTAGGCATTGCTAGTGAATGTGAATACTGTAATGCTTATTTAATTTACTGCTGTAATCAGGAATACTTCCGCTGTAATTCCATGCTATTCCACTTGTATTAATTAAAACCTTACCGGGGTGGAATGTAAGGGACAGTCTCCCAGTGCCTGAAAAAAAGTGCTTTCCTACCCCATGACTTGGAGCAGCCTCCATAGATGTTTGCCCTAGCCCTTAGGGTTTAATTGCGTCCCTCATGCCCTTCCTAGCAGCAACAATCCTTACTATGACTTGCTGGAAGCAGTACAGGGGAAGAAGAGAAAGTCCCTACCATATAAGGACGTTTTCAGAGTTTCAGCCTACTACTGGTATTCATTAAATGATTTCTTCCTCATCTTCTTTTTCTTCATTTATTGTAGACCTCAGCCAGGGAGAATGGATTCTGGTTTTTATTCAGGCTTTGGTAATTCCTTACACAATTTATCATACAACAAAACAACTATATTACTAGTAACCCATTTCCGTGCAGTTTTTTATCTGTATGAGCAGATGCCAAAACATTCCCATGAGGATGTCTTAGTTTCAATTAATTTATCATATTAAAATGGAGGTTGAAAGGAAAAAAATTAAAATTAAATTAATTAAAAAAAAATTAAAATTCATAGTGTGAAACTAAGTTCTTGGCATTTCTTTATTTAACCCATGTGACTGGAAAATAGTTTGGTATTTTAAAACTAAAAAATATGCTTTCACTATCTGTCAATAGCTTTCAGTGAATCTTTGAAGACAATTTTAAAGCTGGAGCAGTTGTAATATATTGCAACTTAATTATAATACCTTTACATAGCAAGTGAAGCAGTTTTATGATTCTTTTACTGTCCTGTTTTATATCCTCTATTATACTTCAAGGTGTTTCTAATGTGTACTTTGCTCTCATTTTGAAATATTTTTGACTGTTCCCATTTTTCTTTCAGTGCTGTTCAGTTCCATAAGGGCCAAATGCTACCACACTTGCACTGCAGTGGGACTGCCCCTTCAAAAAAGAACTATTTAGCATAATTATGATAAACTGTGCCTGACTGTTTAAACTTCATTATGTTCTAAGTGCTTATAGAGGTAATAGTTGCTTACTCACACACTTCTTTGAGTTTGGCTTGAGGCAATCTTACTGTGTTATGACCTATCAGCTGGGAACCTTGACCTGTATGTTGGTTACATTTTTAATTGCTAACATATTTTGTTAATTGTTCACCTACAGAGACCAGCTACCTAAAATTTCCTCCTTAATGAGCTCATTACAATGCTGTACACTTTGGAAATGGTGACCATTACCTGTGAGACAAATAAAGCAAGCTTTCTTGAGCTGGATTAAACCAAACTCAAACCAGTCCTTCCATATGAAGGACTTCTGTGCCTTGCTTAGGAAAAATATGTCCAAGATTAAGTATAAATAATATCAATAGACATGCTCATGTAGTATATTTTAAGACAGTACCAAGATCCCATACTAAAAATGGATTTCACCTCTTGTTGTACAATATATGTATATTACACTTTTGGGTTTCTTCAGGTATAAAATAACTCCAATTTTTTTTCAATAAATCTCTCATGGTTTTTCTAGATTGGGTAAAAGCATAAGGAACTTATTAATAAAATAATTTAATGTCTGTCTAAGGAATATTGATAGAAGAAATCCTTAAAATCTGTTTACTTAAGAGATTTTTGCCTGTTGTATATAAACAATTCAAAATGGCAACATCAATTCACAACACTTGTTTTGTTGTTGCAAGGTCCACAGAACAGAATCCAAAGGACTATAAAATATGCTATCAGTCCTCTGAGCAGGAAAAAAAGAATTGAGCACACTGTTGATAAAGATTAGAAAGGCAAATATAGAATAATAATGATCAGCTTCATTTCTGACAAGTCTGCCCAAACACTTCCTGGACAAACTAGAAATGCAGTTCCCTAATGCTTTTAATCTTTGCTTCAACTGCACCACTTTTAGAACACAAGGGAAAGATATTTTTTCTTTAATTTAAGCCTAAATTCATCTGCAGATAAGGTAAAATAGTTTCTGTGTGGATAAAGAAAAGATGAGATAAAAGTATGAAACTATAAGAGGATTATTTTTCAGCCAGAGGAAGTCACTAGAGTTTAGTTTTTGGACAGGTGTTATGCAGGGCTTTGGGTTTGCTCTTTTTTTGATTTACCACTACACAGATGTGGGCCTTCCTACTGAAGGTTTCTGATTACTCATTTCTGCAGGCATTATCAGTAGTCATGTAGATCTGGCTATTGTACAAGGGAAAAAAATATAATCCTGAGTACTAGGGGAGGTATGCAATACAGTAATAGCAAGGCCAGTTTAACTCAGAGACTATGACAGGAACTGACATGAGAATGGGAAGGGGAAGAGAAGTACATCTGTACAAAGTGAATACAGGGTGACTGTGAGTCCCCAGTGTGATAAAGAATCCAGGATGTAGCTGAACTATAGATTGTGATAGGAAATTATTAATGCTGTTGGATCCGTTTCTACTATGACTCATGCAGAATGCAATCCATATTTCTGATGGCTCTGAATCCACAAAGGTGAACTCAGATTGAAATACACAGAGCTGAAGACTGATAAGCAGTGGTTTACTTTCAAAAACCAGGGACAAGCAATAAAACGTGGTTCCCTCTGCTTATATAATAGGAAGTTAAAGAATTAATGTCAGGGAAAACGAGCCATTTAAGAAAATTGATATCACTTTCGCAAAAGAAAATGGACATAGAATATCTGTGAACAAGTTCAGGTTAGAAATCAGAATTAAGTCTCTAACTGTGATGAGGGCTGGTGGTGTACCTTCACATAGACATAGCTGGAGCCATAATCCTCTGAGATGAGGATCATTAAATATGATGATGTGATAATGAAGGTCTGGATAAACAGCCAAATAGCCCTTCTAGTATTTATGGTCCTTGATGAGAATTCCCAGATACTCTGTGCAGGCTACATAAGCAGCTGTAATTAGTTGAAAGGTGTGCCTATGGCTATGCAGGCAAGAAATGCTGTGTTTGCTAAAGTAGGAAACTCAGGAAGTCAAGTCATGAAAGACATGTTAACAAAGAGATCTAGTACAACTTGGGTCAATGCACTGAAGGATGTAAAACTAGTGGATCTGTGAAAATAATAAAAATTACAAGGATAGAGCAGAAAATGGAAGACATGAGAGTGTAAAGAAATCAAGTACAGCATGTGCAGAAAGTTTATTGAGAAACTACTAGGTGGTCATGACTGCTGAGAAGTAAAAGGAGCCATAATAAAAGATAGGAGAATTATAAACAAGTAAAATTTAAACAGGAAATAGTATCAAAAACCTTCTCTTAGTAAAGAGTGGAGTAAGTAGAGATTAGATTTATCAGCAAAACTTCTGGAGAAATTTGAGATTAAAGTGGTAGTATAAATAAATTTGCCCAATAAACAGAAGAGAAACTAACTGTAGCATTGCAGAGAACTACTTTTAAAAAATGCCAACATGCTTAAAAATGAAACCAAAAATGGTCATTATTGTTAAGCAATATTCTGCACCATTGCAATGGGTAAGTTTGCTAAGGATTTTGTGCTGTCCATTTTATAAGAAAAATTTGCTGTTAGACTGGATGAGGTGATGTGCAGACTGGGACTGACATGGGACTGACATACGCTGCCCTCAGTATCATGAGAGGACCACAGCCCACACCAGAGGAAGCCAATTAAACTCAGTGATTGTATGAGACTCTTGGTAAGGCAAGAGTGAGAAGTAATTTTAAAACAGTGACTGCTCAGCTGCTTTTTAGATGTCAGGGTTCCTATTTAAACAGTTTAATGGGAAACAATCTAATCTAATCTAATCTAATCTAATCTAATCTAATCTCAGTCTGTTAAAGGAGTTTGCTGACTAAAAAAAAAAAAAACCAAACATAGAAAATACACAATTGTCCCAGCATCTACACACAGTTCCTACACTATGAATGCTGCAATCTCCTGCAGGGGTGTGTATTGGCTGCATGTATTTCTACAGCACTGCTGCTTCTTTCTTGGTATGGCAGATGCAGCTGATCAGTCTGAGCTGTGACCCACTACGTGGCTGCAGCTAAGGTGTGGGGCTATGGAGCAAGAGTATGCCCAGGGATCCATGACTTTTAGGCATGGGAGAAACAAAATGATCCTTTCTTGAAAATGCATGCTGTATATTTTATTTTAGAGGGTTTGGCCATGTCTTAGTTAGGTAGACCAACACAATAGCAGTAGATTATTTTGAATTACATTACTGACCTGCTACAGTTGATACAATTTAGGTCACAAACTGGTATTTGACTATACTTTGAGCTATTATACAGGCAAGATAAACCAGATTTTTCTCCAGGTATGTTATAGGAATGGTTTTTTTGTTTTTGTTTTTTGTTTTTTTTTTTTTTTTTTTTAATTAAATAATAACATATATCTGCAAAAGGCACCACTGAAAAAATTGCAAAAATTGTAGCACTAAACAGTTTTTGTATTGAATTCCTTTATAATGCTAAGGAGAACATGAACAGGTGCATAAGGTAAGATACAAAAATTTCATGCTTGCCGGTCAGTGTCCAACTACTGGAAGATATTTAGAGGGAAAAGTTCTCTTTGGGCAGAATATTCTTCAGTGTAATTTATTATGCCTTCTCTTAAGAAGTTTCTTGTGCTATTAAAAAAAATCTTATTGTGTGCTGCCTTGGAGATCCTGTTATTTGCATCCCTGAAAAGAAAAGAAGCACAAAGGAGTTTGCTGTGTTTTGCTCTCACTTTGGTCAATGGCAAGGGTTTTCACCAGCTGCAGAGAATCAAGCCTTGGAGCTCCAATTAGAAGCATTCATGGCTTGATGAAGTATGTTAACTTCAACTTCAGAAGTAAAAATAAAAAGTCAGAACTGGAAAACAAAATATAAAAAAAATAAAAACTGGAAAACTAATAAGGGAGTGTCAGTGCATATTTGAACCACTGGTAAAAATGCATATGGGAGACCTCATGCCTGCCACTAACCCTGATAGGGGGAGCTTAGAAATGTTTGTAGATTCATACCTATGCTTTCACAGAAACTATGGAAATGATAGGCTGATATTGTAATTTTCTAAATTATTTTATATGTTCCTGGATTTTATCCAAAGATACATGGAAAAAAATAATCAGAGAATTATCGTCATTATTATAGGTCAGTTCTTGATTTCTCTGGATGACACGTGTACTGTGCATGTGTGGTAGGTTTTGTCATTCACTGGAACAGTGATACTAGCTGCAAAAATAATTTCATTGTTTTCAGAGACTTGATTTTACACTATCAAAGTCAATAGAAATGTAATTATTAATTTGAAATAGTGTTGAAATGACTGCATAAGTCCTGGAATTTAGCAGTATTTTAAATAGGTACTTTCAGATTTTTGTTTTTGCAGTGGTGTATTTTCAAAAGGTTGTAAATCTATCTTGAATTGTTAAATTTGGCTGAAAATAATGCAAAAAACATCCTAGCTCTAACTAAATGAAAATATTTCTTTTGATAAGAAAAAATCAGTATTGATTAAAAATAGGTTTTGTTAGAGATAATTAAAAAAAAAAGTGAAAACCCTACTTCAGAAAATTTTTAGGTGTCTACAAACATTACAACTTGAAGATTAATTGTACAGTATCTCTTCTTTATTATGTTTAAATTAATTTTTTCTTTCTTTTAACCAGTCTTCCTGCCTTCATTTCTTCAAGTAAGTGAGAAAAAGCTTAGTCTGTTGAATCACATCTTCCAAACCAGTCACAGATGGCCTTAGAAAGCAAGAGATTATTTGCTGAATGCTGTGAATTCCACTGAAGGATTTAATCTAAGTTACTGCATTTATAAAAGGCCGTAAATCCCAATTTACTTCTTAAAGTATGTTTCATTCTTTGTGTCAAAAGAAAGTGGTTCCAGCCACCACATCATAGATTGCTAATTTGTTTTGTCTCTCTCATCAGATAGCTTACATGCCACAGGCCCTTTTCCTGGATCTCAAAGGAAGCATCTCGAAAAAAATCACAGGATGTTTATACTGTGCAACTGTTTCTTAATTTTGTAGAAAGCTTCTAATTTGGTGATGCTCAGCTTGAAAATAAACCCAGTTTACCCAGTAGCCAGTCCAACCCACTTTCAAACCAGGTACAGCATGTACTGGAAGGGAGGCAGATGTTCAACTTTTTCTTTAATACTGTATCTAGACTTAGGTAGATTAATTCCAAACACTAAATGTTAAAATGTTAAATGTTAAAATTTATGGATCACAAAATTGCCCTGTGCATGGTTATTTCTTTTATGCCATGAACTGTCTACAGGTGTTCTTCCTTTATCCTTTCCCTCTCCTCATTAAAATATATTAACAGCAGTGAAAGACAATTTCATCTCTGGGTCTGTAACAGAGTAATTTATCTGAGCAGCACTGCATGCTATCCTCCTTCCTGATAGTTGAAATTTCTTTCATATCAGAATCAAATTAAACGCTTTGTCCTTTAGGAGTTTACAAACCTTGCTGGATTGTATTTTGCTCCTCAATCAGGTGAAAGACCTAGTCATGCTAGACATTTAGGTGTAATTAAAGCTTCCAGTTATACTTTGTCATGGGAACACAGTTTTTGGATCTCTTTTAGACAAGTAAAGGCAAACTTTATGAAATGGAAGTGCTATCATTGTATGAGTTTGTAATAGTCTCAGAATATATCAGAGACTTTGCTTTGGAATAATGAATTACAAAAATGAACATTAAGGAATTAATTTGGAATCAACCTATCTCTATCAAATTCCACAAATGTAATAACTACTCATAATGTACAATATTGATTAAATATAATTTATAAACATAGAAAAAAAATAAAATCTGTGTAGGTGCAAATATGAGCTCAAACATTAATCTAAGTTCCAATTGCATCTCAGTCCAAAGCTATTTTATTGTATTTCATCAGTTGTGGTATTTTCCTTTTATTTATTTCTATGCTTATAGACATATTTCTGTTAATCATATAGCATGGTATCTACCTGAAGAGTTTGCTAAGCAGTTATCTTAAATACATTCTTGTTTTCAGACTTTGTTTGGGCCATATACAAAAATGAAAAGAGGCTTCCCTAGACCCCATTAATGCAATAACTTTCCTGTCCATGGCCTGCATCCTTAAAGTAACAGAGTAGAAGTATTTATTGCTGATAGTATTAAAATCTGGCACAATTAATCAGTGGGTTGGAGTTAAAGGGGACTGAGAGAGATAAGACAGAGCTGATTCACTGGGAAAATGCAACTTTTAGGAGGAGACAATGTTATAACCAAAATCAGATTGGCTTCCCAGCATTCAAAACTGATTTTGGTTTTAAAGTGGAGAATTCGACACAATATGAAATTTTAGCTGGATATTGTTTTCCAAATGCCTAGTTTTGAAAAGTTTTCACAGGTTCATTTAAAATTTCTAACTTTAACTTCTTGTAGTCATGGCTTATCTGCTAACGTAAGAGTAGGAAAAACAGACTTTGGTTAGTAAGACTAGCTCAGCAGCATTCATTTTCAGGGATAAGGAGATAATCCCCTTTCTGTGAGGTGATAAATTAGTTGATAATTCACTGACTGGAAATTCAAGGAATCAAGAATGACTAGTAGGAAGGACTTTTGAGAAGGTAAATGCCACAATGTGTACACATAGAATAGTAACTAGTTTATTTTTCTTCATTTAATTTCCTCTCTCTTCTTCTTTTTAAATGCAAGCCCAAGGGATTTTATAACAAAGAGAGGAAACAACAGAAAAACCAGAGTGTTTCTTTCTGTGAAGTGTCATTCATCTCTTCATTACATGACACTGATGACATAGAAAGCTGGCGTGGTTTAATCAGCTTCACTGAATGCAGTTTGTTTTCATGTCTGATTGCTTTTGTATTAATCCCATCCCACTTTTTTAGCTGTGTTCCAACATGTCTACAAGTCTTGTCTGCAAACACTGAGGAACATCTACATTCATGCTCATTATTGGCATAGGGAAGCTGTGGTCACTTTTATGTTTTCTGTTCTGATGAGACCATGAAGGTTCTATAGCTTAAGGAAGCACATTTTTGTGGGGCTGCTGTAATGGTGGATGGTGCCTGTGTAGATGCAGCCAAGGCAAAAGCTGACAGTTCAGCAGTGGGGCCCTTAAAACACTCTAAATTCTAAAGGGTAACTAGTAAATATTTGACAAGGACAAATAATTGGATAGGAAGAAAAACAATGGTCTTTCAGTAAAGTCACCTGGTCTAAGATCTCTGCATGGTCATTGGAAATATTCTTCTACTATGGCTTAAGAGTCTGGAATTCACAATGGTGGATTTTTGTCCAAGCTAGTTCTTAGCTAAATTGCATTAGCGTTGTAACAGCTTCAACACAGCTGATGTTCAAACCAGGAGAAACTTGGTGGCTTTTACTAAAATTTTCTTCCTGAAGTGTAAATTGCATTTTCAACACAAGGCTATGTAAGTAAACATATTTATTGGGTCAGTTTCACAAAGTACCAGAGTTCAGGCCATCTGGGACACATCATTACTTAAGATAAACTGAAGGACAAGCTTACAGAAATCCCAAGACAGTCAGTTAAACCACCCATCCTTACTTATTATCAAACATTTCTGCCTTTTCCTCCCTTTTTATGTTCCATTTTTCTTTGTAGACTTGACTTCTCTCTGTTCTTCTCTCTGCTTTTTTATTTTCTTTTATCTGATACCTACCAAATGCACTATAAATATATGTTGCCACATGTGTTTGCAGTCGTAGTTGTGTTTCTGTCACCTTGAACGGTCTGTTTTTTTCTGTCTGGTTGTGCCATCTCTCTCTCTTTAGATTTGCTCATGGAACTCAGTAATTTTCCCTCCTTCTAATCATTGGCTAGTTTAATAGTTTGAACACACCATACTGTTACATGTTTTGCTGTGATAGATACCATATACTCTTTGTCTTTATTAACAGATTTTACAGACTGTTGTAACATACAAATTTTGTGACACCTTATACAAAAGAAAGCAGCCTACTGCAGAACAATTCCCCCACAAATACATATTTGAAGGAACCACTAAACCTCAATTCTTTCAGAAAACCTCTGAATTATGAGAAATCCTTATTAGGGATGTCTTGAAGAAAAGGCTCAAAAGTGATCTCCCATGATATCAGCTTCATTTTTTTCCTGCTCCAGGCTACATTATCAGAATATTTGTACATTTTAAAAGAGTTGTCTTGAAACTAGTTCTTCTTGCAGCATCCTTGTCATATCATCCAATAAGCCTGTTGATAAACTGATAATTTTTAAAGACAATAATTAGGAGGCTGGATGTCTATTTTTAGTTACAGAAATAAACCATAATGTCATACATTTCCAGGACTTCTCCATTGCTTTTCAGCCTTGCACTTTTCTTTGCACAGAACATCATCTTTCCCTAGACAGACATTGTTAAGAGAAGATAATCCAATGAAGGATATAAAGGTCATGGAATATTGGCTTCATATAAGTTAAAATATGCTGGATAAAATCTGAAGATCGACTCCTTTTTTTTTATTCTATAAGTGTCTGTTTCCCAAACATTCCATGCACACTTTTGGGTCTAATCACAATGAAAGCAAAAAGTTTGTGTGGAGTCAAAATTGCCAGATAACAACAGTTGCTGCTCAAATTGTTTCTCCATTTCATTTCTGACGCACAGTTTTTGTGTTTCCTTGCAGTTTTCCACTTGTCCCACAAAGTCACTCGGGTGGTTCCAGAAAGTGCTCTGCTGATTGTCCTTGGTCTTTTCCTTGGTGGCATTGTATGGGCAGCAGATCACCTTGCATCCTTCTCCCTGACACCAACTGTATTTTTCTTCTATTTGCTGCCCCCCATTGTTTTGGATGCTGGATATTTTATGCCAAACAGATTGTTCTTTGGAAATCTTGGCTCCATCCTTCTGTATGCTGTCATTGGGACAGTCTGGAATGCTGCCACAACTGGTTTATCTCTCTACGGTGTCTATCTGACAGGAATAATGGGTAAGTTTGATCTGTAAAGACACAGTTATGAATGCCACTGTATATACTGTTGGATGGATGATAAGTCACAATGTAACAACTCTTTCCAGTAGAAAAATTAAATTTTAATGGGAGCAGTTTGTAATATCTTTATCAAATTTAAGAATGACCTTTTCCTTAGGGAAAAATCTTCCCTAAGGAAAGTATAAAAGCTACTTGAATCCATGTCTTTTATATTGTCCTGCTCTAAATGTGTGTGCATACTCTCAGGATAAAGCTCAGGATTCTTTTTCTAATGGATATCTGGACAAAAATACACACTAAAGGGCTTGTTTCTTTCTGCTCTGATAGAAACCTTAAAAGTTACTCTGAAATGAAAGCGTCTTCCTGAAGTCATCTTTAGTATTATGTGTTATTTTTACTGTTATTTAATAATAAATGTTATTACTGCATTTAATGTTATTAATGCAATTAAGTGTTATTTGTAGTAAGTGTTATCCAATATTAAGTGGCTACTGAGTGTGTATATATGCATGACCCATCTACACATCTCTTTTGCATTTTCTGAGTCTGGAAATTGTAACTGAAGATCTAAAAGTTTTACAGAATGAAGTAGCAGATGTCTTACCGAAAAAAAAAAAAAAAGAATAAAAGGAAGCCATTTTAATGGAAGCAATCCAAGGGGGCTTGAAAGGGTGGCTGACGCACAATTTCCTAGACCACAAATCCAAAAAGTGAGTGTTTCCTATTGCTTGTGCTTTCCCCAGAGGAGCTGTGGATGGCCCATTCCTGGTAATGTTCAAGGCCAGGTTGGATGGGGCTCTGAGCACCTGGTCTAGTGAAAGGTGTCCCAGGTAGTGGAAGTGGAGGGTGTAAGAAATCCCTTCCAGCACAAACCATTCTGTGATTCCAAGACACACTTTGTCTTAATTATACTGCGATGTAAGGGCGCAGGGCTGCTAGAAGAGGCACAGAACAGCAGTACTTAATCTCTACTTTCATATAAGACTCCTGTTATGTAATTTCATATGTTTGTAATATAGACGGCTGTGATGAATACATTTTAAATATTTACCTTATTATAACTCTTATTTTAGAAATAGTAATAGTTTCTTAAGAAGATACAAAGGTGACAGCTCAGATGCAAAAATCTTTGACATTTTTAGGTAGATAAGAGGTTTACTGTGCTTTAAGCAATATATTTAATCCACAATATCACATATATGATTAAAATTAGGTGTTCAGAAAGAAAATATATAACAGGGATATTTCTACTACAGATTGGAAAAGGATTTCTTTATGTAAATATCTTTATGTAAATATCCGTATTTTTAAATTGTTCCATGCTTGTAACTATTTAAAAATATGACCAAAAATATTTTCTTAAAAAACCTGTTCTCGGAAATATAATATATGATAATTACTTTAAAAATACGTTCCTATAAGTCATTAAAGGGAAAGGATTGATTTCCTTACAACATGTGAAATAGAAAAGTTGACTGTTTTCAAAAAAAAATTATTTTAGGAAAAAAAAAATCATTTAAATTATTCTTCTCCTCCCAATCTGTAAACAACTCATGACTAACTGCAAAAGCTGGGTTTGATGGTTTTATCTTCTGTTTCATCAGTATGTGAATCTTTTAGTGGCAATGCATACTAGAACCCTGAGTTTACAGCTGCACAGGACTGTCAGCCCCTACCACAGGTCACAGCTAAAGCTCTACAAGAGAAATACGGGGATATTAATAAAGGCAAAAAATAAAATGACATGTCTGGCAAACTTTAATGTTTAGAAAGAACATTATTTGTGTACTGTGGGCACCTGTCTTTGCCATGAAGACCTACTAGAGACAAGGCTGTCCCTGATTCAAACTATGTCATTCTCCAGCAAAGCTGAGTAGGAGTCTAAAATATCTACATGACACAGACTCACTAATCCACTAAATCTATTGTGTTGACTTCTGAGAGGTCAACAAGATCTAGCCACCATACTGTGAAAGACCTTGCTCTTGTTACTTGCTGAAGATAGAAGAATGCTGAGCTGCTCAGTTTCTAGAAGAGTTCATAGTACCTTCTGGTTGAAGCTCCGTGGCTTATATTTATTTCTATCCCATTTGTTCTACAATTGAAGTGCATAATGACAAAAGTAATATTAAAATGTAGAAATGTAAATCTACTCCAGACTAAGATGAACTAAAACCAAATGACTTCTAGCTTTGCCATTCAGTGAGCTTGTAGTACTGTCCATCAATATAAGAATGCATATTCCAAACTGGATTGCATAGATTTCCTATATAAATAAACATAAAAGCAGCTCTTCGTTGGCATCCAATACCCTTGAGATATAATTATTTGCAGAAGGAAAATGGAGAAGGTGGTAATGATGAAGAAATTCTTCTTTAGAACTGAAATACAAAGATTAGCACATTAATTGTTAAACATTAGTTGTATCAGTCTGCTTCCACAGAACAGGAAGAATTATGTAATTGCTGATTGCAGTGAACTGTTCACTGTCCACTGGAGAACTAACACTTGCAGTATTGTGGTTGTGACTAGTGCTTAGAACACTTTTTCCTGTACAATCTAGGTCAATCTAGCTGCAACATGTTGACTGTGTCTAAAAGTCTTAAACTGGGCCCAGTGAACATATCTTGGTCAGGCGTCACTGATGAGCTGGAGGAAGCCATGGTTCATATACCAACTGAAAATAACTGACATTATTACTCTAAATGAAAGTCTGCTTTAGAAACTACAGGCCTCTTGATAGTGTTTCATAGGAATTATAGATGTGTCCTCATCTCCCCATAAATATTTGCTTACTAGGTTTGCAAGTCTTAAAAGAATGTACCAATGGTTATAATTGGTAACACATAAAAAAGATAAGCAATCTCAGTGAGCCAATTTATTTTCAGACCTTATGTTCTATCATACCCTGATATCTGATAGTTATTGTCACTGGACTTGTTCCTTCCTTAGGCCTGACTGAAAAGGACAACATTTGGTGGAACCATTGCTTAGATTTAGGTTAAAGGCTGTTCTCAGAATTTTTGGCACAGACTTAAGGTCACTGCCTCAACCCCACTCGCATGCTAAAACTGATAGGCTCAGTCCTTGTTCGCAGCCCCATAGGTCCAAGTGTGAACAAGACTATTTATCTTCTTGAAAAAATAAAGTAGTTATACATCTGTGCAAGCTACGAATTTCTGTTTTCAGGGCCATACCAAGATCCCTACAAACTGTATGGAAACCTTGTAGATACTCTGATTGGCAGATAGTTGCTAAGAGAATATATACATCTGCAGCTCCACCAGAATATTGGGCATTGTCACATATAACAGGGTGTTGTTTACTCCTGCATCTGACTGCCCATATATATTTTCTTGAGTACATAGGCCTATGCCGTTTTGTATCAAAACTATTTGGAATCTGGTTTCTGTTTCAATTGCATTCTAAGCACAACCATTTTGAATTTGAAAAATTACCTTTCAGAGCTCTTTCTAGAGGGGTGGCTATGTTGTTCTGGAAGTACCTTACAGGCACTGATCCTGTGGCTATGGCTACTGACTGGCATTGTCTGACTCATGCTTCAAAACCATTTAATTAGATGACTTTCTTCTTTACCTGTAGAAATCATGCCTGATAATTTTGGGCATGGACCTCTGCATTGTGTTTTAATGAATGAATTCTCAACCTGTTCCTTCTTTGCTCTTCCTCATATAATTTTTGGCAACATCAAACTTCTTAATGAACCTTGCTTCCCCCATCCATTAATGAGCGCAAAGGGAATTTTACTGCTCAGAAATCTTTTCCCTAGAAAAAAATGACTAGGTTTCCACTTTTGATTTCATGAAGAGGGTAGATTTTGCTAGATATTTAGGAAGCTGACAAAAGCATTTTTTATGTTTATACTACTTTTCTTTTTCTGCTACTTTTAAAATTACAGTGAATGCTTGTCATGGTCTGTTTGCATAACTGAACAAAATAACTGCAATAACTAAAAGTTAAGTTAAAAAAATACTGGGTTACACTGTCACCAGAGTTTTGTAGCTTTAAAACTTTTGAAATCATTGCCAAAATTCCTTAGGGGCTACAACACAAACATGTTGAGGTACATTTTGGTCCTTCATCTATTTTTATGGTCCACTTGCAGACAATTTAACAGCCTCATGAATCCTAATTTGGGAACAAGTAGCTTAACCACACCTATCAGCGAGTAAGGAGGCCACAATTGGTGTTCAGTTGTACTGAGCGCTGTTAAACACCACTGTAGCTGTTCTTAGTGACCAAAAGTCAGATTTGACCTGTGACATGAAATATTTTGGAACATTTACTTCAGAAGTGCTGGTATGGTCCTCTTAACATCTTGTGAGTTCTCAGTTATCCTGGGATAATTTGGTCAAGTTAGACAAACCATACCACACACAAATAGCTAGTTTAGATCTGGAACTGTCTTGTCACAAGAACAAGGCAGTACTGCTCCTGCTCCCAGAAGTAACTTTGATCCACATGGGCCAATGCTGAATCCAACAAAACTTGTAGGATACAACATGACTCAGTGCAGAACTTTTTAAGTAGTCACTGTAGCACGTGTTCTGGTTGATACCTTGGCATCTCTATTTTCCAGTATTTGGCATTATCTGTAATATCCCAGTCTGTCATTGCTATTGATAATATAGAGATTATTCTGCTTATAATTTCCTTGCTTTGTTTTTGAAGGTGAACTGCACTCTGGGCTACTGGACTTCCTCCTCTTTGGCAGCTTAATTGCCGCTGTGGATCCTGTAGCTGTTCTGGCAGTGTTTGAAGAAGTCCATGTCAATGAAGTTCTATTCATCATTGTTTTTGGAGAATCTCTTCTGAATGATGCTGTAACTGTGGTAAGTAAATTATATATCCCAAAGTCAACCTAACTCAAGGGGATTTCTTCTGAAGTGCATTTTTCCCTTTAAAGGAACACTGTACTCTCTGTATGTATCTACTCATGGGCTACTGTACTGCAGCTCATGGTGTTTTCTCTCTTGCTTACAAACATTAGATGTTTGAGCTTGAAAGCTTTTTGGAGCTGGTAAGTGACATAAAACAGATAGTCCTGAGTTGGACACTTCAAATCAGGTTTCAAGGGTGCATGTTTTATTTGCCTTTGTTGTTTAAGTAAGGCTTTCATGACTTAATGAAAATAGTTCCAGGGATTTTAAGCCTTCCTTTGCTGTTATTTTTAATGCACATACATTTTTCTCCATATTTGTGTTATGCTCATAATTTATAGGCATACTTTAGCCAGTGTGAGAGAGACAGAGAGAGAGAGAAAGAAAGAATACTCTTCCAAGTGCCCACTCCCTTAGTTTTACTTTGATCAGATGTTTCTCAGATATAAAACAAAGAGTCAATTTGGAAAAAAATTGTGTGACATTTTATAAAGTTTCTGATTTTTTTTTTTGCAAACATTTTTTTAATTTAGAAAGTCTGTAATAGATGTAAGAGAATCCCAGATTTCTACTGATATTTTTATTTTGATTGAAACATCTTTTCTTTTCACACAATTTTTTTCCCCTGAATGAAATGGTCAATAACTTTGTAGTGCAGTGCTAGTGGTCCAGGAAGTCCTAAGGCAGAAAGATGCTATGCAAACAAGTTGCTGTGCAGCTTCAGTTCACTTTTGGATCATTTCCTATTCCTGCTCCTGCCAGTGACTTAACTTTTTGCAGCCAAGGAAGCAAAGCGCTCCAAGGTCATTGGCAGCAGCCTAACTGTTCACATGAGTTTGAAAATGACAGTATGGCTTCCAGAGAAACGTAATTGCTCTTGGATATTGGTGTCATTAGTACTTCTGGGGTACTGCCAGAATTGAAATAAATCTCTGATGAACTCAAGTATCAACATCACTGGCTTTCAGAAGGAAAGGAGATTTTGTCACTGTGAAATGAATACAAACAGTCTACAAATAAAAGAAAGTTTGATTGTTCATTGATGAAAAAACAGAAGAGCAAGTATGATCCAGAGCTAGAAAGCACGGCCTGTGAGGAGATTTGAAACAGTGGAGTTACTGCCTTGAAAAAGGAAAGGCTGGAAGACGGAAGAAAGTGGATGGTATAGCATTCTTTAGACATAAATATGTAAAAGACTATTCTTACAGAAAAAAGTAACTCATATACCATGACTGCATGAATACTTTAAGAATTATCAAGTTTAACTGCAACAAAGAAAACTGAGAAGGGCACAGTAAAGTCCTCATTCACCTCTGGAGGAATTAAGAGCAGATTAAATTGGTTTGTCTCAAAAAATTATGCTCATACAAACCTCCTTAGGCACTGGTATAGATAAGGTGAATTCATTACTTTCAGCTCAATCACTGTTAGTCAATTATTTAAAAAGTTTTAGCTCAATTATTATATTTTCTCTTATGTTCAACTTATATATATTCAACATATTTCAATTCAGTATCTTATTATTAGCATCTTATTAAGTACCTTATTTATCTTATGCATGTGA
The DNA here is from genome assembly GCF_017590055.1 of Onychostruthus taczanowskii. NCBI lineage: Eukaryota > Metazoa > Chordata > Aves > Passeriformes > Passeridae > Onychostruthus > Onychostruthus taczanowskii. The sequence continues at coordinate 124,590 of NW_024499485.1, forward strand.
ATAAATTAATCTTTCAAATATTTGGATTTTACAGCAAGAAATGCTTTAGAAAACACATCTATATGTAACAATGCTTCTTATACATATGGGGCATATTGAAGAGAGAAATGTATTGCTGTAAGTGTTGTTTTGTTTTGTTTTGTTTTGTTTTGTTTTTTAATTCTTGTTTCTTCTTGGCCCAGTGCATTTCTTTTATTTTGAGAAAATATAAAATTCATCCTCCAGACAGAATTTCCCTCAGTCAAACATAATTTCAGACTTCATAATGTTGAGGCCCCTAAGGAGTTTATTTTAATAGGCTCAATTCAGGAGCAATTATTAAATTAGTCTACTTTTCTTTCCAGGTGCTGTACAATGTGTTTGACTCTTTTGTTGCTATAGGTGCAACGAATGTGACGGGGATTGAATGTCTCAAAGGCATAGGTGCGTAGGAGTGAATTCTGTATCACACAATTGGTGCATATATGCAGTATTTTAAACAAAATATTTTTATTATGCTACTGGCAATATTTTTCAGCTCTTTCCATTATTACTCATGTTCGCACATTTGTATGACATAGGCAAATGTCTTAAGAAAATAAATAAATAAATATTTCTGAATATTTGGTAAACACAATCAGATCTCTTTTCTTTTGAGGAGACTCAATGGATGTTGAGTTCATTTGTTGAGAATACCCAACCTGACAGCTACATATCTTTTATTTGTAAAGAAAAAAAAATTTGTATCTTTTTATTTAATAAAAATAGCATTTCCTTAATTTCAGCCAATGTTCTCCCTGCATTCCTGGAAAGTCAAGACTGCATACAAGTATTGCCACTCCTTATCACTGATCACCATCAAGTAATGTTTGCTAGTAACTATCAAGAAATTTTGCCTGAAAATTTAGGCACTATTTCCCATTCCAAGCATTACATGAAACTAAATTATCTTATGAATAAATGTTTCAATAGTGGTGTTGTCATATTCTATAATATGCTTTTAAAAAAAACATTTGTTTACAGAGCATGGGAAAAAATAGTACAAAGAAATGTAGTGGGTTTTAATAAAAGTAAAGTGGTGAGGCTCAACAGAAGTAGTCTTGTTTTTCTACAGAATGCTACATCCACATATCAAGTGCTCAAAAGCCTTGAGCCTAGAAATAAATTTGACATGTTCTCCAGTTTTTTCTGTGATTTACTGGTCATTTGCTGTCCTCTCTCTGGAAGAGAAACAGTTCAAGCTATTACATTTCTATGGTTTAAGTTGTGTTAGGTGTTTTGTTTTTCAGTGTCATTCTTTGTGGTGAGCCTCGGTGGGACACTAGTTGGCATTTTCTTTGCATTCCTGCTCTCATTGGTCAGTCGTTTCACCAAGCACGTGAGGATCATTGAACCTGGATTTGTGTTTATCATCTCCTACCTGTCCTACCTCACAGCAGAGATGCTTTCTCTTTCTGCCATCTTAGCGTAAGTCTCTTTTTATTACTGAGAAGGGAATATGGTTTGTAAAAACATTGAAAGGAAAACCTAAATTATATAGGACAACTATAGAATATGACACTCATTAAGTTTATGCTGGATAATACTATGTTCACACTGCACTGGATTATAGTTTGCCAATCCTGTCATTCAGCCTTGAAAAGGAATGCAAGTTTTCCAGTATATGCTGAGCAACATGAGAACTCCTTTGCAAAATACAGACGTGACTCTTTCTTCTCTGTTATTAATAGCACTTCAAACTTAACAGTTGTCCATTTGAGCTGACATATTTCCCTATAACTTGAAACTAAAGCAATATTTTTCTAAGGCACTGTGTAAATGTCACTATTCTCTGTCCTCTCTCTCTGTCTTGACTGGCCATTAAGGTTTGCCTAAATATTGTCTGTTTTGGCTTGAGTACTTTTGTAGCCTTTCTTCTCTTAGTCTCCATTGATTCTCAGCATACCTTTCTTCTCAGTTTTGCTTGTCATGCTTGTAGATGATATAGTAAGTGTATTCAAGTTCTGAAAATCTTTCTGCAAACAGATCATTAGTTTAAGATTATGTCTAATGTAAACAAGGTTAAAAAATTCGCATTGAAAGCAGTATGGTAATCTGAAGAGAACTACATTCTGTTATGTTCTAATGAAATGCTGTCTTCAGGCCACTTGAGGTCACATCAGAGTGTATGTTTGAGATATGCTTTTTACCAAGGGTAGACTCCACAAGTGCTCATGAATGTATCTTTTATTAGGAATTTATAGTGGGTTTTTGTCACTATGTGACAGATAAATGGAAAAAATATTAAATGTTGCAACACATATTTTCTGAACAATTGTTTCTTTTTCTAGGATAACCTTCTGTGGCATTTGCTGTCAGAAATATGTTAAGGCTAACATATCTGAACAGTCTTCTACAACTGTAAAATATACTATGAAAATGCTAGCCAGTGGAGCAGAAACCATTATCTTCATGTTCCTGGGTATTTCAGCTGTCGATCCAAAAATCTGGACTTGGAATACGGCTTTTATTCTGTTGACTCTGGTCTTCATCTCAGTATATAGAGTTATTGGTAAGAGAGTGACCTTCCTGTTCTTGCATTGCACTACTGATGGAATCACATATTCTTTAGCCCTCTCTCCAAAAAAATATTTGGAGTTGTAGGTTTGCTCCTTTTAAAACATTCCATGTATTTCAGTTGAATTTATTGTTGCATTTGGGTTAGAGTAGCAGAGTAAGCTCTACAGTAAAAAGAGTTCCGTCATATGCTGAAAATGTAGCAGGATGTAATTTCTGATGATGTGTGAGGACGTGAGTAGCCCAGCAGTTAACACGAATCATTCAGTGGCTAACCTTTGTTGACCCAGCAAATGGTATTGGCAAAATCTCCCAGTAAAATGAACTTTGTTCTTTAATTTGCAGCCTAACAAAGGATATGACTCTTGTCAGCTGCATCTTTCCTTCAGCTCTTTCAATTTGGCACTAAAGAGATTGTCTTAAGCTAATGTTATGGTTGACTTCAGGTTTTAGGCACACAATGATATCAGACCATACATAATTACATTGCAGGTTCTCTGGCTTAAGAAATAATTCTCAGGGACTGATGAAAAACTGAGTAAATAAGGCTGTGGCAGGTATGGATTATCTACTGTCAATTTACTGGGTTTATATAAGTTTGCAAACATTTCAAAATACCAATGACGATTTGCCCAGCTACGTAGTTCTGCTGTAGTTTTGCTAAAATTGCAAAAAAGTTGTAGAATGAAATACTTGTGGAGAGTAACACACATGGCAATTTGGTGTATGTACTTACACCTGGGAATAAATTAAACCAGCTTATTTGCCTGCTTGTCTTGACTTAAATTCAAATGGCAGGTCACACATCTATCTAGCTGGCAGTTTTCCTAGATTCTGTGTTCTTATTCTGTCTAGAAGCTCCTGAGCTGAATGAAGTGCCTAGCCCCTTGCCCTCCTTTTCTAAATATTCTGCAAGCATTGTTCATTTAGCTGCCTCTCAGTAACTGCAAATGTGCCTGAGATGTTTTTAAAGTTTTCCTGTCTAGTCTTTGACACTTTTTGTATTCTGCAAACGAGTGGTTAATAATCCTGTAATAGATGTGATGATAAGCAAATAGTAAATATTCAGCAATAACAATAAGCACCCACTAAAGTAATTGATCTTGGACATTGACAAATTACTAAATACAGGATGATATTGGGCCTTACGTAATTGCAGTTCTCATTCCCTGAAGGAGTCAAATTGGTAGCATTTCCAAGGTCCCCTCCCCTGGAGTCCCTCCTTACAGTGACAAGACACTTCTCTTGGCACAAGTTCAAAGTTCTCTAAAAAGAGAAGAAACTGTTTTGCACTGGTTAACAGCCCTGGCCTGCTGCAGTGGGAAACACGTGCCATGCCAGACACAGGAGTGCTGAAGCTGTTTTCCCTCTGTATGGTGGGATTTCTGGGATACATTGAGATAGCTAGAGCCTTAGGTCTCCTGCAGTAGGCAGCATCTCACCTGTAGGTCTGGAGACAGTGTTAGCATAACTAGACAACTCTTCATAAGACAATGACTTAAATGTAATTTTCAGTGATTTGCAAAGTGTACGACACTTACTCCCTAAATCAGTGCTGTTTTAACCAGTTTCTGTTAACTGACCTGTACATATCACGGGTTACAGTGCTAGAAAACCTATTCTTTCTTAAAGAATATGGCAGCACCTTCCCTGGAGTGCCTGTGCCAGAGGGCAGCACTCTCAGAAGAGCTGCTGGCTCACAGAAGCAGCTTCACCTAATTCCTTTTGTTTGATGTAATGAGAAGGCACCAAGTGGGCAACACAGTGATAAGAGGGAGAAGTAGATGGTGAAGATTGTTATAAAGGCAGTCTGGTGGCACCATTTCCGTTACTCACAGCTGGGATACTGATGTTCCATAAGGATATTTCTAGACATGCTGACATTTGTTTGTTACAGGTGTCATTATACAGACGTGGATTCTTAACCGCTACAGAACTGTCCAGCTGGAGATAATAGACCAGGTGGTGATGTCCTATGGTGGACTACGAGGAGCAGTTGCTTTTGCTCTTGTTGCACTTCTGGATGGGGATAAAGTGAAAGACAGAAACCTGTTTGTCAGCACAACTATCATTGTTGTGTTTTTTACTGTTATATTCCAGGTAATTTAACTTCTCAAGCATGCTTCTTGCAAGGAGAAGGAGTCCCCCAAATGTACTGAATGCTTAAAGCAGTTCTCAGCTGAAGGTTGCATATTGTTTCACTGAACTGAAAACATAATTGAATTTGTAATTTTAGTAACAAAGATCCTATTTTATGTTTTCATGTGGGACCACATGGGGCAAAACACAATTTCCTCTGTGCTAAAAACTGTTCAGTCTTAGCTGCTTGGTATTAATAGTGCCAAGTTAATATCTGATTAAACATCCTTCACCTCATGTGAATAACTATAGGGAACAGTGCTTTTAATGGGCAGATACAGTCATTAAGCTGATCTACCTGAGCCTCAGTCCTTGTTTTAAAATATAGCAGCAAGCAGTGGGACAAGAAAGTATTTAACATCCAAACAAAATAGCACTTTCTGGATGAAAAAAAAAAGTAATATAAATGAAAATATGTCATTAGATAGCAGCTTGCAATATTTTCTGAAGTATATTACAGAAAGTTCAGTTGTATTCACAAACTCCTTATTTGTGGAGAAAATACCACATCAGGTGGCATAGGAAACACTTCTACTCTTCCATGACCATATTTTTCCTATAGATGATATATTTTTGCACCGTTGTCTTTTCAAACCTTTGTAATAGGAGCTGAGGGTACTGTATTGTTTTATTTTCTAGAAGGAATAGAAATCAACTGAGAAAGTATGAGAACCACCAAATAAAACACAAATGTGCTTTATTTCTGTTTAACCAGATGGAGGAAAGTCTAAGAGGACTTCCAAGTATTTATTGTTATGTTTCCATCCTTAGGGACTGACTATCAAACCTTTGGTACAGTGGCTGAAAGTAAAGAAAACTGAACACAGAGACCCAAAACTGAATGAGAAACTTCATGGCAGAGTAAGATATTTTAAAAATACCTCATGGTATCTTTTGCATTTTTACAGAGCACCTTAAGACAATACAAAATTGTTAGTGAAAATGTGTTTTTTTTGTAAGGGAGTGGGCTATCAAATTTCAAGAGCAAAATCCTTCAAACATTTCAAAAGTTATTTGTACATTGCTGTTTCTCTTTGGTTGGAGACCTGTGAGAGGATATTCATATGGAAGTTCTGGTCTTTCACTTGAGAATTCAATGGGGCTGGGAGTATTGGGGAAACAGCACAGATGGAATATGCTTCTTTGTCTTCATCTAAAAGAGGAGAATGATTGATAATTGCTAGGGCAAAGCATGTCCAAAAATTTTTATTTTTCCTTCTCAAAAACTTAATTTTTGGGAAAGGTATAAAAGCAGGCTTTGTAGCTTCAACATTACATAGAAAAAAAAATATATATATATATATACATAGAAAAATAGTCAGCTGCCCAGTACAAAATAATATATACTGACATTCCAGACTAATGACAACATTAATTCAGTGTGAATGTTGTGTCCCAGGATTTCTTTACCCTTTTAGAATATTTTGAAACACAAATTATTCCAATTGACTTTCACACCACATTATAAAGTTTTCATTAAGTAAAAGAAAACACAACTTTTCAATATAAATATAGGTTAAAGGATGGAAGACTATAAGACATCACAGAATCATCAAGGTTGGAAGAGATCTTCAAGAATATCCTGTCCCACCATCAACATATCACCACCATAGTCACCCCTAAATCATATCCCCCAGTACCACACCCAGGCAGCTCTTGAACACTTCCGGAGACAGTGACTCCACCATGTCCCTGGACAACTTATTCCAGTGGTTGCCATTGTTTCAGGGAAAACTTTTTTTGTCTGAAATCTAATCTGAACTTCCCTTGGCACAACTGAGGACCATTTCCTCTTGTCCTTTCACTTGAGACATGGCAGAAGAGGCCAACACCCACCTGCTACAACATCCTTCCAGGTAGTTATAGAGAATGAGCCTCCTTTTCTCCAGGCTTAAAAACCTCAGCTCCCCCAGCTGCTTCCCATAGGACTTGTGTTCCAGACCTTTCCCCAGCTTTGTTGCCCTTCTCTGGACAGGCTTCAGCACCTCAATATCCTTTCTGAGGGGCCCAGAACTGGACACAGGACTAGAGATACAGCCTCACCAGTGCCAAATGTCAGCCCTGCTAATCCAGACCAACACCTGTATATTCTGCAGTAATCATTCTAATGTTCAGAGTGAAATGTTAAAAACTATACACAGAAAAATGCCAAATTGTACGTGCAACTGCCTTGGTTTGAATCAAGAGTTATAAGTCTCCAGATTTCTATCAGGCAGCTAATACACTCAGTATGAAATTTTGCCCTAGATATTAAAAGAATGGTGCCTACTTCTACTCTGAGGGGAGTATGAACTCCTGAAACATCTAAAAAGTATCACTGTGGAAACTGCTCAACTGAAATAATCACCTACACTAATAGTGGCAGATGTACTTAATAGGGCAGAAATGGAGATGATAAAATGAGTCCATAATAGTTTTAAAATTGAATGTTAAAATGGGGGTTTAAGTACCTTCTCACTGAGACCCTTGTAATTCAAGAATACTTAGTGAATTTATGAAGAACTGGTTGGAAAGTTCAGGACCTTTGAAGAAAAGCTTATAGTAGTTAGTACTTCTGTAAATGGGGAAAAAAATTATAACAGCCATAAAATTATTCTGCATAGTCACCTGGTACAACATGAAATAACTTGAGCTATTTTCTAATTATGCTTTTTTATTTCTGCAAAGTTATTAATTCCACTCTCACTTTCCTAGGCCTTTGATCACATTCTTTCTGCTATAGAAGACATTTCTGGACAAATAGGGCATCATTATCTGAGAGACAAGTAAGTAGCAAGCAACTTAGAATCTTGAAATACTGCTAGGAAATATTATCTCTACATTATAACTTTTTAAGCCTGTGAGCTTATGGAAAGGAAGAGTGCTAAATGTAGTTAAAGAGGATGCATACTGAACATACTGGAAATATAGCAAATGTCAAAACAGTGTGTTTTTGTCCCCTTACAACTAGAATTTTTCCTTTCTCTTCCACAGTTCAGGTTATGCCTTTGCAGGTGCCTCAGTTCACATACAGGGGTCATTCTCTCAAGATTAGAGAACTGACTATTTGCAGAAGTTTTCACCTAGAATGTTAATGTTGGTTTTCCTTTGTACTACTACATTTCATGGACACTATTTATGTGTGGAGGCACTAAAAAACCTCAGCTACAACTATGCTAGCTGTTTATCCTGTCTCTACAAGGAAGTGTTCAACACCTGTGAAAGTTATGGCACAGGGTGCTCTGAAATTGCTCTGACAGTTTCAGCATATTAGTCTGAAACCAATAGTGAACCATCTCCTCTGTCTATAGTTGATTCATCTAGAGAGAAGCAGAATTACTCAGCTGAAAGATACACCGTTTCCTTTGAAGTACATGTGAAGATTTACCCTTGTGATGGACACAATTCCATAACTAGATGAATAAATGTGGAAAAAAGGACATCCTTAAGAGTGTTATTTCAAGTTAGGCCATTCTCTCCCTGGAGTCAGGTCATTTCATAGGTGCAAACAGTCACAGTTTTGACCTGCTAACCTCTTGCTGACTCAACATGCCAATTCCAATCCAAAAGCTATGTGGTTGTGTTAGCTTTCTGCAGAGCACACCTCTAATGCTTTCTGAGAAGCTGAGTGTGTTAGCTTAGGTTTAACATTATCATGCAAAACAATACAATTCTTAGGCTGAAGATAGCTTGTACTGGAGCTCAAGCAGAATTGTTCACCTGCGTCCAGTTATAGAGACAATCTCCTTACTTTTTTTTTGCTCTTCATTTATTTATGCAATAAAAAATTTTCCTGAGGCACTACAGACAGAACATCTTCTTTATTTTGGTCTAAGTTTGTAGTTTACTTTTCGGAAATAAATTTCAGTGGGCTATATATAATATAGGCAAATATGTCTCCAGTTTTGATATATTGCCTCAAAGATACAGCTATATTTTTAAAGTGGTAGATTGGCATGTGACCTCTTGCATGTCAATGTAATCCCCTTGAGTAAGAACAGAAGGAATAGCTTAATGTAGATTCATGGTTGAGTATGTGGTTTGATGACAAATGTATTTTGAATGAGACCATATTAAGCCTGCCTTTTGGACTTTATGTACATGAAAGTGCTGCTTCCATGAAGAAATGACAACCCCCAGCATCCTCCCTGATGGGTTCAGGTGTGGCAACATGAATTAGAGCCTTCTGGTCAGATGTTCTGGCCAGAGAAGAGGAATAGTTATCAATTATGTGAATAATATTTAACACAAAGGGTTTAAGCAATCTGAATCAAAAGCTGTAAAGTCAAAATGGCCATTGGGTGAGATGAATAGAGTAATTCTGAGCAGTAGTCTCCAAAGCTGCCTCGTGCTCTTCAGGTGAAGTGTTGAGGAAGTTAGAAGAAAGTACAACAGCCTTTAATCTTTGGACCCTAAACATGACAGGGCAGATATTCTATCAGACAATCTTGGAAGTGTAAATAATTGAAAATACACATGGCTACTATCCCCAGAGCAGAGCACATCAGTGGCATGAGTAAGGCCCTCTGGTAGAGCTTCTGGAAGGGCACTGTCATTCTGAACTGATTTTCTGGTCTGTCCTACAATATACCTGGGGGCTCAACAAGGGAAGAAAATTAAACATAATCAGAAGTGGCAAAATAATGTAGCATAATATGCCAAAGTATAAAATGTGTTACTGACTCCGAAATGGGATACTGTAATCATAGCATTCTTGTAGTAGTGTTGGGTAAGTGAACTGATTAAATGCTTTGTGACAGCTGCATAAGTCTGTAGCAGGCTTTTCCTTGACTTTCTTTACATGCTAATTGAAAAGCTTCAAGACACAAATCCCTCACATTCCACTGTTCACTATTTTTTTCAAAGTATTTAGCTAAAAAAATATCATTTATACTAAATTAAAAATGCTTTGAAACTAAAATTGCTTGTTGCCATTAACACAGTTTGTTTAAATTATCAGGTGGTCCAATTTTGATAGGAAATACCTCAGAAAAATACTGATGAGAAGGTCTGCTCAAAAATCAAGGGACCAAATCCTTAATGTTTTCCATGAGCTCAACTTGAAGGATGCAATTAGCTATGTGGCTGAGGTACTTATGAACACTTGTTGACATATTATAGCATCATTTGGAATTTGTTTTTTTTTAAAATTTGTACTATAACCTAAAGTTGATCTATTGCAGGAGATGCCTAAAGGAAAACTATTTCCATCTCAGCTCTGCTTTTATTTTTTTTTTTTTTAATATGTTTTGAGTGTCAGTATTGCTGGTTTGAGAAGCTGTAGTTCTCAATATTGTGCCTGATTGCCAAATGCTAGTATATTGTACTTACTTCAGTGTACATTTCTGTTGCATTTTACTGAACATCTTTGTTTCTATATTCATTACATGAAAAAAATACTGTAATTCTGGAGAGGTGTTGTCTTTCTAAATGTGCCAACATCCTGCAGGATAGTGGGTCTATGTGATGACAAATCTGATTTGAAGAAGCTCACTTCCAAATGATATGCATATGTGGTCAAAATGTGGGACTGCTAATCTCAGTCTGCCAGATCACTGTAATATGGACAAAAGAAAAAAAAAAGTGTAAAATGTAACTTTAATTCCATGGAATCATAACCCCCATGATTCAGTAATTAGGGTAAAATATACTACAAATATCAATTGCAATCAAAGAATTGTGAAGTTAGGGAAACTTAGGACTTGCAACAGGAGAAGTTTTTAAAGGAGATTTGAAGAAATTTTCTGACCTTCTGCAGGAGTAGTGCAGCAATGTTGCTCGATTATGTATCTTCTTCAGTATGAAACTAGTCACCTCAGCAATGAATGTGCAGTATTGATACAGTGTAAAGGATACTTTTAAATTGAATATTTTTAAAAGTGGTTTTTGAAATTATAATCTATCCATGCCCATAATGTCCAATTGAATTAATTTTCACAGTTAGGTGATATGTCAGTTAATTTCTTTAATTTAAATAGAAACAATTACTATCATTGATACTACTACTACTGCTAAGCTATTTTTTTTAAATGAGCTACAGCCAGGCAGTCTCCTTCAAATGAAACATAATTTTGGAGATTGAACTCAGAAAACAAGAGGAAATTCAGAAATTATGTTAGTATGGAAGATGGAGAATAGTTCAATAAGACAAGCAAATTCTTCCTTTTGAGATTTTGTAAATTATCCATTTAGTTTTTAGACCAGCTGAGCTCAAGAACTAATTTTCTTTCTTGTGATTCTTTCTGGGTCACACCTCAGAGGAAGAAAGTTGGATAATGACTTTGAGGTGGATGACCATGAAACTCATGTTCAGATGCATTGCTGAATCTGTTCAGTAGATTCATTACAGGGTTTCTTCTCTTTCTTTAACAGATGCAAAGGGCTTTACAGATCACTAATACATGCAGATTTAGAGTTAGAATTTCTATCCAATAATGTCTTTGATCCCATATAGTAAAGATAGATTTCTAAAAGTTAGATTAATAATTTTTTAGGAGATGAAACACAAGAGAACGGCTTTTTGTTACCTTAGTCCAAATCCTGTTTGTGTATATTGTTTCTTGCAGATAAATTCTGTTGGGCAAATGTCTACTGATCTGATAATAGAAAAAGAAATTGAAAGTTGTCCAAGTTCTACAGAAGTTTTGCAACATATTTTCTTCCAGCAGAAATTAATTATGAGTTGTAAATCCTAAATTCTCACTTTAATATTTTCTTCAATGATACATTGCTTTAACAACTAAAAAGTTGCTAAAGCAATGTATCAAAAAAATGTATTAAAAGAAAACTTCACTTTGCAAATATATCTTTGAACTAAATATCTATGAATTACAAGCTGACATTGAAATTAAAGCTATTTTTCCAGGACAAGTAAAGACCTGCCTTCCCCAGCTACTCACTCTCTTCTTACTTGCAAGAAACTTAGGAGTTTAAAAATTATTTCATATATTTTTCTTTGTTCAACTCTGCTGCTATGGTGCATCTATATAATAAATAAGAACTGAGAGAGTTCAGTCTCTGTCTAGGAAAATTCCTTACAGTTGAGAGGGGAGAACCTAAGCCAAGAAAAATGAAAATAACCCAGAGGAGCTGAAGGGAAGTGACTTAAAATACTCATGGTTCATAACTTGTTCTGGCTAAAATACCTTCACTGATGATATGGTATGATGTACGTATGAAACATTAAACCTTATTTGAAAATAAAGTCAGATTCACTTAAGAAAATGGATGGGATGATGTTCTCCTAGAATTCAATTTTATTAACCTCAAGTTTTCTGCCTGCAGAGGCCACAGTGTATTTCTTAATGCCATTGGTAACCCACATACTGTGATACGTATGTGGGTTACCACAACAAAAGAAATAATTTTTTTGGTTTGCTCCATGAGTATGAAAATATAAATGGCACACAGTAAAGTTGGAGAAATGTAGATAAAATCTCTGTTCTGCAAGGGAGGTGATTTTTCTTGATTATTACTGCTTAAAATCTAGAGATCTGCTATGGGATTTCACTCCACTGTGATTCAAAACCATAGATGTTTTCAGCCTTTGTAACCACAATGTCACCCAACAGATAGCTTTTAGCTAAGCAAGAGATTACTTAAGGTGTAGGGAAAAGTATGAAGATATAAAACTGAACTTTTCCAGCAGTTCATTTCTGTGACACCAGTTTTAAAACTGAAAGAAAATCTCATCTCTTCAATATATCATCTTGTCATGCCATAACCTCTTTCTAATAGTCTTGTAGACTTCTATTACCACTTAATATTTGCTGCTTCCAGTCTGGTAGAGAATAGAAAATGGTGCTGATAATGTGTTGATGTATTGAAACATAAACATGCTTATGTATGTTCCTATGCTCTTGGCTTCCAGCATTTACAAACCTATTGAGGCACAGGAAATCATTCACCTCTTCAAAATCAATTTCTAAGAGCAGAGTAGATTTTCTCTTTGCTTTGTTTGTTGGGATAATGTCACTCAACGTAAAGAAACCATAAAACTTAAAAATGGCTTTTATTTATTATCTAGATACAACTCCTCCCGTGCTTCTTCTGCCATTTGCATAAATACAGTCTCACAAATTATCTGTATTCTGATATGCATTTTGTCCTAGGTTTTTACAGCTGTAATATGTCTTGTTTCTTTCCGTGACCAGGGGGAACGTAGAGGTTCGCTGGCATTTATACGTTCTCCGAGTACAGATAACATGGTAAATGTGGATTTCAGCACTCCACTCCCAAGCACTGTGGAAAGCTCTGTCTCTTATTTATTGTAAGTAATGTGGACTGATGGGGTGGTGCATGAGAGGAAATTGAAACACTGCTAAAAAAATTGAAAAATGCAAATTACAGGGGCTTCAGTCACTACTTTTTTGATCTTTAATTAATATTTTCTCCCCCAGAAAATGTGTATATATGGATTTGTAATGTCATATTTTACACACAGTCTTTTTCAGTAAAGGCTGGTAAGATGAAGCAGACATCCACATTAGAGTTGTTTCATTTGTCTTTGGTTCACCAACTGTTATATACAGGGCTAGATGTTATTTCTGTGTTTGCTCCAGAAAAAGTAAGGAGAGAGGGAAGGAAAAAAATTGCCCCTTCCTTAACTTTTTGATGAATCTGTTACTGAACACTCCGTGTGTAGTGTAAACTGTGGAATAAATTAATGCTACATCCCCTTGAAAGACAAAAACCAGTGATCTTTCCACATTTCCCAAGTCATTGTCATTTAGCCAGGTCTTACTCTTCTTTTTTTTTTTTTTTTTTTTTAACTTCCTCTTGTTTTCTCCTTTTTATTCCTCGTCTTCCTGGTTTTTCTTCCTTTTCAGCAATCACTGATTTTAAAAACAACTTCTTGTGTTTTTCTTCAGGAGAGAAAAAGCTGGACCGGTTTGCCTTGACATGCAAGCTTTAGAGCAGAGAAGAAAAAGCATCCGGGACACAGAAGACACCCTCGCTCATCACACCCTGCAGCAGTACCTGTATAAACCCAGGCAGGAGGTGAGAGCAAGAGGCTAGCACTGGACTGTTTTTCAATCTAAAACTAAGAGGAAATAGGAACCAAAATTTGTGAGTGAAACTCAAAAGGAGAGAACTCACTGCAAAATCTGGACCCTTGAGGAAGATAGGCTCTTTGTGTGATTTCTCATTTAAGAACATGGTTTTTTATAATAACTAGTGCCTTTGAAATCACTGGGGCCAGTGGAATGCAGAACTGTGTCCAGGAAAGGTTCTGATCAGGATTAAATGAAGTGTATCAACTGAAGGGATTCGGACACTTACAGGGGAGAAGCTTACTTTGAATGACAGTTCACTCTTACACACTTAAAAATCCTGGACTGGTTTCATGAAGTAAAAAGAAAAATGTGAGTTTTATTAATGCCTTCAGGCTAATCTTTAGTTCACTCTTTCTTACGGAGTTGTTTACATTTTCATGACACTGACTGAATTCATTGATTCAGGGCTTTCACCTGTATTTCTAAGTAAATGAATATTGTCTTCCCTTCCTGGCCACAGCACAAACACCTGTACAGTCGTCATGAGATCATGCACAGTGAAGATGACAAACAAGACAAGGAGATTTTCCATAGGACAATGAGGAAGCGCTTAGAATCTTTCAAGAGTACCAAACTAGGAATAAACCATCCCAAGAAGCTCAATAAAATCCACAAACGAGACCGGGGCCAAAAAAGGGTAAAAATACTTTCACAAGGACCCAGATGTAGCCACCTATTATACAAACTAATGGGTGGGAAGGGTAGGGAGGACTCTGAAGGGTCCTATGTCCTGCACTTATCGCTGTCCTATAGAACTTCGTGAATTTAGAGGACCTAAGCAAGAAAAGATAAAACTAGGAGATAATTCAAAGGGCTTCTTCTCACATTCTGCACTTCTCTATGCTTTGGGACTGTTCTTCTGGGTGAGAGATTTCTGGTCACTTGAAAAACAACAGACCCTGGACCATGCTACTACACTGCGGGGAGATTTTGCAGGATAGAGGTAGCAGGATAGCACGGAGCATTCAACTAAATTTGCGTGAAACTAAGAGAGAACACACAGTATAAAAAGAGCCAAAGTTTCTTTTTTTACCGCATCTCTACACACTTCAGGTGTAGGTGGGAAATTAGTGGTATCCATATTGAGTCTCAAACAAAGATTACAATGGATTTTAGGTTATTCTGCTGATCTTGTCATTTCAAAGGGTATCACTGCCATTGCTATCTGATGAAATTAGCATTTTTGGTCACTTTTTGCTTTCTTTTCAGAGAAATAGCAGTGTCATACCAAATGGAAACATTCCTTCAGAAAATCCAGTACAAGACTTTGCTTTGAAGGAAAAAGGTAAAAAGACTCTTAGACTGTATTCATTAACTGAATTTTACCAGCTACATTGCCAGTAAAGCATCACTAAAAGATATTGTGATATGCCATAGCAAATTTGACAGTAAAAAGGGACTTCTAGTCATAGTTCAGAACTTGGAGTAGTGATCTGCTTAATGCTTAAATGTAGTGTTTAGAAGTTGGTTTTTTAGGAATCTGGATGACAAACAAAATTTTAGTTGGCCTTTTTGCTCACATTTTAAAAGTATCACATTTATATTCTGTAACCAAAACAATGCAGTGGCTACAATAGAAATGAAATTTCAGCTTCTGTTTGGATAAGGTACACAGAGCTGCTCATTTTTTTCATCACAACAGGATATGTCTACCTAAGACATCAGCCATATAAAATTCAGTAGCTGAGATTGCATTCTTATCTGAGTTAAAGTCCACTGTTTTAGAAGGGTCTGAATCAGAGTTGAGGCTAAGCAAGCACGATATAACTCAAGGAAAGCGTAGCTTTGGAAGGAACACATAGTCAGAGGTCAGTTCTAGAACTGCTTCACCCTCCATGAACAGATCTATCACATGGATCAGGCTTGGAAGTGTAATTGGAAGCTGACCAGCCTGGGGACTATCCCTAGTAAATGCTGATTTTGCATATAAAGCCCAAAATTCTTTCCTGTTTTACACATTTTTTTGGCACTGGTGTCAGGCATTGCAAGATGTGATGGGTGTTAACATGTTTATTATACAATTTTAAATTATATGTGTCACTTCAAAACTGAAATGTGGTTAAAAGCCGCTGAACTAAGTTTGATTTGTGTTCTTCCCTTTGTTATGCCTGTAACTCCTTGATCTCAAAGACAACTCAAGTAAAATAGAGAGGAATTTAATCTTTTCTCAGTAGCTCCAAGCAAATATATTTTTCCTTATGTACCTTCTTTGAATCATTTACTGAGTGTTATTTTTGTTTGACTGAGAGGAGCAGTACAGGTTGGCTCCCCAGGTGTAATATTCTAGAACTACTTTGCTTGGGAAGAGCCTTCTGAATACTCATTAGTAGGTCATTCAATATTGTCTTATTAAAGAACTCTGCGTAGAGATGTCATCATCTACTTAACACCAAAAAAGTTTAATTGGAAGACAGACTTAGCAAGTGGATTAGCAGCTATTGAAAAACTTGTTCTACTGCAGTAAAAGCAGCAATGACCTCATTAGGTTTGAAACTAGTCATTATACTAATCCTGACCTGTGTCAAGTGATGAAAATCCTTGTTAAAAATGTATTTTTGATAACCATGACAGCGTCAAACCAGCAAGAAATAGCATTTTCTATCAGAACTGATAAAAATTTCTAATGAAATTGCGTTTTTTTTTTCTTTCCCCCTAGATATGGAGTTTTCTGAATCAGAAGAAAATAATGATTATGAGACTTTGCATCTAGGCAAAGGAGTTGATTTCCTGGCTAATGTGACGAAACAAAATTTCACAGATGCTCCTGCTGGTAAAAATATTTATTACTTACAAAGGTTTTTTTTCCCCCTCAAATATAACAAAATGCATTAGAAATGCTGATGAGTTAGCCTGGGGTTTTTTGTTTGGTTGGATTTTTTCAGGTTTTTTTTTTTTTGTTTTTTTTTGTTTTTTTTTAATGGAGTGATTTTTTTATGTGTTCAATCTGAAAATACATTTGCTTAATATTAATGTTAATTGATTTTTGGATATCTGGAGGTATGGAGAGCATCACATTTGAAACTGACAGCAGTGGTGAACATGACTACTTAAACCAGTTTAAAAGCCACTAATTATTTCTAGCAGCAGAAAATGTTATTTTAGAATCGTCTTACCTCACAAGACCAGTCAATACTAGTCCTCTGGAATTGTTTTTCACTTGCATTGGAACTTCGTTGTGATACATTTTGTTCTTATTTCAGGCATGATTTCTACTTTTACGTTTACAATCCCGTCAGATCCTTACAGGCTTATAGAAGTCACTGAAAAGGGCAGATTGCAACATTTCTGGAGCCCTCAATGCCCTTGATTTCCAGGCCTAAAAGACTCCAAAATATTAGATTGGAAGCTTATAACTATATATAACAGAAACCACCTCATATGACTTATGGAGTTATAAAATTTAGTATTTCTCTTTAGCACTTCTGTGTTTAAGTTTTTTCAGCATGCCACTGTTTGCTTCATGTGTAATTGGTACCTACAGTGAAGAAAAACCCTTGTGTCCATACTCTTGTGGCAGACATCCTTAAATGCAGTTTATGTATGACACTGTTTCATGACAAATTCTATGTTTGAGTATGTATAAAGACACCTAGAAATAAGTGGATGGTAAGATGCAAAATGTTTATGTAAAAGCTTGTCAAACTTGGTAACTGTATGAACAGGCTTCTGTATGTTACTTTTGACTGTTTCGTGGCCTGCCATAGCTACCTCACACTCATCTGTTTCTGGAGTGGTGAAGTTGGGGTTTTTTCACATTTTTTTAAGGTATTTGATTTGAATTTTCTGCAGTTATTTTATGCTGTGCTTTTTTGCTTTTTTTTTTTTTTTTTTTTTTTTTTTTTTTTTTTTTTTTTTTTTTTTTTTCTCTTGCTTAACACTTGTGGACTGATTGCTTCTTTTATTAATTTTATTTTTTTTCTCAAGATATCCCTAACATAATTGCAAATTTGATGTGACAACCAATTTTGCTCTTTATTGAAATCCAGTATATGTCTAGCTACTAGCTATAACCAAGGTATATGTGTGTGCAATAGTCTGTGTATTGACTTAGACACACAAATACCAGTGTATCAACCCATTTTTTCCAACAGCCTCTCCTTTTATAAAGCATCTTGCTGTATTATCAAGAAATTATTTTGATTACTTTTATTTGTCACTGGTGAATTTTTTTTTCAGGAATTGATAACCCAGTATTTTCAGCTGATGATGACCAAAGCATCTACATGAAGTTCACACCATGGTTATCTGGTGAAGACACTGTGGTACCCTCACAAAGGGCCCGAGTGCAGCTCCCATATTCTCCAGACAACTTCAGACGGCTCACTCCAATCCGGCTCAGCAATAAATCAACAGATTCCTTCCTGCTAGCAGATGGCCCAGAGGACCGACCCAGATCTTTTCTCCCAGAATCAACACATATGTAATATTTTAAAAGATATTATTGTCACCTTTATTTTTTAACCAGACTTCTTATCAGTTCTGAGAAATAAACTTACTCTTCTGTTTTTTCTTCTTTCAGAAAATGTCTTTCTTTCCTGATTTCTTTGTGCAGCTAAACCTCTTTTATTTACCTCTGACTTAATTAACAAAACCCTTTTCCATTTTCCTTCTGCAGAAGAGCTGTTCAACTATTTGGGGTCCAATGCCTTGCTACTTTTACAGCAGATAAGGGTCCTTCTCTTTGTTTTCACTTGAATATTTTAAATGCCAAGAAAATAGTATTCCAAGTACAGAATATTGGGCATACATTTTCAAGAGGCTTCAGGTTTCCTGGTTAGTTAGTACTAGATGATAAAATTGGTAACAGAATTCCCTAAAAAGGAATAAAATT
Source organism: Onychostruthus taczanowskii (assembly GCF_017590055.1). Taxonomy (NCBI): domain Eukaryota; kingdom Metazoa; phylum Chordata; class Aves; order Passeriformes; family Passeridae; genus Onychostruthus; species Onychostruthus taczanowskii. Next base: position 143,130 of record NW_024499485.1, read on the forward strand.
TTTTTACTCTGTTGCTAAGAAGCCTTGATTTAGCTGTGAACATTTTTCCAGATTATTTATCCAGTGTCCAGGAAGAAAAATGCCCCACTGCTACAATGTAACTATTCAGTGACACTACTGATGTACCATTACATTACATAAGAAAGGAGGTTAAAATGAATTGTATTTGCTAAAATGCATCAGATTCTCCTTGTGGGGATAATTACACAACAGAATTGTGGAGAAGCAGAATTCCATTTAGAGATTTATTCTTAAACTGTGAATTTACCTTAATCCATACTTTATTTTGAAAGTAGAGAAAGGCTTAGCTTTCTGATGCAGCAAATAACTTGTTGCTTCTAATGTGTTAGAGGCTTAAAATTAGATTGACTCTGGGTTTAAATTAATATCCCAGTTGCCCTTTAACTTCTTCTGTGTGGAAATTTTCCACACCATAAAATCAGTTTTAATTTTTATAATCAAGTCAGGTAGTGCTTCAAACGAGGTGGGTCAGGTCCACAGTTCAGATGTAATTGAATAGAACACAGGGCACTTCAGGGATTGTGCAATGAAACACAAAAGTCAGTGTCATCATGAATACACTTTTGTGGAATCCATGGTCACAAATATATGTCTTAATGACCTCTGTCATCAACAAAAAAAGTAAGTTGAAAGTCTTCTCTAGCTGTTTCATGAAACTTTTTTCAGAGAAACACCTCAAGCCAAGAGTGAATACTGCTAATTTTGGCATAAGAAGAATGTCACACCTCTTAAGAAGGAGTAGAAAAGGTAGTTCCATTTTTCTTCTGTTCTGGCTTCTGTCCCTTCAGAAGATAAGTTAGTTCAAGGGTAATTTGAGGAAGCACATCATTTTCTTTACTGGAGTGGCCTGTAGGTCTGTGTTTGGTTTCAGTACTGAGTTTCTTAATAATGCATCTTTATTTATTTTTTAAATGATGTTTTAAAATGAACACTGGGTTAGTTAAAGGACTGTGAATTACAGTCCAATATCCTGATTGAAAGTGTGAGCAATGAGCAGCATTCCAAAAGGAAAATTTCACCTTGACACTTACCCACATTAAAATTCTCTTCACTTTTTCTTCACCACTGAGAACATTGTCACAGAATATTGACATATGACCTGCAGAACATTTTCTTGCAAGCCTTTGTCCTTTTCCTCCATCGAATTGCTTTATTTATAATTCACTTTATTGTTAGGAAGTGTTACGTGTAAGTTCATTTGTGGGTGTCTTTGATGTGGCAAAATGACTGGATTTTTGACTACTGTGTTTCTTAATAAGTGTTTTGCAAAGTTAGATTTCCCAAGCTAATAAGCATACACCTTGATTACTGTCTGAAACAGTCCTCTGAATGATCTCCTTAACAAAATTCTCCCAACAGGAGAATGATACTAAAATTTCAATTAAAAGGTTTTAAAAAACAATGGAAAACTGGAAGCCAAGAGTGGAAATGTTAAGTTTCTCTACATAGCTAATATGTACAGAAAACTAATCATAGATTCTGATCAATAAGAGATTGATTTCCTGGAGTGAAACCCTCTGCTACTTGATTGAAACTGTACAATTTGTTTCAAAAATTTCTGAAATATTTCTTTGCTGAGAATCAGGACTGTTTCAACATACACCTTAGTGACCAGACGATGGCTCCACCTCCTAACTATCTGAAACAGGCAGTTGTTCATCTAAACACTGAACTAAGTTTTGCCTGACATTTAGCAAGGATAAGAAGTTTATTTATCTCACTTCAGGTTGTCCAAGATAGAATTGGATACAGAGTAGAGTCCTTCAGGAAAAAAAAAACCAACAAAACTTTAACCACTCACTTTCATAAAAATAGCCAAAAGCAAAGCCCAATAGCCAGCATAATAACAGATAAACTGTGTACAAATAGAAAACAAATGTTTCTATTTAATTATGCTCTCTAGGTGATATGGACCAAGATGTTGAAATGACAGAATACTCCTCTTCAGATGATCAACTAAACCAAAATGGAAGTGTTTCAGTGAATCCCCTCCACTTCTTCCCCTCTTGTCTTCAAATGCCTTGGACACAAAACTATTCTTCATTGGAAAACAGAGGGAATATATCCCTTTCTGCTGTCTCTGAGTACATTGCTTCATGTGACCCAAATGTGCCTGATCTCTTCTGGGAATCGGGTACAGATATGAATAACAAAGAGACAGTAAACTCAGGTTATTGTTCTGAAGTTAGCTTCAAGTCAGAGAATTCACAAGAAGAGAATACTCTGCTTATGTTTGAAGGGCTGGAAGACTCTTACATGAAGGAGCCCCAAGAGAAGAAAATGTTGCTTGATATAGAAGGGAATTACAGGTCTGCTGCAGCCAGACGTGTGCAAAGCCGACGTTCTTTCCACAGGCCAAAACCTCTGCATCATCCTAAGCTTCAGAAGCTGGCATCTCTTCCAGCATCTTGCCATGTCCCTCCACATTCCTTGGAACAGGAGGAAACACAATTGTGAGCCAGGACTTAATTGAAAGAAGAAGATGAACGAAGGGCTTTTGTAAAAATAGAGAGCAACCTATTGGTTCATAGGATCTGCTCTAGGATGGCTTCAGATGGAAAGGGAGTGGGGTCCTGTGATGTCAGAAACACCTGAGCTTCTCTGCTGCACTTACATTTTTAAGTTTTTATTCATAATGAAAGGGTGCATAGTGAGAGGGAATTATGACTCCTTGTTATTTTTTCACGTAGACTGTTACAAATAATCTATTATTTTTGGAGGGCTAAACCAAGAATCTTTTCAAACGGTAAATCCTTGATGTTTTTTTGACATGGAGATGGTTTATTATGCCATTATGCCATAAATACATTTAAAGGAATAGGCTGCATTTGCTGCTTCAGTAATGGAATTAACCATTTATGCTATATGAAATTAAAGTAGAAGAAGCCAATGGTTAGCCTCTTCCCTGCTAAGTCTACTCTGATTGAAATGGATCAGTGCCTTTTATAAGTGCAAGCTACAGAAAAATATTTCCCTGCTCTTGAATATTTGTGTCACTGAGTAATTGTGGAATATTGACTCTCGTGTAAAACGTTCCAGGGAGAAGAAAGTCCTGGAATCTTGAAACTTAATCAAGTACTCCAGGAGTGCCATTTCCTTCCTTCAACATCACTCCCTCAACTCTGAAGCACTGGAATGAAAGAACATCCAGAATTAGCTCAGAATTTTAATTTGCATGGTCAGAAGCAATTAATTTCCTATTCTTAATTAAGCTGCTCTATTTTAAATAGCCTCACTCAGACAGAAGTGTAAATATTTGTCATTTTTACTGCTACTTTGGAAGACACCTTCCAAACTGTTAGATTATTCTGTTAATTTATGTATTACTTTCAATAGCTGATCAGGATAGTGGTCTCTCAGATGGTGTTCTGCATTTTCCACATGATTTAAGTGCCACAAAGACTCAGGATGCTGATGGTTCAAAGTATTGTACAGAGGCAGTTTGACTACTGTGCATGTATATACCTACTTGTATTAGGAATGTCCTTTATTTTTGTACGTGGTTTTCTGTCAAATGATAGTTATGATTGCACTAGACATTAATGCATATGAATTAGATCTACATCACCTTGAAGACAGATGGAGACATCAGTGAAAGCCAATTCAGATGAAGACTAAATAAAAGTGAAAACTCTGAGACCTCTCATAGATGTATAATACTACATGTATAGTCCTCTGGCCATTTTGCCTTGGATGATTCCAGTCTTGAAATTTTGGCTTGAAATCTTCAGTGGAATAAATGGTAAAGGTTCTACGATATTAACAGAAGGAGAGTGCTTAGCCACTTCGGTGGTTCTAATGTGTTCCTACTTTCTATTTAATATCAGTGTAAACCATTTGTAAATGAGCTGTCACCTTCAGGGAGGTATCTGAATTGCTTAAGACTGGCTCCTGGACAGTGGTTTTATGTGGTAAAGTTTACTTTATCTATAGAAATCAATGATCGTTTCACTCTACCTACCCAGATTTTGAATGGGTTTGACATGATTCTTTGTCAGATATCAAAATTGAGATTTACCCAGACACCCAAGAAGATGAGTGAAAAATCATGCCCACATCCTTTTTCTATCTTTGTCCTGTATCCAAAATCTGTAGGTTAGGCTGGTGCAAATTGCAGAGATGTGATGGCAAATACCATATCCAAATCTAGACAGATACAAAATATACACCTCTAGAGATTAGACTCAGAGAGAAGTGGTTCTTTTGGTATCAGCTGCCACAAGCAGCTGCCTGTCTGGCTGTCATCGCAGGCAATGATTCAAATCAGTGTCCCTAACTGGAAATCTTCATCACCCAGAGCTACTCTTGTTAAAATTCAATAATATAAATACAATTTTTGTGAAACTGAGTACATGTGAACATACTATTTTGATGAAGTGGAGCATATTAGTGCCATTCCAGATATTGTAATTGGAACAAGTATTTTAGCAATTGGCATAGATATGTAACAGGACCATGACTGATCACAAGTGTTACTACAGGTAAAGTGCAATGTGCCAAAAATCTACCCTGCTGTCTTGTAGCATAATGCTGAAGTACCAACACCAAAATTGGCAAAATCTTCATCAGGTGTTGGCTTTTAAATAAAACTTTCATTTCTTATTGGTGTCATACAGAGGTCATTGCTGTGCTGCAGATGACCACACTGTGGACTGTTTTCTGCATGCTTGGTGTTAGACCATTACCAATCTGTTTTTGTACACCTCAAAGGTATACCTCGAAGGTAGGAACCTCAAAGAAACATTTGTAAGTTGTCATCAGCAGATGGGAGTTTTCACCACATAAATGTTGCACAGACAAGAGTATGCAATTTTGAAAATCACATTATATGTTTTTATTGTTCTTGTAAGCTTTCAGGCTAAAGAAAAGAGGATTCATAGACATCACTGTATTTACAAACATAGCAGTCTCTGTGAAAAGTCAGGAGGACCCTGTATGTTTTCGAGAGGGCCGTGGGCTGTAGTATTATAAAACAGAGGAGTATCACACCATTTCAAACAACAGAAATGGAAAGACACTATATACAAAGGGCTTACCTCTCTGTTTCAAGGGCCTTAGGCATTTTCTATATGTTGCATCACTACAGCTGAACAAATGAAGATAAAATGGGCCATTCTGATAGTGAAGAGACCTTTCCCTGGAATATCTTGCATAATTCCTGAAGCTCTTCTGCCCCTGGAAGAGGTTTTCTAGTAGAATTGATTCTACAGCAAGGGTTTTTTTTTTTGGTTGTAATTTCTCAGTTTGAAATGTGACGAAAAAACTTTCATGTCCCCAGTTTCCACATTTGAGAACGTACTCATAGCTCATAATACTCATAATAGTGGATTATAATTCCTTTTGTTATCCAGGGCAATTGATAAATAGACACAATATAAATTCACATCTGCTGAGCATACAGCTGTAAGTATCAGCTATTTTTGCCTTGGTTTATTAGATTAGAATTATCAGTTGACAATTCATTCACCTCTGATGAGGCCAGTTCAGTTCTTAGTTCCCTGAAAATTCTGAAATTCTGTCTATAAATTTTTTTGTGACATGCTCTGTCAGAAAAAGGAAAGCTTGGCAATCCACAGTTGCTATTTATTTAGTAAGTAACTATGGCCTACCTTCTTGCAAAAACATGAAATGAAGAAATATTTTATGTTCCTTCTACATACTTTGCTCCATTAATAAAGTTCTTTTTAATAATGTTTATTATGCTGCATTATGATCTAGCAATGTTAAAAAAACCAGGAAGTGTTGCCTGCATTGAGGTGAATTCTGTCTCTCTGAGCTGTGAGCCTAGTTATTGAAATATATGAAATTATGTTTTACAAATACATGGTCTAGTCAGAGATTTATGTAACAAAGGTTGCAAAATAATCATGTGCCTTAAATTGTCACTCTTTGGAGTGCTGTTGTTTGGATATACTTGTGTGTACTTTCCAAAAGGTGTCCACTTACTTCCTATATTTTTAAACAAGTCAAGTTGTTCTGCTAATGTCTTTATAGAAATGTTTTAATAGTAAATCATAATGAGAAGTTTGGCAATAAATTGTATCACTTTGGTGGAATCACGCTGCTTTGGTAAGTGATTTAGAAAATAATTTATTTATTACACTTAGAAAAGATTTTACATTCAAGAATTCTGAGAAGTATGTATTTCTGCTCCCAAATCAAAGTTAAAAAGGACAACAGAGTGCTGCTGATAATTAATGACATCAATAAAACACAAATCATTAAAAGCAGCAACAAAACTGGTAGATTTCCTGAGGTTCATTCTGACAGCTGCAACACTTTTTGTATAGTTCTAGTCCCACTGTAGTCAATGACAGAATTCCAATTGACTTTATAAGCCAGTATTTTCATCCATAGAGCAGAAAGGCACATATTATGTCAAGTTATATGTAGAGATGTAATCATAACAATGATTTATAATTAAATTTTACATAAATGACATATGAAATCTCATTATTATTATTATTATGCACCTGGATCAGGGCAACATCATAGAAGTAAAGTTCTGACCAGTCTTAAAAAATTATTTCATCAGTTTCAGCAAAATTTCAGGAAGCTAAGTGATAAGCACATAAACCTACTGGCTCTAGGAGGTATTTATAGTTTATTTTAAAGTGTGATCTTCCAAGAATTACTAACAAGGGAAGAGGCTTCTCAGACCCATCACTGAATACTACAGTGCTTTCAGGAAGCACACGTGTGCATGCATAAAAGGGATCCTGGAAGACAGTGTAGCTGTACTCATGACTGAAAAAATGAAGAAAATCTGAAGCAGAAAGATCACTTTAGTGCTCCTAAGGTGTGAATGGGAGAAACTTTATGTAAGTATGTGCATGTGAATACTCATGACAGAAATAATGAAAACTGAAAAGAGTAAAACTGACCTCAAAGGAAGATAACATAGATAGGTGCAAAACTCACCTATATCACCTGCCTAATAACCAATGCTCAATTCCTACCCACACATACATATTTTCAAGGATAAACTCAATAATGCGCAATTTTAGCTGACATCTTAATATTAACATTTCCTTCAGTGTAAAAGCAGTAGAAGTGACAAATAATGTCATCACAAATAATCCTGGATCTACAACCCAAGATGTGAGAAAAAGAATTCACATAAGTTTTAACAAGGACATAAAACTCACTTATCCAGTGACTGTAGGAAAGTACCAAGAAACAACAGGATGATTACACAACTTGCGGTCATCCCATACTCACTGGCTCAGAACAATACTGCACAGAGTAGAGAGAGTTTCACCTAGGAAATAGAAATGGATTTTGATAAGACAGGATAGAATGCAGTGACCAATTGAAGTGCATGACCAGATGAGCAGACTGACCAGCAACCAGTCCTCTAAATACCATAATCTCTATCTTTTTAGAGCTGTTCATCCTCAAAACACCTTAATTTCTTCCTCTCCCTGTCTTTGCTTCCTATTCAAAGCATTCTTATTCACAATGTCTTGCAGAATCCCAAGATGTATCCCATAGGCAGTAACCTCCCTTGTTCTGTAAGGTGATACAGCTCAGTGGCTTTCACACAGATAATGAGGCTGATTGTCCTCCTGTAAAAGCCCTGGGAAGAAGCCAGATTAGAGTGGCTCCCTTTCTCTTCTTCAGTTGTAAGGGTTTCCTGACTATCACTGTATCTCTGTGCTCCTCTATGTGTGTGAAGACGAACTTTGTGTTTCATAATCTAACAGTTTCATTGTAGTTTCTGGGGAAAAAAGTTCTATTGCCACCTACTCAGGTTTTGTGTGTGATAAAACCTATTTTTTGAGTTGCTGGGATTATCAAGATAAATAGTGTTACATGCACCAGACTGGTTTCTGCTAAAAATTGGTGAATTCTATCCATCACCTGACATGCATAAAGAATAACAGCATAATTTCAAAAATGGCAATTATAATTTAGTCATTACAAAAATGGCAATTATAATTTAGTCAATTAGCCTTTTTAGATAAGAGTTTCAGTAATACTATTTATAACATCACTGCAGCAAACTCCTACTTCTTTGACAAGTTTAGAAGCCAGATCATGCTGACAGGTAATGTACAACCCTAAATTTAATCCCCTGAACACTGCCTATATTTCTTAAGATAATGAAGCTATTCAGACATTCAGAATCATAAAATCATTTAGGTTAGAGAATAACCTTAAGATCAATGATTCCCACTTAATCTAATACTTTCAAGCCCACTACTAAACCATGTCCCTAATCACTTGTCCAGGTCTTTTAAATACCTCCATGGATGGTGACTCAAACACTTCCCTGCGCAGTCCCTGTCAGTGCTTGTCAACCCTTTCAATGAAGAAATTTTTCCTGTTATTCAATATAAACTTCTAAACTGTAGCCTCATGGGGCAACTTGTTTCCACTTGTCCTATCACAGAGGAATGAGGCTACAATGCTAAGCTAAAAAATATTTGAGACATAGATAGGTTGGAGAGCTTCAAGTGTAGGATGACTGTAAAGTCTCATGCCATAACACAGGTAGGTCTGCTGTTGAAATATATTTCACAGGACAAAAATAACACTCAAAAATGTCAATGGAAGAAGATCTGTGTTAGATTCATCACTGGAGTGATTGCTGAACCACATGGGATAAGTAACATTTCTGGAGCACTGTAAAATAAATTTTTTTTCTGCATTGACATGTGAATGGTCTAAAAGTAAGTGTGCTGAAGAAACAGCTGAAGTGAAACAGTGTTTATCATACAAGAGTAAGCAAAATATTGAGAATATACATAAGGATTACCATGTGGATACAAAAACAGACCTAATTTGGACAGGAGATAATCCTTTTTTCCAGTGCTGCAAGTTTTTTTACTGATCTTAAGCCAATTTTTACATTTCATAATTCCTTCTTGTTTTGTAACAAATTTCTTTTTAGAGAAATTTTAATTCTTATACAAATCATTAGGTGACAACCTTTTGTTGTGAATGTCTTATTTCTTTAACAGGCTTGAACTGTAAAACATTCAGATGGTTTTTTAAATGGCAATTTTGAAATTACCAGAAACTGGTTTTGCTCATGCTTAATGTTAGAATGATACTTAATTTTAATATGAAATAGTCAGGAGTACAGAGATAGTTTAACCTATGATATATCTTCCCATGCAAGGACTATCCTTCTAGACAACTAACTTCATAAGGTGGAAAAGGAAGAGGTGGCTGTCTTCCCCTCTTTTACCCTCCAGCATACCTCAAACATGTAATTAATATCTTCTGGGATTTCCAAATCATTTGGTGATTCCCACCTGAAAAGAAATCTAGATGAATTTGTCCTGCTGTGTTGGATCTGGACAGGCCTAGAAGAAAAGAAAACCTATTATGAAGGAAGAGAATGGTATTTTTGGTATACATTTGGCAAATATATGAAGAGATAAGCAGTTACTTTTCTGGGAGTAACTGAGTGTGACCAATAGGCCCTTTTTTCTAGATTTCACTAGGATTCCTAATACCTATAGCTGTTAGCAACACTACCAGTTTGCAGGAATGGAATAATGAATTTGAATAGTCAGTGACCAGTAAATCAGATGTTGTGACAGTTTGTAGGAATCTTTGTACAGCAGGGTCAGAAAAAAAAAAAGAAGACTAGGACTGAACACCCAGAAGTACTTTGTGCAAATTATCAACTTAAATACCTGTCATGAGAGAATACAGGCTCTTGACTACATTTCTGCCATACTTAATGAGGAAATAGTGGCACATTTCAAGCATTCACCTGACTCACCTGAGGTCTGAGTCCACTTCATGTTACATTCATGTTCAAACTTCCTTGAATAGGTAAATAAGAAGCTTGCATTAAGAAACTACCTACATCTAGATTATTTAAAGAAATGAATACTTAGGCTTTTCTGCAAACAATTAACCTAGTTCTACATCCTCATTGTCAGTATTTTCTTTCACTTTATTGGACTTTTTAGTTAGGCTCACTTTTAACGGTGATAAAGATGTATTGAACAATTGGGAAGCCTAGACAATGAGATCCCTTGACAAGTACAGAGTACAGCATGTGACAGGTGTTATCAATCCATGGACAGATAGTTTCAGAGAAACACTTTTTGAGTAGCTTTACGAGTTAATGTTTCAATTTGCCTTGCAAACAATTAGAATTTTACTACAGGAGACTGTATGAAAAAAATCATTAGATTAGATTAGATTAGATTAGATTACAAAATCAGATTAGATTAGATTAGATTTGACTAGATTAGATTACAGGTTGGAAGAGACCTTCAAGATCATCAGGTCTAACCCATTCCCTAACACCTCAACTAAACCATAGCACTGAGTGCCACATCCAGTCTTTTTTTAAACACATACAGGGATGGTGACTCCACCACCTCTGTGAGCAGACTATTCCAGTACTTTATCACCCTTTCTGTAAAAATCTCTTTCCTAATATCCAACCTATATTTCCCACAGCTTAAGACTGTGTCCTCTCATTCTGTCAGTTGCTGCCTGGAAAAAGAGACCAAGCCCCACCTGACTACAGCCACCTCTCAGGAGGCTGTAGAGAGTGACAAGGTCACCCCTGAGTCTCCTTTACTCCAGGCTAAACAACCCCAGCTCCCTCAGTCATTTCTCACAGGGCTTGTGTTCCAAGGCCCTCCCCAACTTAGCTGCTCTCCTCTGGATGTACTCAAGCATCTCAATGACCTTCCTAAACTGAGGGGCCCAGAACTGGACACAGTACTCAAGGTGTGGCCTCACCAGTGCCAAGTACAGGGGAAAAATTACCTCCCTGGTCCTGCTGGCCACACTATTCCTGATACAGGCCAGGATGCCATTGGCCTTCTTGGCCACCAGAGCACACTGCTGGCTCATGTTCAGTCAGCTGTTGACCAGTACCCCAGGTCCTTTTCCACCTGAGCACTGTACAGCCACACCGTCCTCAGCCTATAACATTGCAGGGAATTATTGTGGCCAAAATGCAGGACTCAGCACTTGGATTTATTAAACCTTATCCTATTGGACTCTGCCCATCCATCCAACCATCCCAGGTCTCTCTGCAGAGTCCTCCTGCTTTCCAATAGATTGACACACGCTCCCAGTTTAGTGTCGTCTGCAAATTTACTAATGAAAGGCTCAATCCTCTCATCCATGCCACCAATAAAGATATTGAACAGACCTGGTCCCAGCACAGACCCCTGAGGGACACCACTGGTAACTGGCCACCAGCTGGATGCAGCACCGTTCACCACCACTCTCTGGTCCATCCAGCCAGTTCTTAACCCAGCAAGAATGCACCTGTCCAAACTGTAGGATAAAATTAGATTACGTTAGATTAGGTTAGATTAGAAGCGTTACTGGACCTGCTGCTCACCAAGATGAGCTCTTTAAAAGAGGCGAATCTTTACAGGTAGCCGCGGCTGTATCCCGGGACCGGCCGCTGGGCCAGAGAGGCGGGATTCTGTCCCGAATGGATTGGGCTGGGCTCCGGGAGTGCGGGCAGGGGCAGGGCTGGGCTGTTCGGGAGTCTGCGCCTCTCCCCGGCGCTCCGCGCTGCTCCGGTTGCGCCCGGGGGCGAGGGCATCCCCCGGGTCAGGGCTGCGGCCGCCCCCGGCCGCCTCCCGCCGTGCGCCCGCGGCTGCCCGGCCTCGCAGCGAACGGCCCGGTAAGTGCCGCTGCGCGGGGGGCTTCTGCCCGCAGCCCGCTCGGGCTCCTCCGGCTGCTCCTCGCCAATTTCCGCGAGAAGGGCCCTGGAAGGGTTGGAATTAACAAGTTTTAGGAAACAGTCTTGTCCTGCCTGGCATGGTTTCAGACCTACAAAGCTCTGATAGAAAAAGGGATGGCAGGGCTCAAACCGTCCCTGTGTTCCGGTTTAGCAGTTTCCCTAGAACAGTGTTTTCCAAGGGCTTTCCAAAGATCACCGACTGTTTAAATCCCGTTCTCTGTAGTCCTGAACACAATTGTGTTCACCCTGAATTGTTAGGCTTTCTCGAGGTCTTATTTCACTGACATCTACAGTTTCATGTGAAATATTTAAGAAGGTGTTTGCTCTATGGTATGATGGCCTTTTGTTTGGGAGGAAAAAATACAAGGGCACACCTTTCTCCCATGCTCCAAGTGCCTGATGGAGAAATGGACTCCAATTATAATATTCAAGTAGATCCACATGCCATGATTATGGTACGACTTGCATGTACAAACAATGTCACCTACAATCTTTATGCTGCCATCACTATAGAAAACAAAGTTCTCTTCATACCGTAAGCCCCTGAAAGGTATGCATTGGGGAATTACCATTCTGTCTTCTACATTAACTTTTTTCCCTTTGGAAAGATAGAATCAATTTGAGTGGAAAAGATCTTTAAGACTGAGTCCTGCCATAAACCTAATACTGCCACTCCACTAAAACATGTCCCTGATCACCACACCTGTGGGTCTTGGAAATACCTCCAGAGACAGCAACTCCACGACTGACTTCCCTGGGGAGCCTGTTCCAGGGTTTGACAACCCTTTCAGTGAGGAAATTTTTCCTAATATTCAATCCAAACCTCCCCTGGTGCAACTTGATGATGTTTCCTGTCATCCTTTAATTTCTTATCTGGAAAAAGAGTCCCAGACCTGACTTGCTCGATAGTTAGACAGTGATTAAGATCTTCCCTGCACCTCCTTTTCTCCAGGCTGAACAACCCCAGCTCCCTCACCCGCTCATCAGACTTGATCTCAAGACCTTTAAATAATTTCATTGCTCTTCTTTGGACACCCTCAAGTTTAACATACAGATTCAAGGCTATTAGCTCTTATGTTCAAAGTGTGAAAATCAAAAAATCAGAGCATGCCCTGTCTTGGTTTTTTAATATTCTATAACTTCGCTATTTCCATTTTAATCTCTCTTCCGCTTTGGCAGATTACCTGTTCTTTACATCTCATGCCCACAGGTTTCAGTTGAGTCAGAGCTACCTCTTTTGAAGCTGCAGATCACACACCTTCGACTAGTAAAAATAGATAACATATTTTTAAGCAGCAGACCAGGATGTTAATAATTTACTAAGCTGTCAGTAAAACACCAGAGTTCCTTTTGACACACAAGACTTTTCTGCACTGAAAAAATTTCTGCTCTGCCTGAAGCTTTTGCATTCCATGGCATGTTCTAAACTCTCCTTGTCCTGGTGAAACTTCATAATAATGAAGTTTATTGATCACAGTGCTTCATTCTGGATTCTGAACTGATGCAGTTATGAGATGATCACTTTCCTCCCATCTTTTACACCCCTTTTTCATTAGGATTTTTCAGTTTTTATAACCTCTTTTATAACCTATGTATGCGATTGCTTTCATTCAAATAAATCTGTTATTTTTAGTGTCTTCTAATTTCTTGGAAAGTAACTATAGAATATGCTTTTAAAAACAAACTAAAAGTTTGAACTGTTAAATTGCAACAGAGTTTTAAGATTTAGTATATATAGATTAACTCAAAGGACTAACCAAAACCTGCCAGAATTTGTAGACTTTTGTATTGCAAAATGAATATGTCCAGTGACTGACAAACAAATGGGTGTGATCTAAAAAACCTGAAACATTTTGTGCCTTGAAGTAATCTTAAGTGGTAAGTAATGAGTGGCAAAAGCATGAAAGACCTAACAGAGGTATCTACATTGTGAAAAATCAGATTAATGGAATAAGATATTAGGCTGGGAACTGTAAGAGGTAAATATATATTACTTATTCATTCACACACTCGGTGTGGAGAGGAAGTAGCTTAATTTTAGTATGATATATGATAATTCCATGTGCTGGTTTGCAACAGGCTTTTTTTAAAACTCCCAGACATTTATTTCTTACATGATAATGTACCTTTTAGTTCCTGAATGGTAACCTTGCATCCTGGTTTTGCCAGCAGGTTTGACTTTGTTGCTGAATTCTTAAAAAAATACTGTAAACAGTATGAATAGTCTTAAAGAAAATTTTAATTTCCTTTTCTAAAAAGTAAAATTTCATAGACCAATTTGATGTATATTTTTAGACTGAGTCTATATTGTGAGGCAAATCTGTTTCTGTTCCATACCATTGACACTTAAAGAGGATGTTATCTGTCTGGTACTTTTTATGTCATAATAAGAGTAAAAATTTTGATGAAGTTTAGCTGTCCCTGACCAAATGAAAATGTGATACATGTAGATGTAACATGTTATGTAGTTTAAAGAGTTTAAAAGTGCAGTTACCTCTGTTACTTAGATGTGCAAGTGAAGTCTTATGTGCAAATAGTGTTTGTTGAAACTGTAGAAAAATACTAACAGAATTTTAGAATAACTTAATTTTCAGTGGTAGATTAGAGATGTGATGTGGATTTGTTTTATTTCTAGGTTCTAACATCAAGCTTCTAGGTTGAAAAAATGTAAAATAAATTTGATTAACTTTGGTGCCTTCACATAAAAGAAAACCTGATGTATACCCAAATTGCTCAGCTTGTAGACTGGATAACTGGTTTAAAAGGCTGGGCAAATTTTTCAGATTAAAGTTTGTCATATTTTGATAGTATAAAATCCACCTCGCCACCTTGTGCCTTAATATTAGTCATCATTGTAAAATGGAAAAAATCACAGGCTTAGTGATAGTGGAAACTGCTATCTTCCATTTTCTGATTGCTGTATTGCTCTTGGATCATGGAAAGATTTTTGTATCGTTCCCACCTGAGGCCGTGTTTAATGCACATAGGTATCAGAGGTCTGCATGTGCAGATGCATTTCAAATGCATTTGCATTTCAAGGCCAAACTGATTCTTTTATCCTTCCCGTCCCACTAAACTTTTTTCTGCCCTTTCTCTTTCACACTCCCATTTCTCTATCCCTTTTCCTTTAGCCTTCCCCTACCTTTAGCCTGCCCCCTACTATCCATCCCCAACCGATCTTTTAACTCCTGGCCAGGCAGTGGAACAGCTGTTTGCTGTATTGTTGTTGCGATCTTGTTTTTGTTTGTCTGTGGTGTATTTTTTTTGGTTGTTTGTTTTGAGTTTTTTTGTAACTGAGAAAGTTATCTCAGCATGCATCATGAAGCAGTAGAAGAGCATTTTGCAGTATTTGGAAGCAGTTACTCTAATCTAGCGGAGGTGTGTGTGATTGGTAAAGAGGAATGTTTCCTGGGAACACTTAGTGTTTATAAAACTACATAAAGAAGGTGTAAGCTGAAAGACATGTAAAATGAAATTTAGAGTGACATGGATATCAGTGCTTTGCATTGTCTTGACAAAGTGCCATTTATGCAATTGCTTTTTGCATTGGAATCAGGATGAAGTCTCAAGATGCATCACCAAACCCAAGCTCCAAAGACAAGTGTTGACAGCTGTCGAAGCAAAAAGGTATGTTGAATGTAAGTGCAGTCAGGGAAGTGATAGCAGATGTGTGTGCCCTTAAAAAAGACCTTGAGACAGCAAAAAGTGTTTTGATGGATGTAGGTGATAATTTTATGATCATGATAAGTAATCAAAAGTTTCAGGTAGCATTTGATAAATCCTGCATTTTGTATCCAGGTTTCCATTCTCCTATGAGAGAAAAAAAAAAAAATACGAGTAAACATTCGCATTCTTCAAAAGTAACTTGGTCCCTGTGGATCAGTTCTGAGGGAAGGTGCAACACACCATCCTTCCTTCTGCCTTTTTTCCTTAGCTTTAGAACTGAATATATTCAACAGGCTGCTTCTCACTTTTAAAAAAGAAAATGGAGATTTTTCACACTTCAATTATAGCCATTGTGTTTTATTACTTAGGGGACTTTGCATTTGGCTTAACAAACAGGTATGACTTAATGAAGCAGAACAATACAACAGTGTTACTTGCATACAGGTTTTTGAGAAAGGCTTGGATTGGGTGATATTTCAGTAAATAAAGATAGCTAATCAACAATATTTTATATGCATTTCAAATTTGGAACAGATGCATTTACAGATGTTTGTTGGAGAAAAGTGTGTGCTTTTTTACTCTCTAAAGTTTGTGCATAAAGTGTGCAAGCAAAATAATGCCAGAAAAATGCTTGAAAGGAAAAGAAAGTGCTGGGAGTATCAAAAGACATTGCTATTAAAGAGGAAGTTTTAAAGAACAAATTCATTGATTGGTCAGGTTGTTTGACTTGCTTTGTAGTGCGACTCTATTGCTATATTCCCATAATTCACAAAACACTGTTATTGTTCAGTGCTTATAACTTGTCGTCACATAAATAGTGAATTCAAGCCTGATTCAGTGTATATTTTTGCTATACAATACTTGCCATGAGGAAAATTCAGGCTCTTCTTTTATGCATAAGCAAATTACTATTAAATAAAAATGCAAAGGCTATCTGTAGTGATCTTCTGTGGGGTCACAGGGAAGCTCAGCAGCTTTCACCTTCATCTGGTACACAATGGGGAAGACAACATGTAGCAAGTTAAAAAAATCTCTGTCATGCCTATTGAGAAACAGTCTAGGTATAGCAATACTTGGTTCAGTGGTTATACTCTGTGAGTGGTTATACTCTGTTCAAAATCAGTTCAGCATGGGGGACAAGCTTAAGTTTAGTAGATCATTCAAGAGAGAATTTAAACATTTTGAACCTTTTTTTGAGTTCAACAAATGTCTTGCTGTGAAGACTGAACTTAACACCTTATTTGTCATATTTGCCTTTGAGCTTTAATCAGCTGGTGAATCAAGTTTAATTCCTACTACTTTGACACATAGAGAATTCTTGGGGCAGTGAGTGAATCTTATTCAAGTGAATTGTATTTGATAGAGTGTTTTTTCTGCTTTTTGGTGCTAGCAGGTAGAAGCAACTACACATCCTTGTAGAATGGAGGCTAAGTGGATTGAAAAAGGGAATCAAAATCTAATTTTCTCTCTCAAATACTATTTCTATTTTGTGCATTTTCAGATTCAAAGTATGTGCTGAAATAGCTGTAAAAATACTTAAGATTTAACTCTAGAAAACAAATCAAACTATTTCTTTTGCCTCAAAGGACCTTTAGTTTGGAAAATATTTTCTCAAGATCAAGCCTAGTTTTAAGGCTCAAAAAAGACTCTGTTGCTAGCAAAGACACAGAATTACAATTAACTCTAAAATAAACGCAGGCTCTGAGATGCAGGTGATGAGGAGATGGATCCAAGGGGACGGAAGTACCTGAAACACTGTGCTTAGAGAAAGGCTAAGTCTGTGTAGCAACACTAGCAAGTGTTTCTCTGACTAGTACTTGGTATATGTCTATAAAGGTTTTCACTGAAATATGAGGCTGGCCTAATCTTGTATGATTATCTCCAATCAGTACACTCCAATTGTGTGTGGAATTCTTTGGCATGCATGCCAGTGAAAATAAATACAATGTGCCAAAAGGAATTGGAAAGTCTGTGATTGTCTCCTTTTTCCTCCCACTTCCAGATGAGCGAGCTAGTGGGAAAGTGAGCTAAAGAAATTCTTATGTTTCCCTGTGACTCTCTATGAGGCAGCCACCACTCTCAGGATCACTGTTTGCTCCACTTTAAGGAAGAGAGATCCTGAATCTTAGCAACTGCTTAGAGATGATTGCTTCCTGAACAGGTGCTCTTTATGGTCTGTGTTTCCACATGAATAACACTATCCATCCCATTATATTTTAAACTAGAAATGATGACTAAATTAACAAATTCTGGCATACTCTGTGTGCTGTAAAATATTCTGGGGGACACAATCCTGGGTCACTCTGCTTCCTGTGGTCCAGTTTTCTGACTTTAAAATGGGACTTGTAGAACTCATCAGATTATTACAGTGCCAGAACAAGCTCACTCTTCTGTGAAACATCTGTAAGGCTGGGCTGGAGAACTCACTACTTTCAGCCTGACCTGGAAGTGATGAATTAATTACTGGCTGAACAGCAGATCCTAGAGAGTCATGACCAGTGGTTCAGGAACTAGTTGGAGGCCTGTCATTAGTGGTATCCCCCAGGGTTCTATACTGGGCCCAGTATTGTTTGTTCATCAGTGATTTGGATGAAGGCACAGATGCCTCCTCAGCAAGTTCACTGATGACCCAAAGCTGTGAGGAGTGTCTGACACCCCAGAGAGCTGTACAGCCCTTCAGAGGGACCTTGATAGGCTGGAGGGATGGGCATAGAAGAACCTACAGAAATTCAACAAGGGCCAATTCAGGGTCCTCCACCTGGGGAGGAATAACCATGACCACCAGTACAGGCTGGGGGCCAAACTGCTGGAAAGCAGCTCTATAGAAAAAGACCTGGGGTCCTGTTGGACAACAAGCTGTCCATGAGGCAGCAGTGAGACCTTGTGGCCAAGAAGGCCAATGGGATCCTAGGGTGCATTAGGAAGAGCATTGCCAGCAGGTCAAGATGGTGATCCTGCCCCTCTACTCAGCCTCTATTCAGCCCTGGTGGGGCCACATGCAATGCTGTGTCCACTTCTGTGCTCCTCAGGACAAGTCATGGAGCTCCTGGAGCAGTTCCAGGGGAGAGCTACAAAGTTGATCAAGGCTCTGGAGAATCTTTCTTACAAGGCAAGGCTAAGGGAGCTGGGCCTGTTCACCCTTAAAAAGAAGTGATTGAGAGGAGACCTCATCAATGTCTATCAGTATTTAAGTGAGGAGTGCCAGAAGATGGAGCCAGGCTCTTGTCAGTGGTGCCAGCTGATAAGACAAGATGCAATGGGCAGAAACTAATGCACAAAAAATTCCACCTGAACGTGAAGATCTTTGCTATTCAGGTGACCTGCTGAGCCTCTTATATATTCATAAGTCTATAGGACCAGATGATATTCATCCAAGGATACTGAAGGAGCTGCTGGAAGATTCAGCAAGCCTCTGTCCATCATTTATAATCAGTCCTGGTTAACCAGGAGGTCCCAGACAACTGGAGGTTGGCCAACATGATGCCAACCCACAAGAAGGGCCAGAAGCAGGATCCAGGGAACTACAGGCCTGTCAGCCTGACCCTGATGACCAGGAAGGTTATGGAACAGATCATCCTGAGTGTGATCACATGGCACATACAGGACAGCCAAAGGCTCAGGCCCAGCCAGCATTGGTTTAGGAGGAGCAGGTCCTTCCTAACCAACCTGATCCCAGGTGACTCACCTGGTGGATGGGGGAAAGGCTGTGGATGTTGTCTGCCTGAACTACAGCAAAGCCTTTGATACTGTTTCCCATAGCATACTCCTGGAAATACTGACAGCCTGTGGTTTACACAGATGCACTCTTTGCTGGGTTAAGAACTGGCTGGATGGGCAGGCCCAGAGAGATGTGGTGAGTGGTGCCACATCCAGCTGGTGGGTGGTTACTAGTGGGGTTCCCTGAGGCTCAGTATTGGGCCAGTCCTTTTTAATATCTTTACTGATGACCTGGATGAAGTGCACTCTTTGTAAGTTCACAAATTACATCAGGCTGGGTGGGAGTGTTGATCTGCTGGAGGGTAGCAAGGTTCTACAGAGGGATTTGGATGGGCTGGATTGATAGACTGAGGCAAATTTTATGAGGTTCAACAAGACCAAATGCTTGATGACAACCCCATGCAGCTCCATGGGCTGGGTGAAGAGTGACTGGAAAGCTGCCCAGTGGAAAAGGAGCTGGGGCTGCTGGTTGGCAGCAGGCTAAATATGAGCCAATGTGTGCCCAGGTGGACAAGGTAAAGAGGGTGTGGCTTGTGTCATAAATAGTGTGGCCAGCAGAACCAGGACAGGGATAATCCTCCTGTACTCAGCACTGGTGAGGCTGCACCTCAAAAACTATGTGCAGTTTTGGGCCCCTCACTCCATGAAAGTCACTGAGGTGCTGGAACAGTGGAGCTGATGAAGGGTATGGAGGATAGTCATATAAGGAGCATCTGATGGAGCTTGGGTTGTTTAGTGTGGAGAAAAGGAAGCTCAGGGGAACCTTATTGCTCTCTACAGCTGCCTGAAAGGAGGTTGTATCCAGGTCATTCTTTCCTCACAGGCAGCCAGCAAAAGGACAAGAGGCTTCAAGCTGCATCATTGGAGGTTCAGGTTGGACATCAGGAGGAAGTTATTCCTTGAAAGAATTGTTAAATATTGGAATGAACTGCCCAGGGAGGTGGTGGACTCACCATCCCTGGAGGTGTTCAAGAAAGAACTGGACCATGGCACTTAGTCCTATGGTCCTTTCCACCCCAAATGATTCTGTAATTCTGTGACCCATTGCTCTCACTTGAATACAAAGAGCATTAGGAGATGCCATAAATGTGCAACAATTACAAACAAACTTTAAACTCTCTGGATAAAGTAGTATGTTACTAGGATTTACTTAAGATTAATTTCCCAGTATGATGAAGCAATAAAGTAATTGGAAATAGGTGTTAAAAATCACGTGTATGTCAAATGAGAGGAAAAATAATGGGTATGTTAATACATAAATTTATATTGGAAAAGTTGTGTGGAACTATTTGAAGTGTGTGTTGTTTGTCATACAGAACAAAGCCATATACTGGTGTTACCTTTAAAAGCAGAATCTGGCTGAAGAGAACTTTTTAAACTTGACATGTGATTGGATGACTTTTGCTGACAGTGTAAGTAGGAATATAGCTTTTTTAGTAAGTTGGTAGTGAGTGGCTATAAACATTTATTAGTGGCTATAAACATTTATTAACAGCCTAAGCATAGACCATATGCTTTCAGACAAAATAAAAGACATGGATCATGAACTACTTTAAAACTTTCTGAGTTTTTTCCCTTGAAAATGTTTTCAGCATTTGTTTTTGGGCTTGCCACCAGCTCTGAGTCTGGGAATCTTGTGAGCCTGCACAACCCATCTGTTCATTCTCTCTTTGATCCTTGGAACATGAACATGGAACTTGGAACAAGTTTTTCTGGCCAAATTAGTTCAAGGTAATCAGCCAGTGTATCAGATTATTCAATGTCTGTCCCGCTGCCTAGATGAGAAGACAGTTCATTCTACAGGTTCCCAAAAAAACCCCAGAGACAGCAAAATATTGCAGTCAGGGAAGAGCTGTGATTCTCTGTGTTCTTTGATTTGCCCTATTAACATTTCCAGGAAAAACTCTTTCAGTCCTTCACCTGTCCTCTGTCTCTCAGTGTTACTGGTTTAGTGTTCTTTTGCCTCTAATTCATTCATGATCAAAAAAAAAGGCAGGATGTGCAAGTGCACATTGTCATGTAAGCTCAAAGCAGGAGAGAAGATAGTGGTCAAAGTAATACATTATTGAGACTCCTGCCCTGAGCTCTTTGAAGAGTTACAGACTGCTGTGCTCAGCTTCCCTTTGTTACAGAAGACTGATCTCTGAAATGTACTATGAATACGAGGATAAGACTGTGGAGCACCAGTAAATATAGCTGCTCTGCTGCCTGGGACAGAAGCAGCACCCCAGCCTATCTGGTAACTTGGAAATGGAGCACTGTGCACTGCTTGGAGAAGTTACTTTGGCCACTGAATATGAAAAAGCATTTTTTCCCTGAGTTTGAAAATCACACTCATTCAAATATTCCTCTGCCAGCTAAAATGCACAGCTGTAGATCAGGAAGGATGAGCTCTCTCTCTCTGTCAGTACTTTTACTGTAAGGGAGCCACTTCCCGTTGTGCAGGTGAGCCAAATCAACCAAGTTAAATAAATGTTAGAGGAAAATATTAGTTAACTAATACAGAGATGTAACTGAGGGATGAGTGGTTATTGAAAAAAAGAAAAAAAGATGAAGTACTGCAGATCTAGTTTTGGTTCTAGTTAGTGCATAAGAGACTATTGTTGGAATTAAAATGTTCAGAAACGTGACATCTTTGTGAGACCTGGCGAGGTATCTTATTTTTGCACATCTTCTAGGTTTTTTCAGAGCTCTGGTTAGCCAGCATAAACAGGAGGAGCAAGGGTTCATAAGGAGTTAAGATTCTGTCTAGCTATTCAGTTTTCATTGTTTCTTTCTATGGATGGACACAGTATGAAGTGCCATTATTTCTTATTTGGTATTCCATCTTAATGGAAAAGTGTTTTCCTTGTACACTGTTATCTTTGCCAAGATTTCCACAACGGATACAGACATTCTTTGGCCTGGTTTTCTACAGGTGTTGCTTATATCATGTATTTTAGATAATCTGTCTCTTGCCTGCAGAAACATAGCAAGATTCCTCAGCTACTGTGGGAGTTGTGTGTTGTCTGTGAAATCTGAAGTATTTATTGCCTTACTCTGAGATACTGATTTTAGAACTGCAGAGCTGCAGGCAGATTTCAGTCTCTTCCTTCTCTGTGAAAACTGGGTGAACTTTGTCTCCCTGCATTCAGAGATCAAAAAGAGGCTTTCTTGATGATGGAATAGAAGCTTTTTTACAGAATATTCTCCTCATCCTTATTCAGTAGCTTATTGTGATTTACAATGGTGTCATCACAGCCTGCTTGGAGTGGCCAGCATTATCTTTGATTATAAAATACATGTAGCTGTCACCCTCTAGTGTTAGTATCTATTGCAACAGGGACATCAAGATTTATACAGGATCTAGAAACTATTGAATTAGCCTGGTAAGAAAAGAGGATGCTGGTGCACTTGGAGAAGGATAGATTTTAAAGGGCACGAAGACTTCTGCATGTTTCTTCTGGAAGGCTGTTGCATCAGTGATGAGTGACATTGTAAACAACCAGGAAAATTCCCAGTAGATGGTCAGGCCAAATGAAGAGGCAGTACATGGAAACAAAAAAAAAAAAAAACCAACAAAAAACCAAAAAAACCCCCCCAAACAAACAAAAAAACTCCCCAAAAAACCAAAACAAAACCAAAAACAAAACAAACAAACAAACCCCCCCCCCCCCCCCAAAAAAATAAAAAAAAAAAAACAAACACAAAAAAAATCAAAGCCTCAGGTCAGCAGTAAACTCCATGCCCCCAATTTCCCACTAGTTAATGTGTGGCTGGATGAATGTCAGAGCAACAGACTTTCAGAGACTCTTCACTGATTTATACAACCAGTATGTGAGGAGACTTATATAAGCTTAGAATGCTTACAGAATCAGAAATGTTTGAAATACACTAGTAATTGTTGTTAAGATGAATAGCATGAATTAATTGGAGTCTTATTGTTAATATACAGAGTGAAATTCCTGTATTTACACCTTTTTTTCCTTTTCTTTTTTAAGGAAGAAAGAACATTTTCTCCTGATCTGAAATGGAATTTCTTGTGCCATTGCATAAGCATAGATCATAGTCTAATGCACAAATTATCTCTAAAGCAACTAGTAGGAATAGGTGAGTATGTAACTATATTACAGAATCCCAGAATCCCAGAAAGACTGATTAGGTTAAAAGGGAGCTCTGGAAGTCATCTAGTCCAACCTTCCTGCTCAAGCAGGTTCCCCTAGAACGCATTACTCAGGACTGTGTCCGGATTGTTATATAATTGGTAGGTGAAAAGAGAAATAAGATCTTGGAGATATCCATGTAACTATTAGTTTACTATCTTTGTTTAAAATTTTGCATTTTATTAAAAGACTTATTTTTGAAATGCAGGAGTGGCTTTCTAAAGAGGCTTGTGAACACTGGGTACTTACTGCAAATATTCAGTATAGCTTTTCATATCACAGTGTGGGAGTGTATGACCTTGAAAAAACACAAACATGATACACTCAGAGAATTGCTGCATGTTTTGTTGAACAATTTTTAACATCCTTTGTATTACTCATTGCATTATATGGCATCCCTGTGTTATTAAATGCATGTAGGTCTGGGTGGAAGTGTTGGTTATTAGTGTCTTTTATTTCAAGAAAAGTAAAGTAGTTATTAAGGTGTCAGTAGCTGTGGTGTTTACAGAAAACTAGTATTAAAAATAGTAGTAACAGTGATAAGTAAGATGCATCTTAAGAGACATCTGTAGTTCTTAATATGACATTTTTTCATGATGTTAACTAGTATTTAAATTCAGCTAAAGCTGCTTGAAGAAATTGTAATTATTATTTTTCATTTGTAAGAGGAGGTATTCTAAGGTATTTGGAAATAATAAATAATAGTTATGTTTTGGGACGAATGAATTTGTGTAAAACTTAAATTTACTTCCATAAATGGGAATTAATTCTAGTAGGAATTATTTTAGCATCATGGAATTTACCTGAAATTTATGGGTTGAGGTTGTGTCCTGAACAGACCAAGATGTTTCTGGTGAACTAAGTTGCTTTCTTGATTTTATTCTGAGTGACAATTGAACAGGGGAACTTCTTTCTGTTGCATCTTAACAAATGAGAGTGTGATATTCATAATAATGAATGTACTATGCATAGTAATGAATGTGGTTCTTTTTAATTTGACAAGTTGAATACAGTAATATATTTTGTAGTTACTCGCTTGTTTGCAGTGACATTCATTAAAAAAATAGGGATTGATGCCTCCTGAAGGATGCAATTTACTCTCTGACGAAGTACACATCAGATAAATTCTGTTGATCTTTCCTCCCCATTTAAAAGAGATACCATGGAGTTTGTAACCAAATTGTATAATCAAGTAGATGAGGAAGTCCATGGACTGTTGCTGTTGTCCAATAAATGCCTTTGCCAGCTGGGGAGTCTTGGAGAAGCATGAAAATTGGAGGAAGATTGTGACCAGGTCGTCATTACTTTTAAGGAATTTATTAAACAAACTATAGTCTTAAACATCTTTTTCTCCGTTTAAATAGCTGAATTTATCTGACATTATGTATATAGCTGTTTATCATATAGTGCTGCTTGGAGAAAATTAGTGTGCAGTGCTGTTAATATGAGCAATTTTTAAGCACGCAAAAAAAATTATTGTCATCGGGTCAATGTGTCAAGCTGGCCCAATTCAGTTGGTAATATAAGGAGACAGAATTTTTTAAGAGAGAAATATATGATGTAATATATTAAGTATATTAACTTACTTCAACAAACTATCTAATTTCTATGTCCTTTGTCTGTGAATAGTGTATATTTGATTTGCTGAATGGGGAGACAATTTTTTTTTGCATTTTTATGCAGATAAAACTGTAGTTTATAAATGAGCAAGAGAAATATCTTTGCTCTTTAGATCAAGGAGGACTTTCATTGGAGGGAGTGAGAAAGCTGCAAGGAGATTTCCAGGTTTTGATTGACAAGGCAAAGGTGATGTTGTCTTTCCTTCTACACCCGCCCAAATCCAAACTAAAAAACTCAGCACAACAGAACACTATTTTAAAAACTAGATGCACAAAAATATGGTTTGGAATTTTTTTCTCTTTGTCCCCTAACATCAATATTACAAGAAAGGAGTGCAACCAGTGCCAGATGATTGTTCATTAAATATGGAAGAAAAAGATCAAATGTGTAACAAATACCTGATTAATACCTGAGTAACATAATCATTCTGACAGAGAGGAGGAATGCTGAGCTAAAACCAGTCAATTTGTGTGAATGACTGTGTGGTACTTAATTGCTCCTTTTTATTTATTTTTTTTTTTTGCAATAAGTTTAATTATATTTATTGTAGTGAAAAACATTATTGTACTTCATTCTCATGTAAAATAGTTGCTATGATGTTCATGTTATACTCTGTAAAACCTATGATTTTTTTTCAATCATTAGCATTACTTTTCCTGTGCAACTATGCCTTTCATAATAAAATAACTTCCTTAGCTCTTTGTAGATGAAGCTGATGTAAAATCTCATCCACACAGATCAGATTCTGAGTCCACAAATGTCATGGACTTTTCAAATTTTTCATGATAGCTTGGCAAGTCAGAAATTTTCCTAGAAAGAAGTAGGGATCTGAGCTGCACAATAAACACTCTTAGGAAAGAGATTAACGATATTATTTACTTACTTGCATATGTAAGCCTAATTTGGTCTCAGGGCTATTGCCCTCGTTCTCAGTATGTGTTCCCTGATGTGGTGTTTATGACCTTTGGTGCCTGGGCTGAGGTTATAATTTTGTTGTACTTTGTATTAATTGCTTGTAAGGTAATGGAACCACTGGTCATAAACCTAATCCTGTCTGCCTGCTTGGCACTGCAACACCTCTGAACCTCGGGAGCCATCTGGTGGGAACTATTAGCAATGACACCTATATTATCCCACATATTCCACTTTTCTAGGTTAATTACAGTGGCATTTGGGAATTTTAAAAAATTTGAATATTGTTGGGATGTTGAAACCAGCATGGTCCTATTGCAAGGAGCCGTGAATGTGGTTCAGGTCTTATGTAGAGGTGGGGTTTTTGTTTTATGTTTTGTTTTGGTTTGGTTTTAATTGCCTTTTAAAATATTTTTTTCCATTTTACTTTATTTAAATTAATCAACTGTTCTTATCTCAACCCATGAGTTTTACAATTCTCTTTTCCATCCCCCTGGGAAGCGGGGAGCAAGTGAGCAGCCACATGGAAGTTAGTTGCCATCTGGATTTAAACCACAACACAAGGTTAGACAGACTGATGAAGCTGGACAGTTTTTCATATAGAAATGCCTGGATGTAAGGGCTCCTAGACAGGTAAATACTGAAAGTTTAGACTCCAGGTCAGGTCTCTCCAGAGGGGAGAGAGAGAATCTTCTCCTTTGCCCTGCTGGCTTCACTGCTTTTGATGGAATCTGGGAAAATGGTTGGCTGTGAGTGCACCACCAGCACTCCAAGTTCTTCCCTTTAGGGCTGCTCTCAATCCTCTCACGCCCGTGTTGATATAGGGAGTTGCCCCAACCCAGATGCAGCACCTCATATTTAGTCCATGAGGCCACTTCCAAGCTTTTCTAGGTCCTTCTGGATGGCATCTCATCCCTTGCACATGTCAACTGTAACACTCAGCTTGATGCCATCTGCAGATTTGCTGAGGGTGCACTGGTTGCCACGATGTCATTGATTGAGACAGTTCATGTCTCAATATGTACCCTTGAGAGACACCACTTCTCACTGATCTCCATTCAGCTCTTGACCAATACTTTCTGGATACAGCGGTCCAGCCAATTCCTTACCCACCAAACAGTCCCCACATCAAATCCATCTCTCTGCAATTAAAAGAGAAGGATTTTGCCAGGGACTATGTCAAAGGCCTTACAGAAGTCCCGACAAATGACAGCCACAGCCCCTCCCTTGTCCGCTTATGTCCACTGATGTCCACTCCATCATAGAAGTCCACTAGGTTGGTCCAGCAGGACTTGCCCTTGATAAAGCTGTGCTGGCTGTCCCAAATCAACTCCCTGTTCCCATGTGCCTTAGCACAGCTCCTAGGAGGACCTGTTCCAGGATCTTCCCAGGCACAGTGGTTCCCATGGTCATCTTTTCTACCCTTTTTAAGGATGAGTACAATGTTTCCCCTTTTCCAGTCACCTGGGACTTCACCTGACTGGCATGAATTTTCAAGTATCATGGACAGTAGTTTGTCAACTGTATAAGCCAATTCCCTCAGGAGTCTGGCATTCATCTCATCACGTTCCATGGACTTCTGGACATTCAGGTTCCTTAGGTGGTCACAAGCCCAGTCTTTTACAGTGGGAGGAACTTTGCTCCTCCAGTCCCTACCTTGAGAGGTGTGGGAAGAGAGATTTGTTAGTGGGGACTGAGGTAAAACAATTGGACCTCAGCCTGCTTCTAGTTTGTTATTATGAGTTTCCCAGTTGTGTTTATCAGAGAAGTACACTTTCTTTGACCTGTCTTTTTTGGCATAAAATACCTATAGAAGCTTTTCTTATTGTTCTTTCCCTTGCCAGGTTCAGCTCCAGCCAAGTCCTGGCCTTTCTGACCCCATGCCCCAACCAGGCAGCATTCCTATTGCTGTATTTTAATAAAAGTCTGGGACAATAGTAGAGTACTTTATCTTGGAACTTTTGGACTACTAGTCCAAATATACCAGGTAAGCAGATAAAGAGGTGCAAATGTACCAGGTAAGCAGATAAAGAGGTCCAAATGTACTAGGCTGGGAAATAAAGAAGTCCAGATGTACTAGGTAAACAGATAAAAACTTAATGACTAGCTTATTCCATTTTGAAAGGCAATAAAACTAAACTGACAAAACTTTCAATCAATTTGTGCATTTTCCTTGTCATACAGAGATCAGTTATATGTGGCCATTTTCAGCTTTTATTAAGTTGCACAAAATACTGTAATACCTACATCATTATCATCTGATACACATGGAGTTGAAAAACAAAGGAAAATACTTAATACCTTGTCAAGTTCTATCTATTTCACCTTGCATGTTTTTTACCACTCATCTCTTTGAGGGCAAAATTAAAACAATACAAACCAAAAGTCTGCAAAATTAAAAAGCTTTCTCAGAATGACACAATCTAATGAAGATGTTCCTTCCCTGTAATTTAAAGCATATTTGGGATTTTTCTTTTGCTTTCAATAAAATATTCCATAAGGAGTTTACTTGAAGAGAAAAAAGAAATTGAAACTTTGAAGTGTAGTGTGTATTTTTCACAGCAAAACAGTGGCCGGAATTATCTTGAAAAGCAGGATCAGCACAGCTTGAAGGAAGTCTCCATCCCACTGGCTGCCTAGCAAAACACATGAGAGGTGAGGGAGGTATCCATCATTGCTTCCCCTGGGAGGAAGTGCCAGATTGAAAGAAACATCATCTCTGCTCTTGTGATAGGTGGGTGACAGAGGTTTTTCTCCTAGCCTGGATAGATTTTGAATGCTTTCCCATTCAGTATCACAATGGAACCATCATTTCTTAAATAACAGGAAAGAAAAGACCGTCTGTTGCTCAAAGCAGGATCATTAGGATGCCTGCCTGGGAAGTTATGAGAGAGTTTTAACAGTGCTCTGTTTTGTTCAGCTTGTCTTGCAATCAACATTCAGTCTCCTACCACAAACAAGTGTCCTGGTCACCAAGGTTCTGAGCTCTTCCAGAGTCTTTTGTCTTTTCCACTGCAGCAACTGTATCAGCTATTGCTTGCTGACAGGAAGGGCAAAACAGTGGGGCATTGTTGTAGTTCAATGACTGCAGTGCCTCAGTCTTTCCTTATGGCTGTAGTTTTTAGGACAAGCTCAATGCTAACTCTGGGAAATGATCCCCATTGAAATCAGCATCTGAATCCCCAGCATAGCATCTTTCATGGAAAAAAGTGGAATACAGATCATATTATTTATTTAAGTGGAACTCTGAGTGCATTTTTGTATGGCATAAAAAAGATACAGCAATATTCTCATGAATGTGTGCTGCACTGATCTTACTGTTTCTGCTGGATAGCAGTCTATATTTACTTGAGTTAGCTTAGATATAAATATGAGGGCTTAAAAGCTCTCTGACTAAAGATCGCATAGATGATTACTGCAGACTCACAGTGTAGCTCTAAAATAGAAAGCAGCATGTGACTCCACTCTGGCTTCCCAGGCTCCCGCTAGCAGCAAACAGCAGTTGCAGATAAAAATAGAAGGTCGTAAGCAACCAGGATCTTTAGTTAAATATAGAAGTCACTCTCCATGACAGTAAGGAGTCCAGGACAACAATGAAGTCTCTCCGATTCATTAGCGCCGAAGCATTTGTGTCAAATGCAGAGTTTGCCAGGAAGAGTCTCGGGGCTGTTGCGCATGATCTTTTTCCGCTTCTTTTTAAAGCCAGCTATTTACTGGAGCAAGGGGAAGTGATTCATGACTTGGTAGAGAACTGGCCACTTTTTGATTTTAACATGGGAAAACTTTTGGGAGCTACTCTGGACTATGAGGAAGACCTGAGCCACAGAACATGTTCAGTGTGCTTGGAAAGCTGTCTGACAGGGCTGAGAGACTATGTGCTGAATCAGTCTTCTCCCTACATGAAAAAGTTGAAAGTGGTCGACCTGACGGGTATAAGAGATGTTGAAGTTCAGTTTTGTAAGTGCAAGAAGACAATGGGCAGGTGGGCCAGGACACAGCTGCTCTCTAAGCTTTGTTCAGACCTCCTGGTTTACCTGCAACAAGCACAGTGCAATCCAGGTACCTTTGAAGTCAGTATCAATGTACTAATTGACTTGTTTGTTACAGAGCGGAACTATGAGCTGGTCATGCAGGCCCTGCTGAAGAAATGCAGTTGTCCGCTGAAAATCTGCTGTGTGGCATTCAGATCTGACAACCTGACCTTGCAGAAATTCTTCTATATCATAAAGCTCGCTGATCCCTCCTTGTTGCGCAAACTGGAAATAGTTCATAATGTTCACTTGGAAATGGAACATTTGGAAATGCTCTTCAACAGTATCCACTTCCCTCTATTGATGTCCTTGACCTTGCCAGCACGAACATTTAATGTGCGGAGGTTCACAGCTACAGATGAACAGATGCTTACTAACATTGGTGAAAAGATGGGTGAAATGACACAGCTTACTGAGCTGAGTATGTCATTTTCTATACTGACTGGAAGAATACAGAAACTTCTCAGGTAATTTGGTCATCCTGCTTTCAGTCACACTGTAAAAAAGAGCACTTTGTGCCACCAGCAAGCTGGGAATCTCTGAGAGTAAGGGAGGTGAGTGTATCTTGGGGTGTATGTGGGAAGGTGCAGCAGGAAGCTAGGAAAGATTATGTGTTGGGGAGAATCAGCAGCCAATGTATACCTAATACACTTTGAAAAACTGACTATTTTGATTAGTCTTCCAGAGTCCATCAGGTGAGAATATACTTTTAGCTACCACAGGTATACCCAGATATTTTTTATTTGAACTTATGTATTAATCAGCTTGCATTGGCCCTTGGTGCAAGTCCTGAGTTGTATTCCAAGTATTTTTTTGAGTATCTAGTGAATGTTTGTCCTCTAAAGAACAGTCAGTAAATATGCTTTTCCACAGATACTGTATTTTAAGGAGGGCAGGGGAATAGTTGATTTTCATTTGAGACTTTGATTTCAATTATTTGTTATGTCTCTTGGTGCCAAGACAAGGGAGATTTAATTTTTTTTGTACTGCAAATTAAGCTGATATGTGAATATTCATTATGAATTCCAGTGGAAAACTGGCAATTTGCAAAAAGGTAGCAAACACAGTAAGCAGTACTCATATTGGAACAGGAAATAAGTTAATTGTAAGCTTTTCAGAGCATCTAAAAAAAAAAAAGGCAGATAATAGTTTCATCCAGACAAATGAGCTTGGTCTAAAATTCTTCCCATACAAGAAGCTATTTTATTTAAAATTTGTGAGTAGCACACTGCATATATTGATTGATACAATTGAAATGAATTGCAAGTTTCTAAGCTTGATCCAGCTGAACCCTGTGGCAGAGGTCTCACTAAGATGTAGTAAGTATGAAAGCAATCTCTTGATTTTTATTTGTCAGATCTATTTTATATGTAATGTGAATATCTGAGTATAATCTCTGTTACACTTCTTCCAACCTGCTTCATCAGAGTGTGTCTTTGCAACTCCAGAAAACTACCTCTTGGGCATTAAAAATGTAGCAAAAAGAAACCAGCTAGAAACAAAAGCAGATATCCTCTCAGAATACTGATTTAATATTGGAATTAATCCTTCCTTAATGGAAATTATCTAAATCTCTGGATTGCAGCTTTCTACAAGAAGCAGCTACCAATGCTCCTATGGTAGTAGTGATCTGCTGTTAAAGTCAGCAAGTGACTTTACAGTATATAACTGGTTAAAAAATAGATACACAGAATGTTAATGAATTAATCCCCATTAAGATAGCACAGTGGAGCCATGCATAGAAGTAGATAATTAATGGAAGTAATTTCAGGAGAAAAATATACTTGCTATTGTTGGCACATGGTTTTTTTTCAAGAGAGGTTAGAAAAAATGTGGTAGATGGCTGCATTCATAATGTGGCTAGATGTATGAAATTTTGTAAATGTAGATTTTCAACATATTGTATCATAACACTTTTTTCTCTTTAATTCTGCAGCCCACTAAAAACTCCACTGAAGATGCTGGATGTTTCTAACTGCTCCTTGAACCATGCTGATATGGCCTTTTTAGCCAATAGCTTCCATGCGAATCACTTGGAAGCCCTGGACCTGAGTGGTCATGATATACCTGAGCTTTACCCATCAACATTCTTTAAACTCCTCAGCCATTGCTCTTCAGTGCTCAGGAGTCTTACCCTGGAGGACTGTAATATCCAAGACACTCATGTCAACATGTTGATTTTAGGTTTAAGCCCTTGTCAGAAACTAGAGGAATTTAAGTTTATTGGAAACCCACTGTCATCCCAAGCACTTAAACATCTTTTCACATTTTTCTGTGAATTGCCAATGCTGAAAAATGTGGAGTTCCCAGTTCCAAGGGATTGCTACCCTATTGGGATCACCTACCCCATTGATGATGCCAGTGTTTGCAGATTTGATCCTCAAAAATATGAAAGGGTAGCAGAGGAGCTTAACCTCATTTTACTCCAAGCAAATAGAGAGGATGTGAAGGCTTCAACACCACTCTTTGGGAGTTATGATGCTGCTGTTCAGGAGACAAACAATGAACTGGGAGCTTACTTGATCAAGTCCTTCAAAGAGACTTTAGAGAAGTTCACTTCTTCATTTAACAAAATGAGTTAAATTTGTAAAACTGTAAAGTAGTGATGAGATTATCTGCCAAATCAGAACTTAAATTAGTCTTTTCTAGATCTACACCTTCAGTCATCAGTTGTGAATTTTCTTTAGTTTTTCAGCTGAATTTACTATTATTTGAATAACCTGTAATCACCTGAGGTACTGTAACTCATGCTATACCTATTGCATACACCTTACACAAGCACTACTTGCTCCCAAAAGAGGGGAGGACACTTAATGGTGCATTATTTTATACAAGTGCACTTTTTCTCAGTAAAGCAAATAGGTGTTTAAGCTTGGCTGATTTCTTATACAGGTTCCCTTAGATTTGTCAGCTGGTCTGGTAGCCCTGCAGAAAAACAAGGAAGTCCTTTCCCAAGTCCAGCAGGATGGTCAAAAGATTGTGCACATATCCTCATGTGTGGCTCCCTAAACTGTTTTTTTTTTTCTTTTTTCTGCTCATGACCTGAATTTACCAATCTGTGTTTTATGTAGTATATTCCAAATAATGGAGAATGTGTAACAGCCTCCATATACCTGTGCCTCTTTCTTCTCAGAGGCAAGTGCAATAAACAGGATCTGTCTTATACACTGCCCTTGGTGAGGAGTAAAATTCCATACTGAGGAGGCAGCAAACCAAATGGTTGGCTGACAGCAGGGGATCTCATCCCACTTACCCAGCAATATTAACCAGTTTGTGGGGACTCTGCTGTTGTTCTTGCAATGTGTGTTTTAGAAAGGCAGACCAGGACAGTGTTGCACAGCCATGCCTCTTATGTCAGCTGGTCAGTGCCTCAAGATATTTCCTTCCTGGAATCAGCTTCTTGGCTGGTAGAATGTACCCTGCTCCTTTCAGTTGTTTTAAAGAAAGTCTAGGACTGTGGTAGTACTGAAAAAAAGACTAGTGTTGAAAAGACATGCAAAAAAAAAAAAAAAGTTATTCCAATGCCAATTTAAAAAATGTGGAAAAGGGACAAGGCTGGTTGGGCTGGTTGCTGAGTATCTAGAAGTTCATCTGTGTAAAACACTGCTGGCTTTCTGTCAGGACTGTATGTTCTCTACAGATTTGCGACCAGTATCAGGAAAAATCACATTTATTTGTCTAACTTTAGTGCAAGGAAAGTATTAGAATGACAGAGTAAACAGTATCCCAGGCTCCATGCACGCAGCATTGGAGCATAGGTAAAGGGGCCAACTGGATGTCAGGACAGTAAGGGCCACAAGACACACGTATGAGGAAAGTACTATAATTGGGGCCTGAGCGATAAACAAGTGCTACTCAGCTTTTCACCTGTAAAACTAGACACTTGATTGGCTTCTAGGTAATTAAAAAAATAAATATAATAATATAAAAAATGTATGTAATAAATATACTTTAATAGTTCATGAAAACTTGATCAAACACGACTGAAAGTGAATGTTTGTAGCAGGAGCTGGAGGTGTCACTGTAGCATTGAGGATCATCATTAAGATAACCAGGACAGTTTATTTGAAATAATTATGGGCCTCATCATCTGAGGGTAAGGAAGAAACTTTCTTCATTTAGGTAGTGCTGATTTGTCAAGCTTTCTGTTTATCTACAGTAGGAATATGCAAGCAACTCTTAACCTAATTTATTTTAAAAAACCCCAAAACAAACCAAAAATTAATGGTCCGAGTACTAAGCAGAACTTAGAGGTTCCACAGCATGCATTTAAATTATTGTTTTTGATGTCAGCTCACATTCTAACATGTTTTATTGATTAAACATATGATGGTAAAATTGAAAGTGAATGGTCATGACCTGTTTATGTTTACAGAGCACTTGAAAAATAAAAAGGCAATCTAAGTTGCTAAGCTAAGGAGTTGGGAATAGTAAATGACAGAATTGGGTCCCGTATGACCTTGCTTGTACTTTGACAGGATTCCACATGCTGCTTTATCCTTGCCTCTACTGTGCCTTTTCTTCCCTCCAGCCTCGCCATTCTTTCCATCTCAGACTTGACTGATGATTTCTCAGTCAGATTTAAGTTGAATTTTGCTATGCCAAATGTCTACCTCTTTGGGATGAGTAGTGATACTTTTGCAGGGAAAGAACACTGTACTACAGCTGTAAAAGTGTAGTGATTCTTCCCCCCTCCAATCTAACAGGTTGTACCTGGAGGTGAAGGCTGGCCATTTTGGAACATGCTGTGATATAATGGTTGGTCCTTGCCTTTTTCAGTACACACAAAAGAGACAGCTCTTATTTCAGAATTATTAGATGCCTTATAAAGTCTGCTTCTGGTTTCTTCTTGCCACGGTTCACCCCTTTATTTCCTTCTTTTTCTGAACCCCACAAACTCCTGCCTTTCTTCCATTTTCAGTCTCGTGTCTATATGCTAACTTCTGGGCCAGCAGAATTATGTAGCTTTTGTTTTGGTGCAAAGTGACGACTATTTTAGAGCTTTAGCTCTCAGATATCCCACCTTCTTCTCTTTAGTTTCTTTCTTAGTTATGGTTGTTATCATTGGTTTTAAATACAGGTCAAGCTTTAGCATTTTGTTTTTTGCCTGACTTACTGCAACAAGGATTTCTGTCCCCTCTCAGAAGGGTTCCTGCCTGTCTTCTGCCCCAGCAGTGTGATTTTGGTTTGGATCTGCTCTTTCTTCCTTCTTCCATGTGTGTGGGACCTGGAATGCAGCTAATAGAGAAGAAGGATTAATTGTATGTTGACCTAACCATATAAAATTATTTTACACTTTGCAAGTACAGACAGATACTGATTGAGTCCTGTTTGGTGTTTCCTTTTCTTCCTTACGGGATGATTGTCAGCTTCACTGGGTTCAGACTGGAGTGGATCCAAGGTCATTTGTACTGTCTATCCAGAAAGCTAAAACCTTAACTACATACCACCTTGAGGGGAGACAGTCTTCTAAGCTCCAGTTAAGGCTGCCCAGACAGAGACAGGACAGGAGTTACCACAACACTGAATCCACACAGCTGTCAATGGAGTGAAGATGAATGATGTGAATGGAGTTGAATTCAATTTCCTCCTACCATATCTGCTCATGGTGTTCCTTTAAGTGTCTGAAGAAGAATGCTCAAAGTCACTTGAGGTTTATTTGTGAAAGACACAGAAGAGATGCATGTAGGAAAAAACCCTGAAAAACAAAACCAGGATGAGATCAAAACCATTCTCACCATATTCAAACAAATGTTATAAACACAAAATGCAATAATGAGTATCACAGAGAAGTGAAAGGCCGAATTTTTAATTCCAATATAAAGAAAGAGACTGCTAATCTTTTATTTTATTCACCATACTTTATTCAGTACCATGTTTTATTTACCATATTGTACTTTTTTATTCATTAGCATATTTTAACTTAATTTGCTGGGACAGGTTTTGTTCAGCAGCAGTTGCTTGCAAATCTTTCTCATTTGCAAGGTAAAAATTGCCAGAAGAGCTTTCTGCTGCTGAAATTGCTAAACTCCCCTATTCAGTAACTGTCCTGAGTTCAGTGAAATACTGAGTACATAGGAAATAAATATTCTCCTTTGACAAACTTCATAAAACTGAAAAACAGGCAAAAAATCTTTATAAATGACCTTTGCTACATCTGATCTCTTCATAATTTAAGCCACATTACGTTTTGGCCACACACAGAGCAGCTGAAAAAAGCAACAGGAAAAAAGATTATAGTAAGATTTTTACTGTGGAAGAAACAGCACAGCAGCTCTGTACTTGGAGACAGCTATCTGTACATATCCTACATATCCTACATCAGTACATAAAATCCTACCAATAGAAAAAGGCAAATAAACACTACTGTTGCAAGAAAGTTGTCATATGTGAAACTGAAACAAGCTTCCCAATATAATCCTACACCTTTTAAATTACTATTCTTAAACTCAAAAGTTATGGACTACAGGTCAATTCTTCTTAACAAGCATGAACTTTGCTTACAAAGCTCCTCTTTCTCTCCTTAAAATATGCATCAGTCAACAACAGAGCAGGACTGTATGAACTACCTTGCAAAGAAACAAGGGAAGGAGCATTGTACCTAATGCTCTCCACATACTGCCTTCAAGTAAAAGTACCCTGTGTGAAAATTATTGTGTCTAGGATAATAATTTATGATGTAAATTTAACACCTGTTTCAATGAATGTGTGGCCAGAGAGTCAAAGCTGCCTCTGGTTAATCCTAAAAGCAGCAACTGTAATCATTATTTTGTAGGGATTTTTAAAATAGTCTTATACCTAGACAAAGAAGCTTTACTTTTGAAGAAAACATGTTGGTTGTGATTGATGATTGCATTATTTTTAAAAGTCTTTGAATAGTACCCAGCATGACCTTCTCTATCATTCTTCCAGGTACTAAGGTTAAAGACAGTTTGCTGTCTAAGGTACAGCTGCATTTATATTGGTTAATTTTACCCAATAAAGATTTACAAAATAATCCTAAAGATAGTTTTAATCTCAGGTAGAATGTGAAGACTTTATGCAGCATAGGATCACAGGATTTTAAGGGGAACACCACCTGTCTGTCCAGAAAAAAAAAATAAATTATTTCTCCCTGTGGAAGATGATCAACACTCCACCTTGTTCTCAACTTTAAAGTATTTTAAATTTCAGACTGAGAATATTCAAACATCTAAAACACATATCTGTTCTGGGAATTCATAATGAAGATAGAGGTAATATTTTGTCTTCCTTCTCCATCTTTCAGTCAGAAGTGATTTTTTCTTCCTATTGCATCTGCTGTGAACTGTGGGAAATCATCCACTGAACTGCTGCTTTTTCCGTTTCCATGTTTTTCTTCACTGGGCTGAAGGTTTCTCTTAGTCTCAGATCCACCATACAACATTAGTTTTACTTGTTAGAGTTTTATTTGTTTGCTGTAGAAGGTTTTACAGACTGAAAGACAACCTTGGCTATGCTTCTCATTATTTTACTTTTTATTCTGAGCACCAGCTAACATGCTCCTAATGAAGCAGGACTATAAGCTTCATTAATGCTCAATAAAAGTTGTATTTTTTTTTGTTTTGTTTGTTTGTTTTTGGTTTTTTTTGCAGTGGTTTGATATTTTGGCTCTCTTGCCCATTGCAAGCTTGGAATACAAGTGAGCTCTGCTATTCCCTTGGCTCCATTTCCCCAGAGGTTCTTCCTTGCGCAAAAGAGCCTGTGGCTGCAAGGACTCCCAACTTGCTGCACAGTTCACTGTTGCTACTTCCCAGCTCTCCCTGTGTCCAATTCAAGTGCAGGGTAAGCACTAGAGTACTTTTCATGCATCACTGGCCAAAATACAGAGTGGCAGAGCACATTTTGGAAGGCAAAATGTGTGCTTGTCATT
The DNA here is from genome assembly GCF_017590055.1 of Onychostruthus taczanowskii. NCBI lineage: Eukaryota > Metazoa > Chordata > Aves > Passeriformes > Passeridae > Onychostruthus > Onychostruthus taczanowskii. The sequence goes on from NW_024499485.1 coordinate 180,813, forward strand.
GATGCATGACCTACTTTGGAAAATGCCTCCTGGCACCACATACTTCTTTTGTGTGTGGTCAGTATCAGTCCTCACTCATTCTTTTAAGTTCTCATTCTCTATCATAAACCAACATAAGGTCCTATTTCCACTTGGAATACTTTGTGTATTTCAAAGTGCTTTTGGAGCTGTTTTCTGCAGGAGTTTAATATTTTGGTATGGTGTATATAGGGGCAGCTGTTCACCAGTGCAACATGTACATTGAAGCACACTGGTTTGCTTCATCGTAATGTGACTGCTGCTTGAAGTTCTTTAAACATTTAAGTCCACTGCATTCTACTGAGTTTTTAAAGGAACATGCAGTGAGGCTTGGCCACTTCCTCAGTTGTGATGTTGTGCTCTAGGGTAATTCAAGATTTTACTTGTAAGTATTTCCTTACATTGTTTCTGGGCTAAATCTATTTACTTTTTTTTTTTTTTTTTTTTTTTTTTTTTTTTTTTTTTAAATGTTTGCACAGTAGAGAGAAAGCTGAAAGTTTGCATATTCAGTGTGTAACTGTTGCATATAAAGATAAGAAATGTGGCTGGAATAATGCATGAGGTTTTAGCATTGTAGTTCAGGAAGGTGATGGACATTTATTCCAAGCCACTAAGTTCAATGAGTCAGATGATTTTAAGTCAGTGGTGTTAATGGTCTTACCTGGAAGGACTACCATGTAGAATATAATACAGCAGAGGTTGCTTTGATCTGATTTTATTACACTACAACTTACCTTGATGCTATTTATGTTCAGAAATACTAATTTAATGGAAAAATTTAAATAGATATATTTCAGTTACTTTCAGTTACCTTTTTAATACTTTGAGAATTACATATTCTTTCCAGATTCTTTAAGTGTTGAGGTTTTTTTCTCTATCTTTGTATTTCAGTTGCCATCAAATTGGTTTTGTTTGAGCCTGTGATTCAGTCCAATAGAGCTCCCAATATAAAAGCACACATACTTGTCCTTGATCCTGTTTCTGTGAACACAATCCAGATTAACCTCTCCTTCTGCTGTCTCCATTAGATTGAACTATTTATGCTAAGCCCATTTTGATGAAACCAGGCAAGGGAGTGGCTGCATGTTTAGCTGGCCTGACAGATTTGGAAGAAAATATAAACCAGTGTTATCTTTTGCCTTCCCAGAGCTACAGGCACTCTGCACATCCAGTGAAAATTCCTCAAACAGTGTTTATTTCTAACACACATGGGAATCATCAGGAAACCCTCTGAAGAATAAAATGCCCCATTTTCCTTACTGTGCTTTGACTGTATTCGAAAAATCAACTACCTTGAAGTGCCCTACATGATCCTCCTATTTCTAAGGCATCTTTGAACACCTGCACAGAAGCATGGAGCAGCACCTCTTCTTGGCTGAGGGCAGAACTTCTTTTGAGAAATTTGGCTGGACCCAGCTGCTTTCTCAATTGTAGGGAGGGGGCCAGTTAACATGCTGCCTCTTGGGACACATCTCCTGCATGGCCTTTCCTGGGTGGGAGCAGCAGAATAGAGCAGAGAAGCTGACAAGACCTCAGCTGGCAGCTTGGGTACATCATGATACCACGCCTGACCAAAGCTGCAGTGACCTCTGAGGTTGTGGGTTCTTTTGGCTCTTACAGTCAGGAAAGCCTTGATTTCCCTCCATATCCCTTTGTCTGGGAATTAGGAGTTCTAGTGTACAAATGTAAGTGTACAAAAGTGTCAGCAAAAGGCAGAGTCGGGGAGGGCTTTGAAGGATCTTTTAAGTGAAGACAAGAAATTTGAAAAAAAAAAAACCAACTGTAGGATTTTCTTAATGTAATGAGATGGTGGGGGTGCCTAGCATTGATGGCAAAAGTATTTATTGTGAATTGAGTTAACAGAGGATGTGACAGAATGAGAACTCTAGCTGCATGGACAGTCATACCTCAGGCAAGGGGAGTGGAAGGCATGAAAATGATTAACACTGATTTGTGAGCTTAAAGATGAGCTTAAATTTGTGAGTGGCATTTTGGAATCTGAAATTGCCACTTTTACATCATATCTGTCCTGTTGTTACCTGTATTATTAAAAGAGATGATTTTATAAGTAATTGTTTAATCACTGTATATGATTAATGCTGCTGTTTCTTTGCAGGAGACTGCTGGAATGGCAGTTCAGGCTGCTACCCAGGGTGTGTCTCTCCCTAGTACAGCATGGCATCCTTTCTGCCATGACCCACATCCTCTCCCCGCCGATAATTACTTTCTCTTATCTGGTGGAGAAAATTCTCTTCAAAGGATTCCTTTGATTAAGGAAATTCATTAATATGATGTCTAGATAATATTAATGCTTTCCTGCTTAAGTCTTCTCACTTACTGTTTGAACAGCACATTATTCCATAGTTTCTTACGATCAGCATATTTGGAGTTTAATAGAAGCTCTACTATCAATCAATTAACATTTCTTATGTTCCAGAAAAAAAATTTGAGAAAAGTAAATCTCTGTGTTATTATTTCAGTAAACATCGCTGCCCATCAATTACACATACGGATTTAATGTCAATCCTTGTGAGTATTTACCTGAAGAAAAATCTCCCACTTGGGATTTCTGAGCTCATCTCGCAAACTGTCATATTCATGCTCAGCAAAACGGACGAATTAAAGAAATGTTCAGGAAATTAAGGTCCTTTTGACGCTACGAGCAGCAGCTAAAAGGTGTGATTGTTAATAGTTTCCACCAGATGGCTCCCGAGGCTCAGAGGTGACGCAGGGCCAAGCACACAGACGGGATTTGGTTCATGACCAGCGATTTCATCATGTCATAAACCACTCCTGCAAAGAGCAACAGAGTTGTAACTTTAGCCTAGACCCCATCGACGATCAGCATCACCACAGGGAACATGTGCATCAAGAACAGTGTTCCATAATGTGCCTGTGAGCACACATGCAGGGAACAAATGAAAAAACATGGTGACCAGCAATGATTAAACCAATTCAATGAATCCTTAAAGTAATTTCTTTTAACAAGCTCTGATCAGATCTGTTGTTATCTCAATCCTCCGGGTACTACCGAAAATGTCTGTTGGGGTTTAATCCCAGCCAGCAAGAGCCATGTAGCTGCCACCTTGCTACCCTCACCCCAGTGGAAAGAGAATTGGAAAGAAGAGACAAAGTTCCTGGATTGAGATGAGAACAGTTTAATAGCTCAAACAAAATAAAATATGCTACTACTTCAACTGACAATTGTAATTGAAAAGAGAGACAAGGAGCAATAACACCCAATAGAAACAAGTGATGCACAGCACTATTGCTCACCACTCACTGACTGATTCCCAGCCCATCTGCCAGCAGTGATCTGCTCCTCCCAGCCAGCTCTCCCAGGTTTATATACTGGACACGGTGCCCTGTGGTCTGGAATATCCATTTGGCCAGTTCAGGTCAGCTGTCCTGGCCATGCTTCCTCCCAGGTGCTTGTGCAGCTCCTCACTGGCAGAGCACAGGAACCTGAAAATCCCCTGGCTCAGGGTAAGCACTGCTGAGCACAGCTGAGCCATCGGTGTGTTATCAACATCAGTCTCACACTGAATTCAAAACATCACACTGTGCTGGCTAAGAAAAAACTAACTCTATCCCAGCTGAAATCAGGACACATCCTTTTATTTATTTCTTCCACAAAGGAAGAAATATGACAAGGAATCTGTCAAAGAAAATTTATTCATTTAAGAAATGAACTTTCTGTCTCAAATTATGAACCCAGCTTTTTATCACAAGCTCAGTCATAGACCTTTACTTTATTCAGAATTAGAATAGCAGTGTTCTGAAGAGTAGACAAAAAGTTAACAGTGATGGTTCTGATAGATGAAGAGTTGGGACATAGGTATTGTCTTTTAAAAGTAGTTGCCTAATTTACAGTGTGAACAGGTTTTTGTTTTTGGTTAAATATTTAGGATTCTTCCCCCCCCCCCCAACATGTACTTCAGGCACTTTTGGGGAATTATAATTATGTAATATTATTATTATTATTGTTCTAGGTTATTCTGTTTGGAGTTGGTTTTGAATCTCACATTTATTTGAAGCTCTAGTGTATGATTAAGGCAAATTACACTCTTGCGATGGCAGTGCAAAAAAACCCTTACCTTCGATGTGTTCAACACTGACTTTACTGAGAACTTGAAATCTTGGTCTGACTTTTGGGCTGGGGTAGATTTCATATTTTCTGATAGGTGTCATTTCCTCTAGTGCAGCATTGTAATATGCCTGCTAAGATCAAGCAGCAAATTCTACCTGAAATCATTGAGCTGCAACTCAGTGGTTGATATAGTAGTTGGAAATGGCACCTGTGCATGTGGGCCAGTGGTACACTACCTGGTGTGCCTGTCATCCGCATACTCATGTCCTTCGTCTGATTTAGAAAGCTCTGGAGACAATGACAAAGATAGCTCATCTTTGGAATAGTTTATATCTGTGTCTACCAACAAAATAGCTGCCTGTGTCAATTAATCTAGATTATTTAAAGCACTTCTGTTCATCTATATTATTTTTCACTTCCCTTACATGGAAAAATTTACTATCTAGTAAATTTGTTATGGGAACTATTGTTATCTCACTTTAAAAAAAATCTTTTCTAAATTTAAAGCAAAAAGAGGTGATGATAAGAAGAGATCCTGAGTAAGATTTAACTGATACTTCCATAAGATGCAGATCATTCTACTATTAGAGTCAAAAATAGTGAAAGATGTTCACAACAATTCAATTAAATATGAAGGGCTACATATTCTGTAAAGTGAAATTTTTGATGAACAAAGCCTTTCATAAAAAGTAGACATTTGAAAAGATATTTCCTTTCTTTTATCACTTTTACTTTCGTTTGAGAATTGATATTATTTCATGTTAACTAATGCATAAATACACACTTTTCTTAATAATAGGTATTTCCTTAACATTTATATTGGTTGTCTGTGAATCAGAGATTGAGCACACCAGTCCCAGCACTACACTGCTGTTTGATATAGGGCAAATCTAGTGAGTGCACCAGGATAGCTCTGTAACCCACTGTTCCCACCTGTGTCCTGTTCTTATTTTTGTGCTGCCCCAGATGTTTGAGAAACATCATTTTTACAAATGAGAGCTATGGTCACTTGTCATGCTGAGATACTCTGTCATTTGAGGTCAGCAGAACCTGAGCAGATGCTCTCCTTTCTGCAAGTGCAATAAACACAATTAAAACTTTAATTGATGCACTTGTAAATGCAAACAGTAGTTTCATTCCTATGTGGGGGAAATAAGCAGTCTCCTTTACTGAGATCATTTGAAGGTAATCCCAAGACTTGAAAGTATGTGGTCAAATAGTGAAAGAACCCTTGTGAATGGATACATTTGCAATCCTGGACAAATAATGAAAGAGATGGAAAAACTGGTGTCTCTGAAATACCACCTTTCTTTCCTCGCTTCCCCTTTTTAAGTGACAGTGACAATCAGTGATGTTCTTCAGGCACACTGCCAACAAACTTTCTCCAAATTTCTCATTAACAAGTGAAAGTATTTATTGTGCATTTCTTCCAAGTCAGGAGTAAGGGAAGTAGTACTAATAAAGTGAATGCATGATGAAGGGGAAGCTCTCTAGGTCTTCTCCTCAAGTAATGGAAGCTGGGGGTCTGCACCACGGCACTCTGAGGGAAATTGGTCAAGTAGAACAGTGTGAGGTGATATTTGTGTCTGCTTTCACATTTTATGCAATTTGTAGCAAATGTTGTGAGATGTGTCAGTGAAAGAGGTGTGAGTGTTCTGTGCATGAACTGGGGTTGCCTTGGGGCTGTAAAGACGACAAGATTAAAGTAGGATGATTTATTATGATAGAAATATGTGTGAATGCAATAGCAGGTTGAACTCAGCCTTAATGAAAACATGTTATGATTTATTTTTTTATTTTCTGTTTTACTTTAGAAGCACAATAATACTAAGGGTTAGGACTGGATAATTAGAAATGTTATGTATTGCACTCATTTTGTGCCATCAAATAACATTCTATTTACTATTGTAATATCTTCCATTTTATATAGTGCTGCACTTTTCCATGTAATAGAGATTTATGGAATTTCTCATTTAAGAAGTGTTCTAGGATCTGTCTTGCTCAGCCCTAAAGCCAGTCATTTATGCACCTAGGAAGTACAATTAGTCTGTTTTCGTATAAGGGGATGCTGGTTCAGAACTGCACTGATCAGAGCCCACATGTGGAATCAGAAATCCTGTGCTCAGACTGAACTCAAATAGGCTTTGCTGCTTTCTCTTGCAGTAGGTGTATTTTGCTGTCTCACCAATCTCTGTGGAGTCAGCTGAGTTCTGATGGTATTAAAATGACTCTTGAATGTTCCTTAAGATATATCTCAGTTTTCATCTCTGTAAGATTTTGTATGAAAATTAACAGTGTTATTATTTCTAAAAGGAAAAGAAAACCCAACCCAACAGTTTTTTCCACTTTGCTTCTTCTATCTTTCTCCTTGATTTTCCACAATGAGTGATTTCTCAGACACAACCATGTATGGGAGACATGGTATATATATATTTTTTCCCAGCATTTTCCAAACTGCTCAGTGAGCCTGTCATGAAAAACAAAATTAATTTCTAATTAGAAATAGAAAGTCTGGGCCTCTAGAACATAACTGACAGTTTTAAAAGTTTAAAACCTTTAAAATTAGTTTTGGCTTTACTTATTCTAGAAGGAATAGAGCATTGTGTGCCTTTTGCTTATGCTTACATTTACATTAAGAAGAAGGCATGATTTGTTTCCCATCCCTGAACCAAAGTACAAAGATTTTCTGTTATAACAAAGCTTCTTCCTGGTGTTGAAAAACAATAACTCTGTACAACAGGAAGTGACAATTACAATGTGCATGACATACAGTCACCAGTGGTCTTACGATACTCTTTTTGGTAAAAGAACAACAGACAGGAATGAGCAAGACATCCCAGTTCCTACATATTTGCTCTCGAGTCCTTTGATGAGAGAGTTTTGCACTGCTGGCTGTAAAATAAGGCGTGGGTTCCTTGGTGGAGGACACTTAACTGACGAGCTTCTCTAGAGAGAGAGAGAAGAGACATTGGCCATCATTCCGTAAACCCGTCTGCTTTCCCTTGACCTGCATCATGGCACTTGTGGAATTTTTAATTTTTATTTTGTAGGTGTTGGTGTTGATGGCATAGGGTACAGAAGTACCTTGTTTTCTAGGGTTTTTTGTGTTTTTTTTTTCTTTTTTTTTTAATCAACACAATTTACAGTACTAGAAACTAGTATGGAAACAAAGTAATTGCATATTCCACTTCCTTCAAACAAAGCCCACATGCTGTGCCGTGGGAAGGCTGTCATCTCAGAGCCAGGTATATAAAATAAGAGGTACTTAGAGGTCTGAGAGGTGCTAAATACTCATAGCTCAGCACTTTTGAAATAGAGTGCAGTCTGGAATATGTGAACACTCCCTAGAAGCTTTGCTCTGAACATAGAAACCCTGCTGAAGTCACAGAGCACATCCATATATGGCTTAAAATTTAAGCTTTAGAAAAAATATTCTGGGAAAAATAGGCTGGCAAAATATTTGTGTACTTCTGTATTCCATGACTGCTCTTATGTAAAAAAGTCTCAGATCTCTACATAAAAAAAATTGTTATTTTTTTCTCCTCCTTCACTTCAGGTAATATAGGCATAAAGAGTTTCAGCTCATCAGATCTGACTGATGTAAACTAAATTTGGGTATTATGTGCAGTCAGTATACCACCGTGGGGCCTTTAAGTCTCAAGAAGAAGTTATTTTTTAACTGGGGGGTGTGTTTTATGATGTTTTTACATTCCTATATTGATGGCAAAAAGAGGAATTATTTTAATAACCTGCAGATCCTTTTTTTTTTTTCAAATTTTTTTTTTTTTTTTTAATTTTTGGAGCAGGAATGACATGCTTCTAGGAGCACTAAATAGGAAGGATGATCTACTTTAGTTTAAAACTACAGTTTAGTTTGAACCTACTTTTTCAAACCTCAGTCCAGCAAGCAATCCCATTAAAATGTGGTCTTGAAATCTTAATGTGTCTTTTATACAAAATTGCTGTGGTAGGAAGAGGTGAAGAAAGATTTAATCTGACACTGGGCAAAGTCCCTCCATATGGGCAAGCAACCTCTCTGGGCCAATTTGTGAGGTGAGAAGGAAATGCAATGTTGTTTTCCATAGTGTAATGTCTTCAGCTTTTTCTTAATTTATTTTATAATTTTTTCAGTTTCTATTGAATCAGTTAAACTCTGGAGCAAGAAAGTTTATTACCTTATCCTGCACCATTCTGAACCCTGTAGTGCTGGCAATAATACCTGTCCTGGGCAGCTTGACTTCTTCCATCTCGTGTCACCAAGGACTCCTCAGGAACTTGCCATACTGAAACAACTACCTACATGTCTGTTGCTATATTTTCTTTTACTCAGTATCTTAGCAGATTTAAGCATTCTAGAAAATACCTGAAATAATATGATTGCAGTACTGTCTTCAGGGTACCTAAGAAGGTGTCAGTGTGATCTCTGGAGGTTGTATGTCTGGAAATTAAAACAGACTATGGTTCTGATGCCACTGCTAGTGTCTGTGTCAGGGATGGGATTCAGAGCTCTGTACAGCAAAGAGCATTTATAGTATTTCTATTTGAAGGTGAATTGGATTTCTGCTGCTGTTGTAGGTACATGATGCTACCTAGGAAGGTTTGCAGAACAGAAAAGGTTATTTGCAGTAAATCAGGAGTGAATTTGTTTGCATTACTGCAATACAATGGGAGTTGAGGGGAGTGGGCAGTCTTACTGAAAGACTGCAAACTGCTGAAGTTTTTTGAACCATCTTGCCGACCCTTCTAACACTGTCACAGTTTTGTTCAAATGTGAATCAGACTTACTCATTTTAGACCATATTGCTAAAGATATGACCTAGCATAGCTGGCTTGTGATCCTATGAAACAGGCTGCATTAGTGCCTTTACCTATAAATTCTGTCGATTTGTTCTACCTCAGAGATACTGTTTGCACCTTCAAACTATGTGCTGCAAGCACAAAATGGGAAGTGCTTGCTGAATCTTGACAGTTGGAAGAAGTAACATTCACTTTTCCAGTTTTTCATCTGAAACAGGCAAAGAAAACAAATGCAATTGATGTAAAAAGAGCTGTCAGCATTATCTCCATGTGTGTTACAAAAAATATTGCCTTTATACTGTATAATATACTGCATGTTTTAAACACTTTAAACATAACATTGCATAGAAAGCATTATGCTTAACCTGGAAATCGGTCTAAATTATTGAAAACACAGTATTTTCAGATTTGCAAGAAATGGAATTTGTGATGAAAATCAAGATTTACTGTTAGAAAGGATGCTATAGATGGTATAACAAGTCTGTGGTGTATGTGCCTTCACGTGTGTCACTCCTCTGCAGCTCCTTCTGGCAGGGGCAGCCTGCAAACACTCCTTACAAAGCAGAAATGGCAGCCCCTCTGCCGAAGGATGATCTCCCTGAGCTATGGTTTATTTATGGTTTATGGTATTTTACAAGATTTGCTTCCAGCCAAGTGGAAGAAGTGGCACACAAGTGATAGGAGGTTCATTCTAAGTGACACACTTAAATGTCTGCAGAGCTGTTTCAACATTGGATTCCCAGCCTTCTCTGTGGTTTCTGAAGTTTTCCATTTCCTTCAGCATAAATCAAAGCTTGTGTACTGAAAACAGTGGTTACAAAGGCACATGTTGCATAATTCTGCTCTTGTGTTGGGGTCCCACTCTCCAAAAGTGTTTGAAGCACTGTGATAGGCAAGCATACAAAGTCAATGTTAACAACCTGATACCTAAAAGTACCCTTTGTTCTTGTGTGTGGCTTGAAAATCTCTTTTGAAATTTGAAATTTTATGGTACATTTGACCTTTAATAATGACAGTGATTTAATGTTCTACTGAAAGGCCATTATTTAGGTGGAGTGTCCATGTACCCAGAGGAACAGTCTGGTCTTTGTTACTGAGCAATACTACTATTTTTAGGTAAGAAAAGTTGCGTTTAGCAGCTTCCCAGTCTGGTGTTTCTTGATGGAGATGCTAATTTCCTAGAGAGAGAGCTCCAGGAATACAGCCTTTAAATATTGATGAAAATCAGGAGCTGTACCATCTCTGAAAAGAGACAGGCAAAGATGAAATTGCAACATGAAAATACACGTAGCACCTTAGAACTCCAGGCCATTCTGGGTCTGTGTGGGGTCAGGCCAGCTCTCTGCCCATGTTCAGCTGTAAATATTGAGCATGCCAACATGTCGGTGCCATGCAAGGGTTGCAGGTGGACTAACAGAGATGGCCCTCCAGCTCTTCATGCCTTCACCCCCACCGCCAGGATGTTGTGATAGGAGGACAGAAGCTGCTCCCAGGGCAAGGGGTGGAGTCCCTGAATCCCTCGGACACTTACGACCAGATCCTTCCCCGCGGGGTAGGTGCCTTTCCCCATGGCAGCCACACAGACCGGTGGGTTGGAAGCGGCATCGCTCCTGCCATGGCAGTTGGAGGAGCGGGAGGCACGGCCGCGCTTCTGTGGCCGCACACAGAGCACACTCACACTTGCCTGTGGCTGTTCCAACCCCGGCCCGGCCCGGCCCGGCCCGGCCGCCGGGTCCGCCCCACCAGCGCTGGGAGCACCCGGGGGCGGGGGAACTGCTCCCCTGCGCGCCCGCCCCCGCTGCCGCCGCCGCCCAGGGCTGGACGCCGAGGCATGAAGAGGAGGAACCACCCCGGCGGGCGGGCTGAGGCGGGTTCGGGCCCTCTGCGGCTGCGGACCGGCCGCCCCATGCGGGCTCCGTCCCCCGCGGCCGCTCGCCGCCGCTGCCGCCCGCGCCGGGATGGAGGCGCCGGGCAGCCGCCGGCGGCAGCTCCCCGTCCTGCTGCTCTGGGGTAAGTGTCTGGCGGGCTGGCCGGGGGCGTCCCGGCAGCGTGCGGTGGGGCTCGCCGCTACCGCCCCGGGACTGCTGCAGCGGGACCGGCTGAGCATCCTCCCGTGTGCGCGGTCCCCGAGGGCAGTGCTTCAAGCCGGGGCGGGGGGCTGAAGTTCGGGGAAGGCAGGAGAGCCCCCGCTTTGGATAGAGCATCCCTTTGGGAGGGGGTCTCTGCCCGTCCCTTGCCGGCGGGTCGGGACGCAGGGGGATCGCTTTCCCTCCGGCGCTCTCCATCCCGAGCATAGCGGCGGCTTCGCAGCGAGAGCGTTCCGGCCGCGCCGGGCGGGCAGCGGGGCCGAGCGCAGCGTCAGGGCCGCTTGGTCCCCTTCAGCATCGCGCCGACATCGCCGAGGGACGTCCCCGAACAAGGCGTCCAGGCCCCAGGGAAAACGATCTCAAACTTCTCGCCTTAGTCAGGCTTTCCTTCTTGGATCCCACAATGATTCTGGAGAGGTGTGTTTGACTGTTGGGGAAGGTTTTTTCCTGTAGACTGAAGGGCTGGTTCTGTTAGAGTAGTTGAGTTCCAAGCACAGGTATCCTTCAGATCTTTCACTTAGAGTGCCTCAGCAGCTAGAAAAACTCTTTTATTGTTCCTTGTCAGATAGATTGTTTCAGGGCTCTCAGATTTAACGTGTTGTAGTCATCTAAAGTTGCCAGAAGCCGGCTCTGATCATCTTCACTCAACACGAAACTAAGAGATACAGTTGATTCCCTGTGAGTCACACTTAAGGGACAAAAATTCAGGCCTGGTCCTTTAGAAGATGTATTTGAGGACTTCAGAACTTTGCTATTTTAAACCCCTTCCAAAGTACAAAACTGGTAAACATTGCACATATTTCTATAAAAAACCCACAAAGGACAGTATTGACAGTGTTCAGTAGCATCATCCTTAGTTGGTCTGTCAAAAGGATGACATCACATGGCACAAGTTTTTGATTCTCTGTGGCTTGAGGACTTCTAAAATTTTACCTTAGTTGCTCAGATTTCTGTTACTCCTCAGCTGCAAAGGAATAAAAAGATGGCCAGCACTTGTCTTGACATGTGAAACATTTATGCAATCTTGGAGTTAGGGAACTAGGCAATAATCTTTTTGTATGGGGAGACTTCTTGATGTTACTGTGATTTTTGCAAAGCAAAATTACCCACTGGAGATTTATTTTCAGAGCTTTACTAGAGTGAAGGACGGTGTTCCTGTGGCTCAGGAAGCTACAGAGGACGTTTTTCACCAGAGAGGCACAGATAAATCGATTGTGCTAGACATTTTTAACTGTGCTAGTTCCATTCTTAATAGAATAACACACACACAAATGATTTTAAGAATATCTGTTAACTGGTAATACATTACTTTTGCTTGGAATTGGAAAGAGTAGATATAATCAAGAACTAATGAAATGAGACTGATTTCCTAGTAGAAAAACCTTAGAGTTCTAGGATGTGAAATCAAGGTTTTCTAATAAGAAAAGCCTAAAGTGGTAGAAAACTAAATTTCTTCTTTGGGAATGCAAATGCAGTTTTAAAACTAGTTATTTTGGAAGAATTTTTACTTCAATTGAATGATCATTCATAATGGCTTCTTTTGATTAAGCAGAGAGCTGTGACCTCTGCCATTTAGGTGAAACCACCATTCCTCAGTGTTAAGCTCACTGAAGGCAGTGGGAAGCCCATCTGGGTGGGGTATGGGACTGTACTTCTGTAACCTCAGGCGACTACTTTCTGTATCTTTCTGCCTGGGACTTGACACATTATCTCTATGCATAACTACTTGTTGTGTTGTCCATCGTTAGTGAGGATGGCAAAAAATGCAGTGTGTTCACTCAGTGATTGTAGGAGAAGTTGGATTTGCTGAGTGTGGAGGGGAGAGAATGCATCAGCTGAGGTACTTGGTACAGAGAGATGCCATCAGTTCCATGAAGTGCAATGACATCCAGAATGGGGCAGAGCTGGAAACACCAGCTTTCAGGTGAAATCTCTGATTTGCTTAGCAGAGCTGTAGATACTTAGAAGACACCTACTAACTGTGGAATCTAAGCACCTAAGAAATAATCTAAGAAACAGTGTTACATTTACCATCATACAAAATTCTCTTAGTATACTTCTATGTATGGAAACTGAGGTAAGAAGAAACATAAGAGCTTGACCAGGACTTTTAACAAAGCGCTTTTTTTTACACAGGTCATGGTTTTGGAATCCCTGCCCAAATGTTTCTCCTTCATTCTTTATGTAACACCTGCATTTCAGTGGTACTATTTGTATTTTGTTGCCGCAGGCCCCCAGCTGGGTAATCATTGACTCCATGATTCCAGAAGGCTGATCAATCACTTCATTATACTATATAATACTATATCCTCTTATACTATACTATACTTATTAAGAAACTTGTAACCCTTACCGACAGTTCGATTTTGATCTAATTGGTCAATCAATCCAAACACCATCCAGTGTCCAATTAAGAAATCACCCTTTGGTAAACAATCTTCATAACACATTTCACATGTGCAAAAAAACCATTGCAGCAAGTGGAGATAAGAATTGTTTCTCATTCTTTTCTCTGATCTTCTCACAGCCTTCCCCAGGAAAATGCCTGGGAAAGTCATTTGTTGCTCTCTGTGGCCAGAGAGCTGCTGCCACAGTATTTGAGTTAAAAGATGCTACCAGCGTAAAGTTGGGTATTTTTTAAATTCTAGAGTAATCTTTCTCAATATATTTGTATAAACCCATATCAAGAGAGATGGTATGATCCTTATCTGGAGCAGTTCTTGTATGCAGATTTCAAAGATAGTCAGTAGGTTTTTGCATTTCATAATCCTGTTTTCACAGGGGTTAGCCAAGCTTAGTGCTTTGGTCACAGGTGAGCAGCTGTACAGTTGGAAACAGCCTGGTCCCAATTACATTTTTACTTTCTGTTTTAAAGACTATACCTCATCTGCAAACAATAATGAAAAGCTGTGTATAAAGGTCCAAATTCTGTAAGGTCCTGAGCTTCCCTTGTGTGAAACATGGCATATGTAAGTCCTGAAGAGTTTGGATTCCAATGATGAAAAAATATATCCAACAGGGAACAACTTTAGCAGGTTAAAGTTTGAAAACCAAATCAAGGTTTTTTTTTTTTTTTTCCCATTATTTTCTTATGAATATCATGCTGTTCTGCAGCTGCAAAGGGTCAAACAAAGAAAGGGGATACCGTTGTAGGAGTTCTGAATTTAATAGACCCAGGCAAGTGTGTGTGTGTGTAAAACAAATAAACCTTTGCAAAACAGAACATCTTATTCTGAGACTGACCACAGAGTTCTGACAAAAACACTTCTCTACTAAAATGATGCTTCATATTCTAAAGATGTGATTTTCCACATTAGACAAGCACAAAGACAGCAACCCCACCAACATCCATCCTGTAAGCAAAGCATCTGGTATAAATGCAGCCAATTTGCTGTTGGATCCAGGCATTCTTCCCACCACCATTCACCCTGTTTGTCTCTCCTTTTATTCGGGAAAGTGTTGCTTCTTTCCTAAGATTTACGTGTGCAACAAGGGACAGGTTCACACTAGTTCCCTTGAAAGGGTGAATGGCAGGACTGTCCCTGTGATGGCAAGTGGACTGCAGGTGGTAGCACAGAGCATCCTATCTCCAGCTGGCTTGGTCTCAGCCCTCAGGAGGAATGGCACTCCATTTTAGAAGGTAACTCCAGGCTTTTAAACCCTGATTTACACCAATGAGATCTAATCCTAGAAACCATTTAGCTAATGTAAACTCTTGCTACTAAATTAGTAAGATCTCACTATCTACATCCTCTTTAAGGTTTTAAATACCTTTGGTGTCTCAGGGCTTTGCCTGTAGCTTTGTTTTGCCTATGAGGCAAAACACTTTGTTTTGTCACTGTGTGTCTCTCACACTGTGTGATGGTCCCTTAATGGCACCACTCTTTTAATGCCAGCCCCAGACTTACTGTTTGATTCAGCTTCTCCCTACTTGCCTATTACTCCTTAAAACAGATCTTCAGCCCTTCCTTTCCTCCCACATTTGCCTCCTCGAAGTCAGGTCTTAATTGCATCAGAGACTGTGCACAAGAGACTGTGGAGATTGACTTCTACACTGAGATAGACAGGTACTGCTATAGGTAGATACACACAAACTGCATGATTTGAAGGAAAGGGTCATGAGCTGAGCTCAAGGGAGGTTTTGTCAGTTGAGTTGTGTTTAAGCATTGCACCTCCAGTAGTTTTTTGTACTGTTTGTGTTTCAGTTTCTTCCACCTATCTGCTGGTAACTGAGATGATTCATGGCTTGAATTGCAGACAAATGCATCAATTTCCAGTTTGCCTTACCAAGGAAAAAAATGCAATGAGTGGTCCCTTAGAAAACACCATTTGCTGCCATCTGTGTCTTGGCTATTGAAATTAGTACTTGAGAGACACATGAAGAAAGCAAACTGTGCTTTCATTTGGGGCTCAGAGAGATTAATTTTCACAAGCATAATGAAACCTGTTTTAATTCACACCCTTTTAGTTTAGTGAAAGCTGTTACATGAACCATTTTATTTCAGAACAGAATTTAGAAGTGTATTATTTCGTGTTTTATGGAAACAGCCTGTCTTTTCTAAAATAAGAATCTCTTCAGTCAGGCTTTCATTGAAATAAACTGGAAAATATATATGGAAAAAATCACATTTTTTTAATGTGAATATATATGTAGAGTAACCTGAAAGCTGCTTGAAGGACTCTTAGGTCTTCTTACCTTCTCTTAGGTAAATGTGCAAGTATGAGGAAAGAAAGGAGTAGCAAAGTGGAATAGGAGAAAGGTGCCCTTTCACAAGTTTTTAGTCTTAATCTCCCTTCATATGTTGGCTTCCTTGAAACCAGTCTGAAAATAACTTTTTTCCTTGCTAAAAACCTCAAAAAGAAAGTGCAGTGGCACTGTTAGAAATGGTCCAAAGGGTGGAGAGGATTCCTTGTTCTCTTCAGAGCAGTTTAATGTGGTCTACCATATTGTCTTGGATGAGGGGCATGCCTGCATAACAGCCCTTAGCCTCAGTTTGTCTCCAGGAATACAGAATTTTGCCTGTATGGAGACAGATTGATGGCCTTCTGCAAATGGGGTGTCACTTGCTCCCCTATGCTCTGAGCCAAGGGGACTCTCACCTGAAGGGGACGATGTGGTAGGCACTGCTGAGACGCTAGCAGAGCACCAGGCTGATGAAGGCGCATCTTGTTGCTCACCCAGATTAAGCTGGGTGAGCAAAGGGCTGTGCTGAAGCACTGGGCCCTACAATAAAGCATCTGTCTTAAGATTTTCACACTCTAATAAATGTGACTAATTTGCCTTTACTTTGCAGAGCATTATCTGTGGTCAGTGTCAGAATAAGTGGTGTAATTAACATTGGCCTGTAATGACTGTCACTTATTATGTGAAATTGAATTAGTGTGGTTTCTGCCAGGCTGTTGGGGTCTGCTCTGGCTAGCTATGGAGCCTTGCCCACATGATAATTCATAGATGAAAGTAAAAGATTGAGATGCTCTTCTCCACATGGGAAACATTCTGTCTATTCCAAGAGACACACAGCAGGTGCACCAACCCTTAGGAGAACAAGTACTTCTCAATATTCTACTTTCGTCTATGAATTATCATGTGGGCAAGGCTCCATAGCTAGCCAGAGCAGACCCCAACAGCCCGGCAGAAACCACACTAATTCAGGTGGTGCCTAACATGAAGCTCAAACCCAGCACTCTGAGATTAAGAATCTCATGCTCTACCGACTGAGCTAGCCAGGTTTAGTAGGATAAAGTGAAGTCCCGGGGGTTTGTTAAGGGGAAGGCGGGTTAGGGATGGAGTTAGGGAGAAGGAGGAGTGAGGGGGGAGAGAGTAAAACTGAGGAAGGAGATCACAGAACTGATGAAACCAGTTTTGGGGGGTGCGGGGTTCGGGCAAAGCTGAAAGCTGCTTCTAGCTCCTCCGGTGGCTCCCCCGCAGAAAGTGGTGGGCTTTGGTTCCTTCTTTCGCCGCTGCTGTGGTCCAGGGCATCGGCTGCTGGGGCTCGGCGATCCGCATGGCCTGCCCGCTCTGCGGCCCCCCACTGGCTCCCGGCGACGGCTCCTGGCGGCTCCGAGCAGCCACGTGCTGGCCACGTGGCACGGAGGAGCCGGCAGCTGCCGCCGGCGATTTCAAAAGCTGCGCGGGCTGCGATGGTGGAATGGCGGCGCGGGGTCTCTGCGCGGTGGTGGAGGGGCTGCCCGGGGCCGCGGCTGTCGCCCTGCGTGGCTGCCCCACGGTGCCGAAGGCGGCGCAGAAGCGGTGTTCTGCGTGGTTCTGCGCTGTGCCGGCAGGGTGATTTTCATCTTAGGGTTGTCGGTGCTTTTGCTGCACGTTGAGGGCCATTTGAAGCAGTTCGTATGGGGGAGCTCCCCAGGGAGTCCCTGGAGGGCCCCCTAAGCTGTATGCTTGCTGGGAGCGACAGGCAGGCAAGGAAACTCCACACGGCTTCTGAGGGTGCTGATTAGATGAGGGTTTATTGGGGGTCCCATCCCCGGGAGCAGCATGGTTTTTGAGGGGGAAGGGGGAGAGAGGGAGAGCCTAGGGAGTGAAAGGCCACGAGCGAGTCTTGTCTCCCTTGCACAGCTTCACAGGGAGATTCAAAGTGAGCGTGGAATAAGACTTGGGCCAGTGGGATTACAGATACACGAGACTTCAGGGGAGGAACACAGTTTGGAATAAACCGTACTTTTTGAGGGGTGAGACCGAGCATACCATTTAACTAAAATGTAACACCACATGAAATCATTTTGTTTCCAAATGTCACAAGTGACAGATCTCTTTTGCATCCTTTTGTGTCCAGAGAGATTTGTGCTAGAGACGAATTGTTATAAAATATTATTGCATTATTGTTGTTGTGTTAAAATACGTAATTTGAGATTTGACAGGGTGTGCAGTCTTTTTTCTGGGTGGCCTTCCTGCCTTTATCAGAAAGGGGAAGAAATTTCACAGCTATAAAATGTTGTGAAGAGATGGGGAGATACTGGATCAGGAAATGCAACATTATAGAAGTCATTCAAGTGGTCATCAATAGGACACAAAGTTCAGGTTTCTTCTGAGACTTCAGCACTTGGACTTAAGCTTTGATCTGTAATCTTTTCTCTTGTTCATGCTCTGTGACTGGAGAGAGTCCTCAGGGCTGTTCGCCCTGTGAAGGCCACGCGGCTGCTTGCAGTTGGTATTGTCTGAGCAGCTGTGGCTTTCTCTGGGCTACCCAGACGCGCGTTCTACAGCTTTGGCATGGAGGTGGCCTTTGCTTGAAGGGGATCTCAGCCTTCATGTCAGGGTTTTGCTGTCTGGTAGCTACATGGGGCTGTGGAACAGATTTTCTCTTCATGCTTGTTTTTGACAAGTGGCTGAAAGTATAATGCTGTCTCTCCACATCTCTTGAGTTCATGAGCTGTTCCAGATTTACTCCTCAAGGATCTCCATGTACCAAGAACA
The DNA here is from genome assembly GCF_017590055.1 of Onychostruthus taczanowskii. NCBI lineage: Eukaryota > Metazoa > Chordata > Aves > Passeriformes > Passeridae > Onychostruthus > Onychostruthus taczanowskii. The sequence goes on from NW_024499485.1 coordinate 199,237, forward strand.
TAACTTGTCCAATTTAATATGAGAAGAGGTTTATTTAAATGTATTTAGCCATGTGTATTGTAAACCAACACTGATAAAACATTAAGCTTATGTTTTCAAGAGAAATAGGAAAAATAAATTTTTCTCTTTCAGTGAAGAGATGCTCAAAGCCTTTATTTCCATGGTGTTGTCAATTCTGATTCAGTATGTGTGAAATCGCCTGTATTCCTGTTTTATTTTTAGATAGCAGATCAATATTTAGTTTTATTATAAGCTACGTCTCTATTTCACAAAGTCAGAACTTACTGTATCGTGTTAAAAATAACGTAAATCGCTTACTTTTGACAGTGGACCTAGGTAAATTTGCATTCAGGAATGGTAACCTTTGCCATTAGTAAATGTGGTTGCTGAACATAATTGCAGGGCTGTGTTTGGGGTGGGAATTTTTTACCATGAAACACTTAGTGATGCACAATGAAGTAGAGATAATATCGCTGGAATAGCCATCGGTCCAGTTTCTATTTAACTGGCTCCAGTGTAAACCAGAAACAGCAAAAAAGTCCGAGCATTGCGAAGTAAAGGTAAAAAGAAAATTAAGCTCCTCAAAATACTTGTTTTCTTTCTGTGCTTTAAGAGTTTTTTGAAAGAAATGTTAGTGCTCTTTTCTTGGATTTAAATATTTTTGGAAATTGAGAGAGGAATCTCTCTCTGTGAAGTAATGTGACATTTTAGACTTCTTATTTTCAGCGAATTTTAGCTAAGGTAGGTTCTAACTCCTCTTTGTCTTACCTTTCTGATGGAGCAATACAGAATGGGTGGAATGTGCACTGCAAGACCATAAGGATGCTTGTTGCTATATGGCTCATGCTGTTCCATGCCAAATATACCGTGCGATATTTAGGTTTTATTTTCCTCCCAGCTACTTCATACTTTATCATGCAGTGATTCAGAAAACAAAAACTTGTCAAAGCAATAAAAAGTGCTGGTAGGAACAATGTAAAATAAACACCTCTTGTAGGAAATGGGGGATTCTTGCAGTCTTGAAATGTACACTGGAAATCTTTATGAAGAATATCTGTCTTTGAGTAGATGTTCTAGGACTAGTCTAGAAATTATTGTAAGACCTTCTTCACCTTGTTCTACAAAAGATCTGGAAGCTGTGAGGGATTCCTTCTGGTGTCAGAATGTACCACTCCACAGCTATATAAATAAATTAAGCTCTTTGTAACTTCATGAGTATTGTTGACACATTTACAAAACTAGAGGGAAGGGACTACTTATTCTTATGTACTCTCCTTTCTAGTTATTTCTTGCATGACTTCAAAATCCTTAGGAGGATTTCCCTCAGGCTTTAGGTGAAAAAGTTTGCCTGCCATATGGGAGCAAAGCCACAGGAAATATCAACCTTAGAACATCTCTAAGACTGTGAAAGCAGGCAGATTTAAGTAAACTGTTTTGCAGGCCCACTGATAGTGTCGGAGCTAAACAAACCCTGATCTATAGGTAAATATAGAGAATAACCAATATTGTTTAGCTGAATCTGCTGTTGGCCAAGGCTGAGCCCATCAGTGGCAGTATGAACACTTCTGGGATTACATAGTTATGATGGGGAAAAAAACTGCTGCAGAACAGCAGATGAAAGTGTGGACTGAGAATGTGTGAGAGAAGCAACTCTGGTGAGTGCAAAAGGAGGGGGAGGAGGTATTGCAGGAGCCAGAGCTGAAATTCCTCTGCAGCCTGTGCTGAAGACCTGGATGAGGCAGCTGTGCCGCTGCAGCCCAGGGAGGACCACATGGTAGCAGAGATCCACCTACAGCCCCTGGAGGACCCCATTCTCAAACATGTGGATGCCCGAAGGAGGCTGTGACCTCGTGGGAAGTTTGCAGGCTCGTGGCAGGACCTGAGACCCAGTAGAATGACCCACACTGGAGCAGTTCATGAGGAACTGCTGCCTGTGGGGATGACTCATGTTGGAGTAGTTTGTGGAGTTGTTGTTTCCTGTGAAAGGGATGCAGCACTGGAGTAGGGGAAGAGTGTGAGGAGTCGTTCTCCTGAGGAGGGAGAGAAGTGACAGAGACATGATGCATGATGAACTGGCTGCTGCCCCCATTCCTTATCCCCCTGCACTGCTCCAGAAGGATGAGGTAGAGAAATCAGAATTCAAATTAAGCTTGGGAAAAAGAGAGAGGTAGGGCAAAGGTATTTTAAGAATTGGTTTTATTTCTCATTACCCTACTCTGATTTTAATTGGCAATAAATTAAGTTTATTTTACCATGCTGAATCTCTTGCCCATTATGGTAGCTGTTAAATGATTTCTGCCTGTCCTTGACCCATGAACTTTTAATTATATTTTGTCTCCTCCTGTCCAGCTGAGGAGGGCTGTAATAGAGTGGCTTGATAGGCACCTGGTGGAATGATTTACTCCAGTAGATTGGCCTAAGTAATTTCCTATGCCAGAATCTGTTGCTTTGTGGTCTCCTATGTTTCTATATACACCTAGGAAAAATGGTGATGTAGAGGGATCATGCTGCCATGCAAGGATCTGTTTTCAGTGTTTATTCCTTGGAGCAAGGGTGTTGTGAAAAGCCACTCACACCTACTATGAGCAGGTACATGTACAGCAGTATAAGTAGACATGTGAAGCTCTGATATTTTGTTAAGTGTTTCATTGTTCTTATGAGTTCTTCATGGCAGCATGTCATTTAAAAGATTCTGTGATCATATAGGTGAGTATCCAGGGCTCTGAAACCCTGGTAGTCAAGCTGGACTGCTGAAGAGAAATAGCCTACATTTGGTCAGGCCAACTTAATATTTCATAGTAGGCATAGAATTGAAAGAAAATGTGACTTCGCTGGAATCATGTTGGATGTAATGCCTGAGCATGGTAACATGTAACAGTATTAGGAATCTGTGAGAGTACATGCAGCATCAAGAGAAGGTGGATGTGCAGGGTGGGAATTTTTGTCTTCTGGTCAGAAAAGGAAAAAATAATTTTCCCAGACGTTCTATGATGGTAGTATCTTGATTTAAACGCCTGTCAAGGGAAGAAGGAACTTAAAATGTCTTCAAGTGTCCCATGGTTTTAAACACTTCCTCAGGAGGGAGTGTGCAGTGACCCTTGTCTGTGAAATCTTCATGGGTCATTTCCCCTTCCCAAAGTTATTTAAAAAAAAAAAAAAAAAAGATTGCTTGACTTCTGTTTCAGGCTACCTCACAGGAGCAAACTGGAGTCTCTATTGGCCTTGAGGGACTGATGTTTCCCATTCTTTCACAGGTGGTTAGGTATGGAATAAAAGCTGTATTGTGCTGACTTCTTTTCCTTACTATAGGGAAGCCTTACGTCACATGACATTTTCTTTTGTGTTTTCCTGCCTTTTTGACTAATGTAGGCATCTGTGTTGCAATAATGAGCAGCCATTAGATCATATATGTGCATCCAGGTGATCACATGATACAGTGTCAAGCTGTGGTCCCGGATGCAGATGGCCAACTTCAGGGGCTGTCACAGTTCTCATGTGGTCTGGGGTGTGCGTGTCTCTCAACAGTAATTGCAAGCTATCTCACTATTGAGGGCAGTGAATCAGAATTATGCTGCCTCATTAGTTGACGTACCTTTCCCATAAATTGCACAGCTGACACATTTCACAGTTATCTTTTGGGCAGGGAGATCATGTTCTTCAGTTGCTTTGGTCACATTTTCTGAGAGGAGATAGTGAAATAGGTACTGGCACCTGACTGCTGCTGGCTCACACTGTAGTTATGACTGATGCTGGTTTCTGCTTGTGACCTTAGACAGACTTCTGACTAGTTCTGTCATTATTTCTACAGTTCACGTAAAATGGAGATCTCAGTAGCAGTACCTCACAAGGCTGTAGTGAACCTGAAGAAGTAGAGATGTTTAGGGGGTGAAAAAAAAGATTTTCCACTTCCATTTGTGAGAAGTGTATTTATCTGTAGTCAGAAATCATGAAGAGCTATGGTCTCGTTCTAGATGTTACACACTTATGTGGCAACTACTGTATGCTGAGACTCAGAAGACCAGGTCTTGCAGGCAGAGGTTAGATGAAAACAAGGAGCACAAAGCCTTTGGCAGGCCCCTAGATACATGGTGAATAACAGTCTTTGCCTTACGTCCTAGGTAATACACACAGAAGTTAATTCAGGAGATTTGGGTTTGTTAGGAATGTTATGCTTGCCTCTGCTGACCGTAGGCACCTCCTGATGTGTGAAATTGTCTGGAACTCTCTTCCTTCCACCTTATATTATAAAATAACCTGAGTTGGAAGGGACTCACAAGAATTGTTGAAGTCCAACTTCTGGCCTTGCACAGGACAGCCCCAAGAATCACACCTTGTACTTGAGGATATTGTCCAAATGCTTCTTGAGCTCTTTTAGGTTTGGTGCTGTGATCACTTCCTGGGGGAGCCTGTTTCAGTCCCCATCCCTTAGGTAAAGAACCTTTTCCTAATAACCAACCTAAACCTTCCCTAGCACAGGTTCAGGCCATTCCTTCAGGTCCTGTCACTGGGCACCTCAGAGAAGAGATCAGTGCCAGGCCTTCTGCTTCCACTCATGAGGAAGTTGTAGACCACAATGAGGTCTCTCCTCAGTCTCCTCCAGGCTGAACAAACCACGTGACCTAAGCAGCTCCTCATATGGCTTCCCCCTTCACCATCTGGACTTCAGCAAAGCCTGTGACACCAACTCCTGTATAATGCTCCTGGAGAAGCTGGCAACCCACAGCTTGGACAGGTGCAGTCTTGCTGGGTTAATAACTGGCTGGATGGCTAGGCCAGGAGATATGTGGTGAACTGTGTTGCAGCCAGTTGGTGTCTGGTTCTAGTGGGATTCCCCAGGGATGAGTGTTGGACCCAGTTTAATACCTTTATTGATGATCTGGGTGAATGGATCAACTCTCTACTTAGTGAATTTGTGGATGACACCAAGTTAGATGCAAATGTCAATCTGCTGGAGTTTAGAAAGGCTCTGCAGAGGATATGAACAGGCTGGATCAATAGGTCTCAGGTTCAACAAGGCCAAGTGCCAGGTCCTACACTTCGGCCACAACAATCTCATGCAGTGCTGCAGGGTGGGGGCAGAGTGGTTGGAAACCTGTCTGGTGGAAAAGGACCTGGGGATGCTGGACATGAGCCAGGATGGCTGAGAAGGCCAATGGCATCCTGGCCTGTATTAGAAGTAGTGTGGCCAGCAGGAGTAGGGAATTGATTCTCCCTTTGTATTCAGCGCTGTTGAGGCCACACCTTGAGTGCTCTGTGCAGTTTTGGGCCTCTCACTTCAAGAAGAACATTGAAGTAGTAGAACAAGTCCAGAGAAAGGCAGTGGAGCTGATGAAGGGTCCAGAGGACTCCTGTGAGAAATGTCTGCAGGAGCTGGGATGTTTAGCCTGGAGAAAGAGAGGCTCAGGGGAGACCTTATCACTCTCTACAACTGCCTGAAAGGAGGGTGTAGCCAGATGGGGGTTGGTCTCTTCTCCCAGGCAACCGGTGACATGACAAGAGGATACAGTCTTCAGCTCTATCAGGAGGTTTAGGTTACAATTTCTGGATGTTACGAAGAATTTTTTCATGGAAAGGGTGATTTGATATTGGAATGGGCTGCTCAGGGAGATGGTGGAGTCACTGTCCCTGGAAGAGTTTAGGGAAAGATTGGATGTGGCACTTTGTGCTCTGGTCTAGTTGGCAAGGTCATAGGTTGGACTCAATCATCTCAGAGGTCTTTTCCAGTCTAACTTATTCTGTGATCTTTTAAACATTCCTTTGGATGCTTTCTAATAGCATAATGTATTTTTTATGTTGCGGTGCCCAAAGCTACACACAGGACTTGAGGTGAGGCCACAGCAGCACAGAGTAGAGTGGGACAATCACGCCCTGGACTGGCTGGTGATGCTGTGCCTGTTGCTAAATGTCATCTTTAAACTGTTTCTAATGCCACAGATTTCTTTCTAGTCTAAAAACAAATGTACTCCTCTTATCCTTCCTCAGTTTTACTTTCTGGAAGGATGGATTTCGAGTCAAGGATCACATTTGTGTATTCCACTTTTGTAAAAGTGTGAAAGAAGTTTACTTCAAGCAATTGCTTCTGCTCTTGGAGTATTTAGTTTATCCACTGTCTGAAAGTCAGTGGTTGTAACAAAAGTGTTTTACAATTCAGTTACATACTGTTTCATCAAAAACATAATGGGACAGAAAAGGCTTGAAGAAAACATTGTTACATTTCAGGCCGAGCCATGCAATTTCCAGCACAATACAGATCTTAGTGTACAGCTGAGAAATCCCCTCACAAGTTAGTTGTTGAACTGGTATGTTTAATTTAATTATTTTTGAGAAATAAATATTTATTTATTTTTTATTTAATAAAAATATTTTATTAAAAATATGGGTTATATATTTATTTAAATACACCATACCAGTTTCAAAGTAGTAGAAAACCCATCCAACACTTCTGGAAGTAGACAGACTGTTCAGAAATTGTGCCTCATTCTTAATATGCTGCCAACAGTGATTTAAGAACTTCAAAAAAGAATGTAAAGGACTATAATTTGTATTGCTACTCTGAAAGATTCTCAGTTGAAGCATGAGTTCAGAATAATGGTCACATTGCCTTGCAGTCACAGGAAACTCTGTACCAGCATGGGTTGGAAAAATTTATGCCTCTGATGCATTCCCTGTTGATTTCCACTGATGAAATGAAAAGGCTTAATTTACTTCCTCTCATGTTTTTCTTGCTCTGCAGGAAGAAGACTCTAATGTTCAAAATAGTTAACAGTCTGAAATTATCTTTGCAGTTTAAAAACAATATAGTGCCTCAAACTGTGGTAAAGTAAGCATTGAGCTGCCCTTTCAGTTTTGTGTGTTATATTTCTATGGCTATATGTGCATCTTCCATACCATTGACACAAGGGGATAAAAAGAGCATTAAAAGGAGCTTCAGCATCAAAGCTGGAGATAATGCAAAGCTGAGTTCCATGTTATGCTAGCTCTCAAGAAAACTTCTTGAACCCAGATACAGATCAGTGCATCCTGCCAACAGATTTACCTTGCTCCTGCCACTCCATACACCGAGACACATTTTTTTCTGGGCCAATTTTGAATGCAAGTGTAGCACTTCTTTCAAGTACTATATTTATTGCAAGCTTCTGTTTATTCCTGGCATCCTTCCTTTGTGTTGAGTTCCTGTCATTGCTTGTCTCTGTGAACTTCAGTTGCCTCTCTTCCTTGGTTGCTTTCACACTGTGTGATGTTGTTCTTATGTCCTGTCCTCATCCCCCTCTCCCCATCCCATTCGTCTTATGAAGAAGTGTGAAAAGGACAGTTGATAGCTGAGAACAAAAGATGACCTTCTGAGCCATGTATATTGTGCAGAGAGTTATTTAGAGAGTGACAGGTGGTTTAGTTTTTGTACCAAAAACATTATTTTTCCTTTCCTTCCACTTTTATAGTGGCATCTGGGCTTTCCCATCAAGTTGTAGGATATCTTAGCCTTTTCAGAGTGTGTCGTGTTTTGGCCATGTACATTTGACTTGACCCCAATAGAGGAGTTTTAGAAAAGGCTTTGGAAAGCAATCATGTGATGCTCGTGTTAGCTCATCTTGTCCTTCTTTATTCAGACAGACCCTAATGAAATAAATCTCCTAAAATTAAGAATATCCAGGAAACAGATAATAAAGAAAACCTATGCCAATTGTAACCAATTTTTTAATGTAGTAGGATGCCTCTTGACATTGTGTGAGAGCACAGAAGTAATTTCCATGGGTAATTTCTTTTGCATTAGGTACCCTGAAGTATCTGCATTCCTGCTACAGCACCTGTAATGGTATGACTTGGGATTTGCATAAAAGGTTGCTGAATTTAACATGATCTTCAGTCATACCTGTGCAACAGATAGCTTTGTCCAATATTAAAATACCTGAAGAAACACTAGACTGCTGTAAGATTGGCTTATTCAGTATTTCAAATCAGTTTTATAAGAAAATGTGAGTATTGAGATTTGTCAGTATGACAAATTTTATATATATATATATATATATAATATTAATAATAGAGTATCAATCTCTCACTTATGTTTCCAACAGATCATATGTGCATGATTGCAGAGCAGCAGTTCCCATTTCAAACTCTGGTTTTACTTGCTTTTGTGAACTGTATGTCAGGGCAGTTCTTGCACAGTTATGTGCTGCTATCAGTGAAACTTCAAGTTCTGCAGGGAGGCAGCTGTTTGGTTAGTACATAACTTCCAATGGAGATCTATCCTGATGTAGATAAATATTAGATGATGGTAATTGGCAAGATTGTCTTTAAAAAGAGATACAGAAGTAGGCTCTTGACATGAGGTTTAACTTGAGCTCCTTACACGTTCTTTTTGCTTATGAAAGTTATGATTGATAAAAATGAAGTTTTGAATAAACATCACAAATTTTAAAGAACATGCACAGTATTACGCTGTTGTAATTGCTGGTTAAAAGGTGCATACAGCAGTTTTATCTGTTGAAAGAAGAATTATTCTGAGAAAGTATGGGAGCCACTCAAAATATCTTACTATATGCTGTTAGTAATAGCATCTTGAAAAAACATTCAGACAAGGGAAAATTGTGACATTTCACTCATACTTGCACAAGATTTTCAGAATTGTTCTTAAAACATGTTTGGAGAAAGGTGGAGTAGGGAGAACACATATCAATTCATATGCTGCTTCAGGTTTATTGAAGTAGTTGCAAGGCAGACATTCAGTGCTTCTTTTAAGCCTCTGGGAAAAATATCAATGGATAGTAACAGTATAGAAATAAAGCAAACATTTGAGAAATATTTTTCCATTTCACAGAAAAAGCTTATATACTTGACAAAATTACAGGACAGTTACCCTGTCATGTATTCCAATTGTGAATTTATGTATGGCTGTGAATCTCATTTTGAACTCCTTTTGTAGTGTCAGAATGACAAAAAAGGAGAAAAATCTCATCTTAGACCTTCACTAGAACCCCTTTATTATCTGCTCTCTACTCTCCTTTTACAAAAAGGAGAGTTTTAAAGGAGAGTAGAGTAGACAATAAGAGGTTCTAGTGAAGGTCTAGGATGAGATTTTTTTCACATACGATATCTTGAAGAAGGTTGTGATTAAAAAAATTAGGTTTTTTTCCCTCTTTTATTATTTTCCATTACTCTCTCCTGCTTTATTTATCTTCTCTTGTTCTCTCCAAAAGCCTTTCAAACCTGCTTTTCCTCATCCTTCATTTGATGATACTTGCTTCACCTCTTGCTCTGGCTCTAACCTGTTTGTTCGCTTCCCATCTGATTCAGCTGATGCTAGGGATGATCACACATGCTGCTACCATGTATGAAGAAAAAAAAGTAAGCAGCTACTTCAAGTAGCTTGTACAGTTAAACTTACCTCCTTTTATCTCCCTAAATGTTAGTTTAAGTGGGAGTGTATGCCAACTGTTTTATTTTGGGGTCTTGGTAACACCTTTCAACTGATCCATCCATTTTGCTTCTTCTATGAATCTTCTAATGAGAGATGTCATGGCATCAGCCTTTCAAGAAAAAAGCTGAGCTTGCCGCATCTTAAAAGAGCTACTGGAGAGTTTTTGTGCAAACTATCATGGCCAGCATGATGTAGTCTCCTGATTAAATCTCTGTTGAGTATCTCAGAGCAAAGAAAATAGACGGGTGGTGCATGGTAATCTGAATGGCTGTTTTACCCTTCTCTGAAGGTATCCGGAATCTTTTGGTTGAGAATAGGTGAAAAACATCCTGTGTTACTTTGTTATGAGCAGATAAAAAAATGAGTAATGCACATTTTGTTGTGGACAGGAGGATTTGTGAGCACTGACCTGTAAGCCTTTATTCAGTATTTCGTTTTTCATAGCTTTCCTCACTGACGCTTGGGGCAGTCTGGTTCTTTCTAGTTGTAAACCCTCTCTTGTATTGCTGTGGTCTTGTGAGAGTTATTGCAGCCATAACCATAAAAGATCTAGAGCACAGTGATACAAATTGATGGAATAAGAATTGGGGGTGCAGTCTGTGATCTGCCAGGGGAGTACCTGGGGTATCTATGTGCACCCTACACTGTTTAGACAGAATGGGTGGGTTTGGGTTCATTGTAAAGCCTGTACTTCTAATGTGATTTTCAGTCTTCTGCAGTCAATAAGGCTCATTTTCAAATGAAGATTCAAGAAAAACCTTTGCAGGGAATCAAGTCTGTTTATTAGTCCATCTGCTAATAGCCTGGAAAGTTTTCTATTTGTGAAAGAGATACAGCCATCAGCGTGTATTATGAAGTTTCATCTCTGTGTGTTTGGATGCATGACAATTTTTCTGATGTGTGGATTCCTGCTCTTTGTAGTACATTCTGGCTCATTAGTAACTAAGACAGAGATTAATGATTTTCTGGAAGAAAAATATGTTCCTTAGAAGGATCTAAATTCTTCTCTCATGCATGTACACAATAATATTCAGTTAACTCAGTTGACAGCTTGGCATATCCCAGTGACCATGGTCCAGATTAATGATTGGTACTGATACTCTGCTACATATATTTTGATTTGTTTTACTGGGGTGCCATGTATTGTATAAACAGGGAGGCACCCATTTGTGTGAAATCATAAATTTAATTTCTGATGAAATTAACACTATAAAGATTTGTCAGCAATTTTATTTTTCAGTGGGACATCAAAAATAATTGAAGCCATTCCCCCTTAGCTGTTACAAAATCCTGGGTGTGGCTGGAGCTGTGCAAACACAGTGGGTTTCTGTTAATTTAATCCATCTGGATGTACTGCAAATCACTAATCAGAAGGCTAGACTATACTAATTCTGTTGGTATAGTCTGTTTCCATTTGGTTGCACTTCCAATATACGTGTTTTAGTCTAACTTTTGCATAAGAAGCTTATAGGTTTTGATTGTAATGTTTTCAAAATGTGTGACTTCACTGTGCAAAAGCTGGAGACTTAAACACAGCAATATGCTTTTAAGGAGAAGAGTATACACTTATGATTGTGTTTGCTTAAAAATGAAATTATTTTTTTTTCTCTACATGTTAGAATGTGCAGTACACCTATGTTTTGAGTGTGTGTGTTATCTTCTTGAACTTTTTCACCCAAACTTATTAAGAAGCTTGAAGTAAAAATTGCCCTGTCCCTAATCCTTAATACTGGAAACTAGAGGAAGGAGTGGTATATAGAGACCCATTACAAGTCTTGACTCAGCCATTTAAAGGATAGATTAAAAGGAATTTAAAAACATAATGTTCTCTAAATGCTCATTATTTCTTTTAGACATACTCTTTAAGAAAACAAACTAATTTTGAATAAGCATTTTTAATATTCTGTTGAAATGTAGTTATCCTCTACTTGGCTTGTAATTGCACTAATCCTTTTATATAGAGTGTGGAGGTATCTAACTCATCTCTTTTTTTTCCCCCTTCCTAGTTAATGGTCTAATGACGCTTGGATTCGCAGGTGAGTCTTACCTCAAAAATTCAAGCTTCTGTTTCTGTTTTGCTAATGGTTAACATTTGAGAAACATTTCCATCCTGTCTCATCTCAATTAGTCAATTGTCATGCATTTTTTACAACCGGTCTTATCCATTGGCTGTATGCAAGAGAGTGTTGTAGTGTTTTGTAAAGGTCGTTATCAATATATTGACGCAAGATTTTCAGAATTGCTCTTAAAACACCTTTGTTTTAAGTTGCAGCCTTAGAGTGATGGTGAAATTGCAGAATTATCCATGATTTTGAACTCTTTTGGTCAGGGATTTAGACAGAAACTCTTGAGTCATCAGATTGGGCTCAAATGACTCTGATGGAGTTTTTTTTTTTCCCATGACCCTGCAAAATATTGAAATTTTAAATACAGACAAGCAAAAATACCAATGGCATGCATTTAAACATCCTTCTGGGAAGGGGCTGGAGTAAATTGTCAGCACACGTGACATAGTGGAAGAAGAAATTGTACTGTGTTGTTTATAAATCATATGATAGCTGGCTGTTTAGAATACGAATACCCTGCCAGAAAAAGCAGCTTTGCATAACTTTTGTCAAAGCATCAGTGCAGGATTTAAGTTGTGAGCTATGCAATTTTCATATGTGGTTTTGAATTCTGCATAGCTTTAGCATTCATCTGCAGGTCTGTCTGTGGAAAGTGTAACTGGTAACTGCTGCAGCTGCTGGTGATTCGACAGGAACACTTAAGTAGGCAGGATCCATGTTATCATGTTAACTTCTCATGGACAAAATTATGCTGCTCTTGTGTAGCATTTTTCACCATTTCTATCACTGGTGAGTAATTGTAGTTCTGACTTTTTGCCAGAATGGATGAATGCTTCATGACAGCTTTAAGAGCACTGACAGTCAGACACGATGAAGGAGCAAGGATTAGGTCCTAGTGAGTGAGCCGTACACCTGAAGAGGAAGTTGTAGACTTATGGTTTCAGGTGCAGCACAGGCTGTCCTGTTGTGGGCCTGCTGCTCTTAGCAAGTATGTGAAAGCAAGGTGTTTATTTGGCCAGATGAGATGGTTGTCGTTTGTCATACACCATCACAGAGAGAGTGACCACCACGTAAGGAGTCAACTCTGATACCTGGATTGAAATTGCAAGGTGCTCCTGCCCAGGCTCCAAAGGAGCCAGCTCCTTCCTGGGTGAAATGATGTTCATTCAAGCCTGTGTTACAATCACATGCTTGATTTCTAATGGAGATACTCAAGCTTCTGAGTATCTGACGGCTGGATTATGATGTGAAGCCTGAGACCAGTCATCTTGCCTTAGAATTTGGGGTTTTCTTTACTGCATGGTAAGGAATGGGGCCATGAGGACTTCTCTTCTTACCAAGCAAAGTCGTGCCTGATTTTGACCTCAGCTAACCTCAGACAATGCGTTTGGCTGCTGCCACACAAAATTAGAACTATCAGCTCTTTTCAGCAGTGATAGGATCCTGATACCTCCTTCTCCCTGGTGTAAATATGTTTTCAGTGAATTTTTTTTTTAGGAGCAAATGGTCTGTTCTCCTTGGCTGTATTCTTAAAAAAAGCTGTGCCTCCAGAATTCTCAGGCGGATTCCCTGATATACCAGTTTGTTAGGGTTGCAGTTTTGCTCAGGTAAATACATTTCTTGGATTTGAGCTGCTGTGAAGGGAAAAATTTACACAGTTTTTTTTCTGACTAATTTAATGTAGGCATTTGTATTAGGATGTTAATATGCATATATTTACAGGTAATTTTCAATATTAATGCATTTTTTATACAGAATAATGTTCAAAATAGTGGCATCTATAGAGGTAAAGCAAGATGTTTAAGGGTTTGATCAAAACAAAATGTTTCAGTCTTATCAAAATCAAACACATTAGTCTGAAGAGAATTTTTTCAGAATTTCAATTCTATTACAATTATTAAAACACTGTAGTTGTACTCCAACACAGGCATGTGCTGGATGAGAAAAACATTTGGCTGGCTAAATATACTGGAGTTACCATTATAGGTTGAAAAAGTTACAGGCTTGCTCAAGTCAAGGTTAACTCTTTCTTTGCAAGTAGTTATATGCTGTCATGTCAGCATTTGATAATTGCAGATAATTCTTAGAATTATAGAATTGTTTATGTTGGAAAAGACCTCTATGATCATTGAGTCCAACTGTTACTCCTACACTGCCAACTCTACCACTAAAATTTGTCCCTAGGTTCCGCATCTACATATCTTTTATATACCTCCATGGGTGGTGGCTCAACCATCTCCCTGGGTAGCCTGTTTCACCTTGGTGAAGAAATTTTTCCTAATATGCAATCTAAACCTCTTGCCACTTTGAGCTGTTCGGATGCTTGTTACTTGGGAGAAGAGACCAAAACCCGCCTGGCTACAGCCTCCTTCCAGGAAGTTGTAGAGAGCAATAAGGTCTCCCCTGAGCCTCCTTTTCTTCACACTTAACAATCCCAAGGTCCCTCAGCTGCTCCTCACAGGACTTGATCTCTAGACAATTCCTTTGGTGGCTGTACTAAAGAAAAACCTTTGATTGTGGAAATTCACACCCTTTAGCTGGTAAGACATACAAATATTTCCAATGTTAAAGTAATTTCACATTAATATAGTTAGTTGAATGTGATGCATGTGTGTGAGCTTGAAACGTGCTTTCTACACTGAAATGTGGGATTGTGAGATCCAGTTAGCTTTTAACTAAAAATGCAAGTGCATAATAATGAGTTAGTATGAGTAGTAGCTATGTAAGATTAGAAAAGTGATTAGATAGGTTCCTCTAGATTTAAAAGGCACTACTATATATGGTAACCTTTAGTTTTTTATACCAAGTTATGTTTTTAACATATTTATGTAAATATGTGTTTTGTCTATTTTCTAAAATTGCTTGGAAAATTAAATATTAAGCTTATGAGAGTGTAAGTGGCATGTTAGACTGTGTGAACAAATTTGAGTGATGTGTTTGTGCTTCTATTTCAGTGTTTGTGATTAAAGGTGCATCTGATGTTTCCTAGGTGCACGTCAACAGACTGAGCTCTGCAATGAATCTCTCATGTTAGAAAAGTTGCCTGCCTGTGGAAAATCTTTTGAAGAGATGATGAAGAAAGTGGACTCAAAAAAGTGGTGCAACCTTACAGAATTTATCATGTAAGAGTTAGTTTCAGTTTTAATAGCTCTCCCCTAGTGTATATAAAATATTTGTGTTCCAGAATATACAAAACCTTCTGTATTCTGTTGCCACTTGTAGAGGGCAAAGCTGTAGCTCTTAAGCCCTGCAGTGAGGCCATGTGCACACAGACACCTGGCTTTTAACTCAAACAGTGTGCAAAATAGTCCACTGTAATGAAAACTAACCAATGGGCTATTTAATATTAGCTGCTGTTGCGTTACCTCAGTTGTGTTTACATTTAATCTGTATTTCTGTGCCTTTTAGGCAAATGTTCTGTAACTAATCTCTTTTCTGTGAAACCACTAAAGCAATATATGCTTTTAGAATCATGCTGTTCTCTTGACAGCAATGCAGTTCCCTCCTCTGATTTCCTTTTTTTTTCAGTAAGATGACACTCTTTCAGTAATTCACCTCATGTGAAATTGCCCTATCCAAATTTAAAGTGATTTGTCCTATTGAACCAGCTGTCATATACTTCTTTGCCTGCCAGCTAGCATGGAGAGAGCTAGCACCACTCATTCTGTTTGGATGTCTAAAATACTGCAAGACTGACAGTAGTGAGGGTGGAATTATTATTCTCTAATCTCTTTTCCTGTTCCATAGTTATGGGAGGTATTTAAGCGTCTCTTTATAAAGCTGCACACTTCAAATTCTAATCTGGAAAAAACTCACGGGCTTTGTGAAATTGGTGGCATTTTTGGCTTTGTGGAGCATCTGCTTCTTAAGACCATGTCTGCTCATGCATAATGTCTGGTTATCAGAAGTGTTGAGTACCCTCTACACCAACTGAAATTAGAAGAAGCTGCAGGTGTTCAGCACTTAAGAAAACAAGACTCAAGTGAACTAGAGTTGGTATGGTATGAGCCAGCCTGAAGCAGAACTCTTCCTGCATTTGAAACTGTGCTGGTGCTGTTTCTGGAGTCTGCTATGGAGGCAGAGTAGCCTCAAGCCAGCTGTAACCACAGCTGTTACAGTGTCATTGAGACCCAGATATGTTCTGGTGGGATCATTGGTCTTGTGTCCTGTTTAGTGTCGTGTCATGTGATGCAGACTTTAACTAGCTGATCACCAACAGACTGATAATGAAATGTTGGGCTGCAGTGCTGTGTTGCATCAGTTACCCATGACTCCCTTAGCACCAGCACCTGTGTTGAAATGCCCCACCTGTAAATAATGTTTCATAATCTGACATAATATTATCAATTTAGATGCTATTCCTTCTTAGACCATTTATTCACACGCCTTGACGATTTTAAAATCTTGCAACCTGTTAATGGTAGATTCTTAAATATTATGGCACTGGAGTAAAAGATGCACTCATGCAGCTCTCTCCAGCTGTGGGGAAGAGTAAGAGAAGGTTAGCTCTTCTAAACCAGCTTGCAGAAATTTCAGTCAAATCTGACAGAGAAGTGTGTGTATACAAAAGAAAAGAAAGTCCTTGCAGTGTTGGTACTACTAAATTTATTTAATAAATATCTGTACATTATGCAGATAATGTAATGTAATTTATAAGTCATCTAAGTACAAGAGGTTTTATTTATTTTGAAGGAAACACTGTAATTTTGCTCCATTTTATCTTCATTATAATTGTTTCAGAATAACAAGTTTTCTTTTCTGATATCTTATTTTAATCAATAAGTGACCTCAACTAATGGGATTACTTGCAGCTGTGAAAAGTACCTATAGGAGCCAAAATATTAGACTGTACCTTTATTAATGCAGGTGAAAAAACATGCAGCTTTTTGAGAGACTTCTGCTAAAATTGATTCAAGATTTCACATATTGTGTGCAAGAATTTTTCAAGGGTTGGAGGTGACTGAAGTTTCTGAGTTTTCCTGACTTTTAATTAGAGTTAAGAATCCACCTTGATTTTATCCTTTCCAATTGTGCTCACTGTTTGGAGTAATTTTCTTTCCCTGTACAAGAAAATTTTTCTGAAGAAGTTGAGGTTTTGATAATTTTTCCTCAAAAGCAGTACCAGAAGAATTCAAGGTTCTCACAAAAGAAAATATTTTACATTTTTAACAGCATTAAATATTAAAAATTTATATAATATATATTTTCTGAAAATCTTTTTAAAAATGTTTCAAGTTCTACTTTAGAAGAGAGTAGCAGGAGGAATTTGTTTTGAAATTTATCTCTTGAATCAAGCATTAATCAAGCATTTGCAGTCTTGATTACAAACTTATCATAAGGGTTCATTGCACAGAAGAAGCAGCAAATGTGCATCTACCTTTAAGATTTTTACTCTTTTGAGAATAGACATTGTTATTTGATGTCATGCATTCTATAAGAAGCATATAGAATCACAGAATGGCCTGGGTTGGAAGTGACTGTAAAGATCCTCTAACTGTAAAGATCCTCTAGTTCCAACCCCTCTGCTGTAAGCAGGGACACATAGAGGTTAATTTATTCCAGCTCATTGGAGGAATTTCTGTCCCTGAGACACGGGACAGAAACACTTCTTTGGAGTAACCTGACAAATTAATGAAAAACTGGTGTATCTATCCATGGGCACTTAAAATTCAGATATTTAAACCTGGTAATATTAGTTTGTGCTGATTTTATATCTAGCCTCCAGAAGTAACAATTAATCAGTCTGGATCAGATAGTGGGTTAAAACTGAATTTTGTGTAGAAGAAACTGTTTCTTCATGCAGTAATTTCTACATGGCACTTTTCACTTTGAAACAAATCTTTGTAATTTATATTGAAATGTAACAGTTAATGGAAATCTGCTAATTTTCTAAATTCCTTGTTTCGTGGAGGAGGTTTAGATCTTCAGTGTAAATGGCTGTCCTTTGGTTATGGGATTGTAAATAGCAATTATCTGTAGTGCTTCACCTAGATCAAGCAATTGTGAGAGAATTTGCAGTGACTCCAATTTGCTGTAACCTAATTAACCTGTAAGATTTTCTGACATCTCTGACATTCTTAACAAACTTGTGTTCTTTAAAAAGCAGCCTTTTCACTGATTTGGAACAGAAGAGGCTTCTGTGCGTGTCAGATGGTACTGCAAACCAATATGAGAGTTTTAGCCTCCACAGCTGATATTGATGTTGCTGGAAATGTAAGATGATCACATATAGACATTAAATTCTCAGGTAAAGTTTCATGGAAACACTGTTAGATGAAAGTTTCCCTATTAATTTTTGCAGATTTCTGTGAGGTTTCTCATTTACTTACGATACAAGTACTCTGGCTCAAATTGTCCAAAGATATTTGAAATCTTAAATATGATGAGGGATCAAAGTGGGATTTTAACATATTTTAAGTCATTTAGACTTGGTGGGTTTCAGTGGTTCTAGCTTGGACATCAGAATATGAAGGCTAACCACAAATAGCAGAATATGAAAGCTAATCGCAGTTAGCTTACAAAAAAGGTAAAACCTTCAATACACAGTCAGAGGTGTTCATTGGCAGAAGAGGAGTTTGCCTAGTTGCATTTTTGCTGAGGCCTTTAGATTACTAAGAGAGAGCTCTGAAGATGAAAATACAACGGGGTTGTTTAAAAGACTCAAAGTTATGGTACATGGCAAGTGAATAAGCAGAGACTGAAGTGTGGGTGAAAGCTATATAGGGAATTAACAAAAGGAAATATACTTTTCATTTGCGAGAAGACTGGAAATTGCAGGAAGGTTTTTATTTTTCATGTGTAATATTTCTGTTATGTCTGCTTATAGTAACATCTATGTTAATAGCGCTGCATTACATATAATAACTATGTATTATATTTCTTTATTATCTTCTTAATATTTAGCAATTACAGCTGAATATGTAAAATCAACTACTGTTTGCAAGCCAGAAAATTCATTATTAACAGTCAGACTTTTTTTGTGTGCTGTGATAAATCCTGGTGTGGGACTGCAGTTGTGCGGCCAGGTATGACTAATTCCTGAAGCAAGTGGCCGGATGAAGACAGAAGTGCCCAGAGGTGTCTTACATGAACCTGAAAAAATGTTCCTTATTGTAATTGCTTAGATTACTTTCTATTCTTAACTCATGAATCAGTTTTTCAAATACTTCTAACTGGATCCTGGAAACAATTTAGCTAGAACAGTCTCTAAACAAATCTGTGTGTGTCTCCTAGGCCTAACCCTATGGAAATGTGGGACCAAAATGTACTAAAGAAGATTTTCAGTGGCTTGTTAAGCTTTTGGCCTGTTCCCAAGTACCAGTTTTCTTTCTTCTGCATCACCATTTTCCAAATATTTCTGAGTGTAGTTACTAGCATTTCAGTAATTTTGAGGCCAGAGGAATGGCTGTGGCCATGTCTGCACTGTTGCATAATACAGTCCATGCAACCTGCCCAATAGTCACTATTCTAAACCCTGTAAGAGTGAGTATACTATGGAAAGGCATCAACTCTTCATTTAAAAGATTACTATTTATCCATTACATCTACAAACAGATTGTGTCATCTGTTACAGGTGAGGCATTCTCTTATTTCAAGCCAATACTATTGTTGCAGCACTCATCTCACAAGTTGCTAGGGCTGCATATCTGCTACCTTGGGAGCTCCCAGTCAGTCATTCTGTGTTTACCAGCCAATGAATTTGGTTTAGAGTCCAAGGGTGAAATACCAATTTGTGTTTTAGAAGAGAGTTCTAGCAAAGTAACGCATGTAACACAGGTCAGATCTGGATGTTCTGTTTGAGAAAAAGAAAGGATTGTAACAAATTTCTTCCTCCAATCTCTACATTTCTTTCCACAGCTCTAGGAGTCCCTGATTTGCTGTGAGACAGTGGCTCTGTGACATTGTTTTACAGTACCTGGAAGATGTTAAAAGTCTCATTTTGCTGATGTTTTAAATTTCAGTTCATAACAGAATAGAAGAGGGCAAATTTTTTCTTTAACTGTACATCTGAAACAGATTCATCACAGGTATGTGTGTACCTGATGAAATTCTCTGCTTTACTGTGTGCATGGTCCAAGGTGTGTGTCCACTGTGAATAACTTTTTTCTGTACAGCCTTTGTGTAGTTTTCCCACAACACTTTACATGAAATGTTTATTCTATAAACAGTTTCAGTCCCATTGAGGATGATGAGGGAGTCTTCCCATGTTCTGTACAGATGCTGAGGATTCGAAAAAAAGAATTAAGGGAAAAAAATCTGTATGACTAAATTTGATGCAATTTGGAAAAGTAATCCTGTTGCGCAATTTTTAAGTCAGTGGGAGTTTTGCTTGTCACAATTTGGCCCAACTAAGCTAACTGTAAAAGTGCCTAGTTTTCAAAGAAACTTAGTAAAATATTACATAAGAGAAAGCCAGATCACATTAAGATCAATGGGAAGGGAAACTCTGTAAGAGACATGTGCAGCCCAAAATGAATTATATGCCCACACTTCCTAAAGCTTGGAGCTAAGAACCTCTGCTGGCTGAGTGTGTATGTAAGAACCCTCCAAACTGAGTAATTTTCTTTGTTGGTTATCTAAGTTTTTTCATCTTCCCCACTGGCCTCTGCATGAAGTCTGATCTAGACACCAATCAGCGATTGCATCCAGCTGCTAATGAGAAAGCTTCTACAGAACAGGAATGTACTGTGAAAACCATAGAATTGCTGAGTGGTTTGGGTTGGAAGGGACCTTAAAGATCATTTGGTTCCAGGCTGTGGACAGGGACATCCTCTGCTAGACCAGATTGCTCAAAGTCTCATCCAGCCTGTCCCTGAACACTTCCAGAGATGGAGCATCCACAGCTTTTGTGGGCAACCTGTTTTAGACAATAAAGAATTTATTTCTAATACCCAATCCAAACCTACTCTCTTTCTGTTTAAAGCCATTCCCCCTTTTTCTGTCACTACTGTCCCTATCACCTCTCTTTAGTTCCCTTTAGGTACTGGAAGGTGCTGTAAGGTCTGCAGAAAGCCTCTTCTACAGGCTTAACAACCCTAAATGTCTCAGCCTGTCTTCAGAGGAGAGGTACTCCTTTTAATTTTCCCTTTTAAAAATGGCTGTTGTTTCCTCTTTTCCAATGGAAATTTCACCAAACTGCTGTGACTTCTCAAATGTGATGGATAGTGACTTAGCCACTTCCTCTGCCATTTCTTTCAGGACCTTCACATGCCTCTCATCAGGTCCTGTGAACCTTCAGGTTCCTTACATATTTTTGGACCTGATCTTCTCCTACTGTGGGTAGTTCTTCATTCTCCAAATTCCTGCCTTGCCTTCTGCAAGTGACTGGAGCATATGCCCCTGAAGACCAAGGCAAAAGGGTCATTAGAGTACCTCAGCCTTCTCATTTCCTGGGTAACTACCTCTTCTGTTTCCTTCCAGATGGGTTTGGCATATTCCCTAGTATGAAATCTCATTACAAACCCCTAGTAAAAATCTCAGACAAACTACTGGGTTTGTTCTGCAGCTGAGGTGAACCAGTGATTCGTGTGAGCTAATAAGTTCCCACAATGGTAATGGTTTCACAATTAGGAAGCTGATGCCTTTGGTTCATTCTTTTAAATATTATCAGAAAAGTCTTGATTCTGGATTTTTGCATGTGATTTTCTGACATGAAAGGCAACCTGGGCCTGCTGGAAACTGGATGTTTGAGTGACCAGCACATATAATTTTAGATCCAGGACAGTACTGATTAAAGGGAGTCCTACTCTTCTTCATTTGTGTCATGTTAGGAGGGGGCTGTCTGTATTTGTGTTGGGATTCATATCCCTGTAGACAGACAAGTAGATTGGTTATGGTTTACCTTGGGCAAAGTCATGATGAAAATGCTGCAAATCACCAATGTGCTTGCACAGCAAAAGACCATTGTATTGCCTGGTCTCTGGGTAATTTTCTGCAATTTTGTTGCCTAAAGTTCTTATGTATCTGAGGAGTAATATGTTCTTTTCCCCTGAAGATCTAACTGAGAAGGGGGACCAAAATCCCCCGTATTTAGCCAGCTGCAAGTCCTTCCAGTTTTGTTAGTCCATATTTTAGAGAAGAAAATGTTATTTGTCATCTCAGTGTCTCTGTGATGGAAAGTTGAGTAAACCTGCACTTTATGTGGCCTCATGTCACTGTAGCTGATTTAGCATTTAGTGTTTGGTTGGGTATAGGAAAAGGACTGGTGTGGTAGAAGCCAGCATTTGATCTTCTTTAGTAGGATTGTCTTCCTTTGAGCTTCTCATACAAATACGGTTGCTGCTTTTTTTTAAGCTCTTGGTGAAATGAAGATGATGCTGATATTTAATATTTTTAGCTGTGTATTTCTTTCACCTCTTTACCTATCAAAACTTACAGTAGTTTTGTACTAAAAAATCCATCTAAAAACTCATGGCAGCAATGGCAAAAGCAGGCTGGTAATTATTATCCCAAAGACATACTATTTTTCTTCTGTGACTCATGCCTTTCTTTTCAAAACAAAAGCAAAGCAGCTAATAAATCAGTTAGGTGTGAGGAAGTAAAACAATGGAAAAGAACATCGTATTTGAGCACTTGTGTTGCCATCATGCTGATAGCTGACAATATCAATTTTTCATTGCAGGAATAATAATGCTTGCCATTTATTATTTAAAACATTGGGAATGAAAGAAACCTAAAATTTATAAAATCTCATGGAGTAGCCAGGTACAGGGCTGTGCTGAGAATGTGTACAATCATGTACTGTTTTGGCATCAACCATCCTAGTTGCTGTGAGGTTAATGCAAAGATACAGTTGGTCCTTTAATGAGGCTACAGAATAATATCTTCCATAGGACCTTGATTTCAGATCATGCTTTCATGTGAAATGTACTGGCTTTATTTTGTATTGTGTAGATAATAATATGTCCTGATGAATAGAAACAAAGTGGCTAGTTTGAATTCCGACACCTTGGTTTGACATGCTTTATAACTGCTTTCCTCCTGATAGATGCAGAGGCTGAAATATGGCTCTTTAGTGCATTATAGTTTTCACCTTTGCTATAAAGGAGAGACACAGTCATTTTATATAATGCATGGCTGTGAAAATAAAGTATATATTTGATAATTCCAGGTAAGGTATTGGAAAGGCTTTGGATACTCATTTCTAAAACTTTTTCTCTCTTTAGTGGAGAATTACAGCAATGCTTTTCTGAAACTGTTTGCTGTGGCTGGCTTACATGATTCAGAAGGGTGGTGAAAAACATTCATGAATGTTGAATTTTTAGTAAATTACTCTGACTTCTGAATTTTAATGCTATATTAAGAGCACTGACATTTCTAAATCTTGTGATGACCTGAAGACCACTTCGCTTATAAATGCCAAGCCATCAGTTTGTTCTGCAGCATATTATAGACATAGCTATGCTACAAAGAAGCAAAGTCTTATCAGTTTTTTGTCTGATGAGATTTCTTGGTTTTCATTTTACACACTGAAAAATCTTGCTTTTTGCAAGCAAAACCTTTCTTTGAAGAGCTCACTTGAAACCAGTAAATGGGTTTATTGTAGAGGATAAAGATAAATTTGCCAATATTTTGGGAGGCTGATTAATTAAATACACTGTTATAATCACAGTTTATAAAAGCCACCATTCAAGGATAGCAGTGGAGTGGAATGGGGAGAAGAGAAAACAACTGGAATTTCTTATTCATCAGGGATAACTCTTTCGTTCTTTGTTAAACCACGTGAGACATTGGGTCTTCCATTAAAAAACATATAATGACTATATAATGTCAGAATAATGTGCTTTTTCAGCCCATTATCCATCTTTTCAAGGTTTTTAAGAGCTCAAATCTTTCTGGTCTTCAATTTATCAATAATTTTGCAAATCTTTGTGGAAGTTCTGTTAGTGTGAAAAAAGAGAAGGATCTTCTGAGCCTGCTGCTAAGTAGGAAGCATTATTAAAAGTTGAAAACTTCAGTATTTAATGTCAGATTTCAGTTTTTCAAGTGTTTTCCAGCAAGTTTTAACACCTGTTACATTTATTTGTCCTGAGTATTTTTTTTTTCCAACAAGAGAGTGAAATCTGGAATTTGCCAAGAGGTCAGTGATATAAATATCAGTATTTTCTTGAAGTTCTGAAAGAGTTTTCAACATTGGTGATGTCGATGTCACCTGACGAGCCCAGTAACAATATTTTAGCAAGGGTGCTGTGGGTCAAATTGATGTGTACTTCAGCAGATGCCTTGGACTAATGGTGGTAGCTTACACTTGCAAGGTGGCATTAGTATGTCAGTGCTTGTATTTCCAAGTCAACTAACAAACAGTTAAAGATATAAGAATATAATAATTCTAAGTCTCTTGGAAAAAATAATGTAAGCAACTTAGAAGTGATGTTAGAAAGCAGTTCTCTTGTTAAATCTCAGAACTGTCAGCTGATATGCCTGTCAACACCTTTCATGACCTTTTTGAATTTTGCTGTGGTAAGATCAGTAATCAAAAACAGTCTTCATTATTAAAAGCTGTATTTAATAAAACCATTGCATAAGATTTCTGTGTAAAGTTGCTTGGTGGTAAAATAGTATGTTATAACTTGATAGACTGAGTATTTTGTATTATGCAATGCATAAATAATGGACAGTATATTTTAGATGCAGTAAAAATGAGTATATAAATGTATTATGAAAAGGAAAAGTTAATGCAAACTTTTTTGCTACTTCTGGTTTGCAAAACAATTTCTACATTCTTGTTTTCTGAATGGATCAACCATGAATGTACAATAATGGAGATTAACTCCGCAGAGACAAAAAAATAGATTTTCTTGCTCCAGGCTACATGTGGTATTAGTCACATTGTTGACAACACAATAGGTATGAATTAATACTACTATGTTTGGTATTTGGGGTCTTGTTTCAATTACAGAAGTTTATTATATAACAATACTTAACAAAAAAAGTATTTTACATGGTTAATTGCCAATGCTCTGGTATTTCTATTTATCTTTACAGAATAGTATGTAATTATGTGTTGGAAAGTAGTTTCAAGACATGAAGTGCAGTCCTCTGCACTCTTAAGCAGATAAGTCACCTTCTTCAGCCTGTTGTGCAATCTGCAAAAGGCAGACACGTTTCTGGCTGCATTAAGATACTTGGAGGCAATGTATGAGATGCCTGTAGTACTTACAAAGATAACAGAGATATGGCAGTTTTGTAAAATTAAAAATTTTCTCTAAGATAAGTGCTGAGTATAGTAGGGGTGAAAATCAAAGGTTGTCAAGGCAATAGAGCATTGATTAACAACTACGAGTACAGTTCTTTGAACCTCTCAAGAAATTGATGTTTTGCATTTTTCTCAGATATACAAATCTCTTTCATACATTTCACTGACTGCTAAAATGTACCATTTCATATTAAGTTATCGTTATAAAATAAACATAGAAATATTCAAATGAGAGTTCAGGCATCTAGAAGTGGGTTCTATGTCTGCCTGTGGGACTGGGAATTGTCAGTAAGGTGATGAGTCCAATTTTTATCTGCAGGAAGGTAGCTTAAGAAGCACAATAATCTTAAATTGGTTCTATATTATGTATAACTTATGTCGCTCTGTTATCTGTAATGGATTTTTGCTTCATGTTACTGGGGAGTATATATATCTAAAATATATCTAGGCTGATTTGTAGTATGCAGGGTTAAGGTATTAGTATTACTACTTATAAAAAGTAGGTGCAAAAAGGTAAGGTTCTTTTTGCTGTTAGCTGTTTTTGTGCAGGGAAACAGATTGGTTTTTAACCATCACTATGAAAATAAGTCATTGTTTTCATCAGCAAAAGAGGAATTGGATAAAGGCTCAGAAAATACCCTACTACTTGGCTACTCACAGTGCTTAAATATTATCAGACCCCATAACAGCTTTCTTACCTCAAGGGTTTGTAACATTTCGCTGGTGATATGCCATGTTACATTGTCCTTCCTCAAACTGAGGTAGAGTTTAGCTGGGCCCAAGATGAAGTTAAATAAATGTAGCAGCTCCAGGAGCTAAGAAACTGCTACCTTTCCCAGGTGACAGTCTCAAGATGCTGGGTCCCTCTGCTTCTGATCTGCCAACAGTCTGGCTGGACTTGTCCAAAATCCTCTGGCATAATGTTTTTTGCACCTGCTTAGGAGGTTGCTGGCTTGCCCTTAAGCGACTCCAGGGAGTGTTGCAACATTCCAATCTTTCATACACAGTTGTGGGTGAGGAACCTTTGGGTCCACCATTTGCTTCTGTTTTGTGTATGAGATGTTGGAACAGTCTTGGGAAGCCACGCAGCAAAAGTAGTTACATAAGGATACGGAATGTGTCTTTTCCACCACAAGTAAGAGGGGAAGACATAAGAAAGGAAAAATCCCACATTCAGTGGTAAACATGCTGTGCTGCCAAAGTCATGCTAAAACAAAATGATGTACTTGAATAGTAGGTAAGCAGAACTTTTCTGTATTAGGCTTCTTCCCTAACAGTCTTTATGCTTAATTTTAAATAAATTTCTAATGTTTTTACCGTTCCTCTGATTTTATGGTTAATTTTTCATCAGTTTTGGTCTTGTTTGTGAACTGTCCATGCCTAGATTGCAATTTCACATAATTCATTTATTATGCAAGACTGCAAAAACAATTTATTATTTAACTAGTCCAGTAGCTGACATAATCTGAAGCTTAAGATCTGTAATTAGTCGACTGATTTTTAACTCCCATTATTTGTGCTCTGCTTGGAGCAGAAAACAACAGCCACTCTCCTACCAAAGCAAGTGGCTTTTTTTAATTACAGGAATTTTTAAAAGTTTATATAAAACCCATTTTTCATAAATAATCAGGAAAAGTGTACATACTTTACATGCTCATAAAAATTATGTGAGGAGGGTTATGAAAATGATGATGAAAAGTTCAACTTAGAAACAGTTTTTTTTTTTTTTTTAACATTTTATTTTTAAAAATGTTTCAATTTGTGGAGATGCTACAATGGGTGTTCCTCAAAATGTAAGCCTGATAGACTGATGATTTCTGTTTCACAGCTGCGTATTACCAGATGTTTCTCTCCCCTCTTTCCACTTGATGAAATAGTGCTGTGCTATTATAAAAGGCTTGTGCTAGTTTGGACTAAGTGGAATCTAATAACAGCTTCCACAGATGACACTTTAATACTCTTTAATATCCTCATAAAAATGGAATATGAAGCAGTTGTTTGTAGATGTAAGCTGGAATGAAGAAGAAGCGCATTTCTGTTATTTCTTTCACTGTGAGTTTTTGTCTGTTGGTCAGAAAAATTATTATCTTCATGGTTGCTTGTTTTGAGTCGCTATCTGGAGGCCCAGCTGTGGAGCACCAGTCTGAATTCAAGCCACATTTTCTCTGCTCACCTGTCAGCTTGCTTCATCTAGATGGAAAGAAAAGCCTTGAGCTCCTGAAATACGCCATTAGCTCAGAGCAGTTCTGGGCTAGCAACTTCTCTCCTGACTCTGGCTCCTCCCCAGGTGCTGGATGATTGGATTGAAGCTGGCTGAGCATTTAATTTTGGAAGCAGTGCTGGAATTATGGTTTTATCATGCAGTTGGAACATTCTGAGAAGAGTGGAGACAAATAAGCTGTTAATTGTAGCAAACTTTACAAGGTGAATGAACAAAGTGACTGATGTATTTGGGGAAAAGCAGAACCACCTCAGGAGATGACTGTGTCTGTGGCTGACCCAAACGCCTGCTTGCACCAAGGGCACTTGCATTTGTGCTGACTGGAGTGAGGATTGTGCCAGTCTGTGGTGACACAGGTGGAAATGCTTGTGGGAAGGAGTTGAGCTGAGATAGATAGAAGGATAGCATGCTGCTTGCATGTCTCTCCATCACTACAGTGGCAGATTTGAGTGTAATTCTCTACTAGCTTGCTTTTTTTTAAGGAGGCTTTTTTTTTTTTTTTTTTTTTTTTTGCTAGGCACAATGGGTGTGGGACTCATCTGTCCAAAGTACTAGCTGTCCTGGGCTCCCTTCCTTGGCAGAGGAAGCTTCAAGGAAGCTGTATTGTGCATCATGCCCTACAATTATACCAGTGTTTTTACCTACTGTAAAGGCAACATAGTTTTGAAGTATGCAGAAGTTTGATTTGAAATTGTACATGACAATAAATAGTAGGAATGTGACTTCAAATTGTGTTATTGGCTTTTCAGGGCTCTAAGCTCTGTCATGCTTGCCCTTTGAAAGAGGATATGTGCCAGAAAATGTTAATGGTTTTCCTAATGACATGTAGGGGAAATGCATAGCTGATGGGAAAGAAAAAAATCCTAATCTTAGTTAGGTATTGCCTTTGCCCTGTCATTTTGAAGTAATCTGAATTAGAGAAATAACTGACTATAATAGAGAGAAAGCAGATGAGATAGCAGAGATTGTGCATCTGCCATTTTCAGCGCTGAGAAGTGTTTACTGGAGATCAGAAGATGGTCTTATAATTTGGATCTAAATTTTGGAATGCTTCCTGCTTCTGTTCACGTGTTCTAGTACAAGGTTTAAAATTTTAGCTGTAAAATTTCAAATATTGATGTACACAAAAACAGTGCTTGCCCCCAGAAACATGCTGTCTCCTTTGGTGAGAAGCCCAAAAAAATGAAGGCTTTCACTAGTTGTCCAACTTGACAAAAACTTTGAAACTTGATCCATACATAAGAGGTTTTAAAATTTGCATTTTCCTGACAAAATCACAAGCCTGATGTGTTTGACTGTAAGGAGTGGATACGTAACGATTCTATTCATGCTATTAAAGACATCTTCCACACATCATCAGTGATGGCTACTTATGAGATACTGTGCTTATAAGAAGTTGGATATGTATGCTTAAGTGTTGGTGGGATTAGGATTTGTCTTCACTTACTCTTTTGATTTTTGTCTAATTTTTGTCTAATTCAAGGGAGTTACAGGATTGGCTTCTGAAGACATGATGTAGTGATGGCTTCAGAGACTAGTTCCCCTCTCACTGGGTGTCTAAAAATGGGCCAACTGTACAACTAAGTAATCATTAAAATCTAGTCAGGAGCAGTGGAAGGTAAAGCCTGCTTGCCAGCTGAAGTTTTTGGCTTGGTAAAATTTTGGTGCTACTAAACATTTGATCTTAATAATGCAGTCAGGTTTATGTCAGGCTACATTTACCTCCTTGTTCTACATTTGCTTAATATAGTGGTTTCTGCTGCACATTAGAGATGGCTATTAGGTGTATAAAGTAACTGCTTACACCTATAGTTGCTGTTTATATTTACATTTTCTCGTTGCATATTTAGGGAATTAACAACAATTCAGTAATAGTTGTGCATTTTTGGGGTTTTAGTTTGGCTTATTTTGCATTTTCCAGACAGCTGTTGGTGTGAAACTAAGGGTGGAGATCTGTAATTACTTCAAAGGATACCAGAATCTGTTTATTATTTTCAACCCAAGTAAGTAAATCTGTCACAATGTCTGTTATTTAGTGGCATGAGAGTAAACTGTACTTTATAATTTTTTCATTAAACATGTTTCTCCCCACCCCCATACATTTCCTTCCTTGTGTCTTTGTAGTACATTATTTTCTTGAGGCTGAATTCTGTGTTGGAGCTGCACAACAGTAGATCTGTTCTGATTAGGGAGATAAAAATGTGACTGTGAGAATACTCATCTTGGCAGAAGATATGTGATTAAAGGAATGGTGAGACACAGACACAAATCTATTTGGAGAGATGTTGAGTGAGACAATCTCAGAAATATTCCACCATATTTGCAGGCTCCTAACTCACTATAAAATTAAAGCTATCCTTTTAACATGGTGGCAAAACCTCAGGAAATGATGATCTTAAGGTTTGGACCCTTATTTGAAGTTCACCCAGGCTGTTACACCCTGAAATTCTATACAGTCTGGCTGCATCTCACATAAGAATAGAGTTTTTATTTTTCTGAGTTTTTTTGCTACTTCCTGCCTCCACTTCATCTGGAAATGTTGTAAAAAAAGCCTTTCTCATCATATGATATTTCTTGTTAATATTTTTACATTTCATCATTTTGTATTCCAGTCTGGGTGAGGTTACAAGGATGATAATTCAATTTAATATGTGACTGTGTACAAAGAAATTTTTGGTTGAATAATCTGGTGGAAAGCAAATAATTTTAAAGTATCTGTATTAGAATGACACCACATGACTTCTAGTGTCCTGAAACAGTGCCTCTAGATTGCTGTCTGGGATTGTAGAGTAGCAGGAGTGAGTGTCCCTGGTGTATCTATTACCTGGTTTGCATCATGACTTAATTATGGTAGAGAGATTTTTCACTGTATTCTGAGTACTTACTGGACTCAAAATAACAAAAACTACTCACAATGTATTATATCTATCTTGTACTAATATTCTATAATTATATCAGGAATCATGAAATGGAATTATTTAAAATGGAGTAGTGGAAGTGTGGTGTTTTGGTTTTTAATCCCTGGCCCACCTCATTAAGCAACTGCAAAACATTCCTGACTGCTTATGTGCTGAGTGTCTCTGTGGTGGTCTATCCATAAGTGCTGGAGAGGTGGAAAGATTCTCCTGTTGGAACTGACAGTGGGTCTACTGGCTGCAGCCAGAAAATGCCCTCAAATGTTTGTCTTAAGTAATATATATATATTGCGTTCAGCTTTTTTGATAATTGTTTGTGATTCTTTGAAATAACAGTTTTCCATCGGAAAATGCTTATTTATAAAAACTGTTAGTTAAACAATGTATTTGTTTTCTTAGTCTCACAAAAATGTGGAGGAGGGTGTTGGGGGACTTGTGTTTTCATAAACCATTCATCTCTACAATTTCCCTGTGCAGGGGTATTGAGGAAGAAAGAGCAAGAATTTACCATGTTCCTCCCTGGAAATGTGGGAAACTACGGCTGAGATTCAAGCGCCACTTAGACTGAGAAGTGCCCTGAGTGAGAGGCAGTTGGGTACCCTGAGATAGATGAGATGTAATAAACCTAGCTCTCTCTTTAAATAGTTTGAGTGGATACTCCATGAAACACTGTCCCATTAAGGCAAATGTGTCCACTCCCATTCCTCATAATAACTGCCTACTGTCCACGTTCTTAGTTATAGATAATATGTAAAAATATATTTTCTCATGGGTAAAATACAAAATAAAATACTACGCAGTTTCAACAAAACAAACAAACAAACCCCAGTTTCATGACATGGTTGTTATTATCTGGTTTAGTGAAAACATAAGGTACAGGAGAAAAAGTGTGTGTGCTCTGAAAATGAGGTATTGTTCTAGAATATTGAAAATTATCTATCATACCAAATGCATTATAGTTCAGAGATTGCTCTGAAAGGAATTATTTGTGTTCTCTGAAAGTATTTTCAATAATCTGCAGTATGACGAAGGATTTGGTTCCTCAATAGAAAGTACAGTTGTTCTGAGCATATCAGGGCAAAGCACATCTTCATATGAATTTTGCTGCTCAGACTATGTTTAGGTTTTGGGGTTTTTGTATTGGACTGCTTAGCTGAGTTGAAACTCATATAATTTTTTGGCCCATTTGTCACAAAGCTTGTGACCTGGCTCCCAGTGAATATCCCTTTCCTGAGTATTACCTAGGTCCCTTGTAGCTAGCCTGAAAGGGACGAAAATGTGTCTCAGCACAAAGAATAAGAATGTTCCCACACCCTCTTATACTCTGAAAAGTGAAGGAGCTTGAGCTCCAGTGTGCTTTCCAGTTATTTGTTCAGGGAATAAGTAGAAACTATAATTTCTTGTTCCTGCCTTTCACAAGTTGTGGAACTTTAATGCACTTGTCCTTGAAGTATCTCCAGTTAGAGGCCAGGGCATCTTTGTCATAGCCATTTTATTATACAGAATGGAAAGGTTTCCTATTCCAGCCTTTACCATTTGAATAAAGAGAATTACATCAGACATTAAAGGATTAGGCATAGGAGAATTGAACTGAAATTAAATGTCTGTTAACTTCCGTCTCCCTCTTAAAAAAGCCTGACTTGCAAACCAATTGATCAACTACAAAAACATCCATGCTGTAGCAATGAGGATGCAGTTGCTCCCTTCTGAGGCAGCTGTTCCACAGTGCCATGCAGAGAGGATCTTTTTTTTAGTGTGAACTTTCTGTTGCAGTGCATAAACTCTAAATTACAAAACTACATAAATATTTAAGTGATTTCAGCTTTACTGGCAGACATGCAATTCTCCAGCAGCTGAGATTTTCCTTTATCTACATTCTCACAGTTGTGTGAACTAAGAGTTATAGTGCAGGTAGGTTTTTTCCCCCTTTTTTCCATGAGAGAAGGTTTTAAGGAAAAATTGTAAGGAATTCCAACAATAACACTTTTAATCTACTTTAGCCCTTAGGAATTCAGTATTTCAAATACAATTTATCTCCCAAGTTATTTTTATCTGGCCTTTTGGCAACACTTAACCAGCTTTTTCTAGCTGTGTTGTATTTGCAATCAAAAATCAGTGGAAGATATTTTTGTTTACACCATCTAACATTTAAGAAAAAAATCTACAGAATTCTTTGTAGAACGCTGAATTTTCTATAGGATTTTAAACACAGAGGAAAAAAATTACATCAACAAATCTTTGAGCTTAGGGTACTTTTATGCTGAAACCACCTGGATTTATTGTTGACTTTCTTATTGAGGTGGCTGTAACTGCAGCCACTGATGGCACAAAGGTGCCCATGAGAGCATGGCCAAGAGCAGGCTGGAGTAGAGTCCAGCATTCTGGAGTCTTGCTTGATGTCTGTGCCAGGTAGAGCAATGACCTGTCTGGGCAGACGGATGCTTCTCCATCTCTGCATTGTAGCCTGCTGAACCTTGTAGCCTTGCCTTCAGACCTGCTGCTCTTCAGGTCCTCTGGGACTGTATGTCCCACATTCAACTAGACATCTCCAGCTCCTAATTTAGTCCAAGGACATAAAGAGTGCATGCCATCAGGTCACACAGAAGAATGACACTATTAAAATAGCAAACAGCTGATATTTGTATTTTATTTTTAGCTTATTTCCCGTTGTTTTCCTGTGGTTGCTGGTGTCACAAAAGCTTCCTTTCTAGTCGCTTTGCTTAAAACACACGTACATTGGGTGTATATGCATCTTCATGCCGGAGTTTGGTGTTAGATTGTCCACTGTGGTTGCTTATGAATGAAGTAGTATTGGCTCAAACTCCTTGAGAATGAGAACTACAAGGAATTTGGAGAAGGCCCTTTCTGTAATGCTTTTTCTTCTTCTGTGAACACAGCTCTGAGAATTCAGATGCTCAGGAGGCTGTGTTCCCAACCTGTGTGGCTGTAGCATGGGCGGGCAGACATTTCCCCTGACAGACAGTCAACAGTAGACTTCAGTCTTGGCCCAAAAGCTGAATGTCTCTTCTCCTTTACTTTACAGCAAAGCATTGCGTCAACATTTATCCCCTGTAGGACTTAATGTCAGAGCAAGACAATCATCAGGAGTTCATATTTATATGGACTTTAAGGGAGAGTAGGGTCTTCAGATGCTATAACAGGATGCTGTCCCTGGAGGTGTCATGTGGAGTTTTGCTCTCTTCTTTCTATTTTTAATTCCCCTTTGAAGTGAGATTATTGAGTCACGCAGGACTAAAATAAATGCAACAGATAATAATGCAGCTTCCTTATTTCTTGCCTTATTCGTGCACTGACCAGACACTCTTTGTCTTGCTAATTTCCGATCTCCTTCCCCATATCCATTCACTTCCTGAATTTCTTTGGCTTATAATAACACCACAAAAGTAATTTAGGCTTATTTTTGCCTTTTTTTTTTCCTGAGGGGTAGCCAATTCTCATAAATATAAGTTATTCCTGAGCAGGTAAATTTTAGCACATGCAGGATTGAAATTGCATGTTAGATATTACAAGGAATTCCCAGCCTTTCATAAGCAAACATGTAATTAGAATTTATTTTTTTATTTATCCCCTGCCAGGCATTTGCTGGGGTTGGAAAGAAGAGGAATTTTGTCAAAAGCTAACTTTGTGTGCTTATTTTCCCATTATTTTCTTGCATGAGAATGCAACAGAACCAAAATTTTTACACAGTACTGCATGTTGTGGTTCAGTCCTAGTGCCACATCATAATTTTCATGACAACATCATGTCTAGTGGCAGTTGAGGCATGAAATATCCATACTTTGTTCAAAATGTCCTGTTCTTGGCATATTTGTGTGCATGTTTTTTAAAGACTGTGTAAATGTCTGTAGTGAGGGAGTTCTGTTTGTACTTAAATGGCATTAGGAGGCCCTGGCTGTAGTTGGGGTTTGACTGTTGTCCATCTGGGATCTCAGAACTTCACATGAAATCTCTCAGTTGCATTGGTACATGTGAGTCAGTTCTCCTTCTGCCTTTGCTGTGCCACAGCTTCCATTGGAGGTCCTTCAGCAGAGTATCTATATGATAGACACACTCTTAGAGATTTCTTATAGCACCTCTGTAGCTTTCTCCAAGTGTAATATGCATATACATTCTATTTCAACTTCTCTTATTTTTCTTCTACTCCCAGGTATTATGACAACTTTACCCAGTGCACAGAGCGTGAAGCCAACAATGCAAGTTGCTTTTGGCCAAACCCCCTTGCAGAAGGCTTTATCACTGGAATTCATAAACAATTCTTTTCAAACTGTACTTCAGAAAAGGTTCACTGGGAAGATCCACCAGATGAAATTCTCATAGCACTGATCTTGATCCCAGTCATGTTGACATGTGCCATGATAACACTGGTAGTATGGTGCAGCAAAAGAAGTGATATCTTAGTGTAAGTTCTTCCTCTGGGCTTTCTTTTCTTCATTTCTTTCTTCCCTAAACACTAAGAAAGGAGGATGAAGAGAGAAACATGGCATAAAGATTTCAGATCTGCTGAAATGGAACCAGTGAGATACTGAGATACTCCTGTGGAATGAAGAGCTGCTGCTGCTGCTGCATCACTGCTTCTGTCTTGACCATGAGTATTGCTGGTAGAAAACTGTACTTCCATCAAGGCTCATCAGCATGGAATTCACAGGCAGCTCCCAGAAACAGGAGAGTTCCCAGGCGAATAGACCTCTTGTCTGCAAAAGGAGTTGCTTTCCTGTTATTTTCCTGTGGGCAAAGGTGACTGGTAAAGTTTTGCAAAGCTGTGTGTGTATAATACTGACCGGGGGGGAAATGATATCTCTTGAGGTTTTGTGCGGGACACTCAAGGTTTTCATCTGTGAACTCTGTGACTTGGAGAGATCCTTGGCACAGGTACTAATTATGGATATAACCAGGTGGCAGCTTTTCTTAAAATCTAGTCAAAATCATCATTATCAAAACTGGGAAGGATTGTTCTGGCAAAGAAACAACTCCTGTGTCCGGTGATTATCTGTACATGGAAATTATCCTGCCACGTTATAAAATGGTTTATAAAATTTCTTTAAGCATGGCTGCTTGGAATTGTATGTCTCACAAACAAACTTTGGGAGGATACAAGTCCTACTTTACAGAGCTGGAAAACATGAGAGAAAATTGGTTGATTATAAATATACTAAGGAGTAATGAAGAAACTTTCATACACCAGACTCTTTATTTTTCCTCTTTTATAATTATTATTCTTGATGACTTGTGTTCACTGTATACTCCCCACTCTTGCTCCAATTTGTGCAAGTGATATAGTACAAATAAATATAAAGGTGTCATGTTGATTGAGGTGCCTTTCAGAGTATCATACATAAATAATTCTTTGTCCTGTGTAGAGTGTGGAAACTAAAGTATGAACATAAAAACCTGGAATAGAAGTAGGAGGAAAGAGAAAAATTCAACTCAGAAATCTTGTTCTATAAAGTTAAGTAATAGTTGAAATAAAGATCATATGCTCAAAACAAAAGAACTTCCCTGTGTTGCAAACCTTCTTTTCTCAACCTTTCAGTGCCTCTCATGCCTTTCAGTCCAATGTTCTGTGACAAGTGTGCAAGGTCTGTTACAAGTGACTTTTCATTTTTCCATACCTTATGCACACAAATAAAATACAGTTGAATAGCCGAGTAATTGTGTTTTATATAATTTATAGTTAGATTTTCTCCTTTAAGGTTCTGGCTCCATGTTTGGGACTTAGGTCTTTGAATATGAAAAGCATTTCCATGCTTGAATCAAATTAGAAGTGCTCAATTTACTAGATTATTTATCTACATATATTGTGTATACATAAATAAATAACCTTTATAAGTTGTACTTTTGTTTTCACATCTGTTCATAAGGATTGAAGGCACCAACTTGTTTATTCATTGCTCTGATGTTGGAATGATTAAATTTTGAAAGTGTTTTCTGTGTGTTTTTCCAAAGACTCTTCCTCATTCTCTAGATGCTAGCAGAAATTGCTCTTTATAAAAAAAGAAGAATGAAGTAATGTATTAAGCAATTCTGTTTAATTTTCTATTGACCTTTTATTTTCTGTATTAAAATGCATTGCACCACCAAAACTAGTGGTCAGTTAAGACACACAACCCATTCATTTTAGGCAAAATACTGTTTGGTTAAGCATTTTGTGTGGCCAGAACGAAGCAATCTTATATTCTGCATGGAGTTTCATTTTAATTCTCATTTACTTCAGCAAGCTTCAAGGCAAATTTCAAAACTTTGGTTTGGAAACCATGTAACAAAAATTTTTACTTTTAAAAAACCACATTCATTTCAACCTAATTGTCATGTTTGGGGCAAATTCTGGACAGTTTCTGACTCATTTGAAATCACGTTCACCTAATGAACAGGTCACCTGAGAGATATCAGTCAGCTTAATTCATAAGATTAATTTATAAAATGGGTTGACCTAGGTACTAAGTGAAGAAGAAAACTTGATGAATTCTTACCACCAGATGTGTACTGTGGTCTTTAAAAGAATGCCATGTTTAAAATCTCTAGTTCAAACAGTCTTTTAAAATATAAGATTCAAAGGAACAGAAATAGTTGGTTTTAATTCATGTGCCGTAGAGTAGGGATAGAGGATGCTAACACTAGTCTGTGCTTTGGAGGCGAAAATTTAGTTGTTGTGTGTCTTCCTCATCCAAGTGTGATCTTCTATTACTTTTTATATGGCTGAAGAAAGGCAGAGAAGTTGAAACAGTGCGTGGGAAACAACACAGATTATTTAACGTAGTCTCAGTGTTTTAAATCTGAGAAATGTTTACAATGTTTTTAGGAAAAATGCAACTGCAGTAGTTAGTTCTTAACAGTTGTGTACATTAATAGGGACCCATAATGATAATTGTTGAATCTTTTGACATAGGTTGTACTATGTGTTGATGAGAGTGCATTTTAGGACCTTCCTATGTCTCCCCCAAGCCTATTTCTATTGGCAAGAAAATCATATCTGGCACCAAGAATCTGGCTCATTTATTAATTGCAAATTAATCTGATATCACAACAGAGGCTCAGGAATAATGGCATTCAAAAAGAAAGAAAATGTTCAAAATCCTTCCTAGAACTGGAACTGTGGTTGATCCCCAGCAATATTTAGGCCAAAAGAGAAGTGACAGCTAGCTGACATTGCTAATTGTTGTGAGTTGTGGGATATTTTGCATTCAGTAGCAACTGTGGAAGTGCATATTTCCATGGGGTATAAGAACTTCAGCAAAGAATTAACAAGAGAATATGATGTCTAGCAGGACCAAGACAAAGGCAGAGAGGGCTGTCATCTCTTTCAAGAAAAATAGCAGGAGGCCAAAGGAGGAACACAATTCCTTCAGGGCAAGGACAAAAATATTCAAGAACACAAAAAAATGTGGTACTTTCTTCCAGGAGTATGAACTGACCATAAGCAGGTTAGTAGCAATGTCTCTTGGGGCATTGGTAGGGAATGGTGAGGAAGTCCTGCGTGCTGTCTTCATCTGTTCAGCGTTCGTGCAGAGGGAATCAACAGCCTCTTTAATTTCTAGCATCCCCACAATGAAATGAAGGTATATGGTGTAAATTCCCTTCTACACAGACTGGGCATCCAAATGAATTTACAGGAATGCTCAACAGGTGTGCCCTTTTTTTGACTGTTATAGGTGGTGTCTCTTCCTGCCTAAATGTCATGGGTGTGTGTCTGCCTGGCAGCCGATGTTCACCTGCTGCAATACATTGGCTTTTTTGGAAACTGAAGCAAAGTATGATTTTTGCCAGGCAGTCAGATGTAATGCAGCAGTGCTGGACATTATTTTGCTTAAGCCTTGATCATCAAAAGCATTAGTGTATTTCAGAAAATGAAGGGTCCTGAGCTGTATTTCTGAAGTCCGAGTTCCATAGGAGGAAAAGAGAACATTGTATTTTTTAACTCATGGGTGGTTTGGAAGGATAAAGACAATTAGTGACTGTCATTGCTTCTGAATACAAGAATTATGGAGTTCTCTATGTGCTTTGATGGAAATACACACAGTGGTGTCACACTCAGAAGTGGACATAGAAAAAGCTATTGAATTTTAGTTAAAGAGTCTGTGTTTCTGCTACTCTTAACAGAATTTTGAAATAAGAAACTGAGACCCTCAAATAGCTTTGTGGATTTGATAAGAAAAGCAAATTTTCTGCATGGTAGGAAATCTGGGGAGCATTGAGGCTACTACCTTGTCTTTGAACTCTCAGCAGAGTATTTTGAAAGGATACAAATAGTAATGGTGAATAATTGGCATAATCTGTCAACACCAACTGTGCCAAAGCACTTGGAGTGGATGCAGAGTCAGGTGGTCACAGCCACCCTGCTTAGAGCTGGCTGTGAGAGCCAGCTCTGCTTGGAATTGTCTGGAGACACATCAACGTGGTGCCATACTTGGCTTTGAGGGATTTGCCTTATGCAGAAACCATCTCTAACGTGATGGCCTGGCTGCTGGAGTGGAGACAGCTTCAAATGAGTTTGTAGAAGATGTGCCTTTGTAGAGTTTTCTGGGAGTGTGCGTATACAGACAAAACTACCAGGGTACTGGGATTTTTTTTGGGAACTTTCAGGGATGGCAGCAGCATAGTTGGAATTACTCCTTAAGGTTTGACATTCAGATATAACTGAGTTCTGTCTAAATCCTTCATGGTGGGATATTTTTTCTTTACTAGTTTTTATATCTAGGGTGTAGATATCTGCATGAGAACATGGTCTCATATTTTGTTTTTACCACATTCTAAGGGAGACTCTTGGTTTTCATTAGATTAATGATCAGAAATGCTCTCAAAGAACCATTAAATGGATCCTAGTGACAGTTTCACTGTAGCCTCAGCTACAATGTGGTAGACATCTAAATTATAGAGGATGTTAATCATGCTCCTAGCTACCTTAGACCTCTATTCTTCAGTGCCCTGTCTGAGTAGGGTATAATCTTGGAAAGATGCTATGAGCATAAGAAAGTGAATGTTTGCAAATTACTTAAAAATTATTGAGTTGTGGAACCTGCTCACAACAATCTAATTATTCAAAATGACAGCAATTAGAAAACCAATGGGAAATACAGGCAGGGAGAATTTTCATGATTCAGTCCATTTGGCTAATTGTTTTTCTTTGTTATATTTTTTATTTGCAGTTATTATTTTTTAAAATTAATGGGCTACAGGGGGAAAATAAAGTGCCTGTGCCTGTTAAAGCAGAGCCCTAAGTTTCTGAGAAATGCCATTGTATTTCTCATCTACGATTAACATTAACATGACTCTTCTGTCATCTTCATTCTCCTGCTGCTCAGAACAGCAGGAGAATGCAATTTTTGCCTGACAGTTTCAATACCATTAAAGATTCAGAATGACAACAGTGGAAGCTTTTTAGAACATAGCTGCTTAAAAGTGAAATATGTTGAGTGACTTAGAAATTAACTGAACTATT
Source organism: Onychostruthus taczanowskii (assembly GCF_017590055.1). Taxonomy (NCBI): domain Eukaryota; kingdom Metazoa; phylum Chordata; class Aves; order Passeriformes; family Passeridae; genus Onychostruthus; species Onychostruthus taczanowskii. Next base: position 238,506 of record NW_024499485.1, read on the forward strand.
CTTGGAGAGCACACCAGGGAGCTGCATAGGTGTAGAGAGAGTGAGTGGGAACACAGATAATTCCGCTGACAAAAATCACTTTAAATCCTGGGAAATTATGGTACATTTAATTGCTCACCTCATAAAAACAACCTTTGTTTGTAATTCAAAAACAGCTGGTGAAAGCCTAATTATGTACGTAAATATGTGCCTTATTTCTCCATACCCTTCAACAGGACTGTAACATAACTGCAAGGGAAATGTGCTCCTATTTGCCAGCTATATATATGTACACAGCATGCAGATGGAGAGGATCCAGTGATATATCACCATATAGTTGACATTATGGAGACTCCATGGCTGAGTGTGAGTGGTGTATTTGCTCAACATTTGATGCATAAAGAAATTCTATATAAACCAGAGAATGTTATGTGGGCGCCTGTCACTGTAAGGAGGAGATCCCACTGGTTTATGTGTGTAAGAAGCCATTAGAGGCACGTATGAGCACAGAGCCAAGCTTCATTAGAGCCAAGACACTTGGGGATACCAACTGGTATCAGTCTTGGAACATACCTGTGTCTGACCAGACTCCTGTAACACCAAAATATTCAGATTTTGATAGATAATATTGGTCAATTGTTTTAAAAGCAAAGATATGTATTTGATGAGAATTGAACATACAAGTTGTTTTGTTAGGAACTTGGATAGGAACTAAATTTTAAAGCAATTGCACATTCAGTCATTCTTATTTCAAATGACTGTAATGAGGCTTAGAATTGAGTGAGTTGTAATGTTTAGCTAATTAAACTAAATATTTTCTTAAAATAATGCATGCAAATTTACACTTTTTAAGATTTTTAAGTTGGTCTCTGCCCTTTGCATTAATTTAAACCTGAATGAAGAGAGAAGAGTAAGAGGGAAAAGCTAAGTTATTTTATGAAGTATAAAGAATTTTGCTAATTTATGTAAATAAATTATTTATTTTTTATTGCTCTGGTTAATTTGCAATTTTGACTTTGTATAGAAGTACATTACTTTCTTTAAGATCAGCATGGATACTTTGTCAAAGACATGAAAGTATTAATACAGACAACTGTTGCCTTGCTTTCTGTTTTATTTTTGATGAAAATACTGGGCACAGTATTTCACATCTGAGCCAGCAGACCTGAAGGAATAGCCAAATCAGATTATAAAGGATATCTTCTTAATCCTAGCGTGGCACTGTAGTAGAGTAGTAGAGTGCTCCTTGGGGCTATCTGGAGACACTCTGCAGACTGAAAAGAAAGACTTGAGTTTGCTGTCTTTTGACAAAGGAAATATTTTTTAGGGACAACTATTAGTAATTGAGGTTACAGTTTATAGAAAGTTTATAGAATCAGTATGTCAGAGACCTGTGCACTGGGATCCCAAGCACATTCCCACAAGTTTCAGTCTCTAAGGAGAGATATTTGCTTAGAGTGCAACATTTATGAGGTGGTTGAAATGAATTTTCCTGTCAGCAGGGAGTGAATCCCAGTTCTCTTGGACTGCCTAGTTTGTCCCAGTTTATTTTAAACTGAAGAGCTCTGCCAGTAAATTTTACCCTTTTTAGGAATTAATGTGGGCATTAAAACTACTTTTTAAACTATTGGGAGAAATACCAGTATTTGACAATCACATTGGCAGAATATCTGCAGACTACCTGTTTTTTTCTGTCTTTCAACAATTTGGTTTTGCTAGCAAAAATAACATGTTTTAGGAGTACTTTCTTGAGCACAGTAGCAGAACTAGTAGTCCTTTCTAATAACTAAAGCCTTAATACTCAACACAAAACACTTTCATAAATCTACTACATACACTGATTTTCTTATGCTCTTTTCAAGAAAAGAAACCATTAAGCATAATTTCAGGACTTAAGATGTGGTAATTGATCACTGGATCCTCTCCCATCTGCATGCTGTATATAATCTGAAATAATTATGAAATTATTTTTACTTAAATGTGAAGGAAAATGCTTCTGACTAGCTGCATACTTTGGTAGATTATAAGACTGAAATAAATGCTGTTTTGTGTAATACACAGTATTGTCAATGCATACTCTAGGGTAACAGTTTAGAAGTACAAATCAAGGGCAGCAATAGGTCACAAATATTTCTAGTACTGCAAAAATGTACTAATGAAACAGGAGGATTTTGCTGAGGAAAAATCAACATTATAGTATTTGCTTACATAAAGGGTCCAATACAATAGTTTATGATGCTAGCTGAGGCTTTCATTAAAAAATGAAACCCAAACCCTGGAAACAGAGCAGGAATACAGTTAGATGAATGCTTGGAAAAGCAAAGACCTAGGTCTGCATCAGCTGCTGAAGTTCCCCAATGTAAACAGTGTTTGATTTGAGTCTGTCCAATATTTTTGCCCTGCTGTGGATTGCTATGCTTAGTTGTCCTGGGTTCCAGAAGTTTTAAGAACATTAAATTCAAGAAAAGAAACAAAGCTAATCAAGTAAAAACTTATATAACCATGCAACTTAAGTAGTGTGTATTCCAGAGACCATAATGTATTCAATTCTGCATTGAAAAACCCACATTGCTCATCAGTTTTTCTTTTTTTATCACTTTAGGCTCACAAATATGAAAGTTTTGATTTCACTTGCTTCACTTCAACCACTTAGAAGTTGAAACTCTATTTTACATTCTCTAATTGTATGGTATTTATAGAGCATTATGAACATGCTAATTTTCTGCCAATATACTTTATGGTAAGAAATCAGAGTTGGATTCCCTTGCTCTCAAAGGAGTAACAGAAAGGGTCAGCTCTCTGTTTGGAGACACTAGGTGTCCTTTTTTGTGCAATTAGTATCACTCCAATTGCCATGATAAGTTTCAGGAAGAAGTGTGGTAAGAAGTAGAGCTGTGCATCCTTTCTGTTAGGCTCAAATTCCTTTGAAGAGAAAAGAATTCAAAGAACAAGAACTTCCTTTTGGACCACAACATATGCCTGTCTTAACAGTCTCCTTTAATGAGGTTAACCTTCATTTTAACTCAATGACTTTAAATGTCAGTCAAACATTATCTCCACCACTGCATGTCTTAATTCTCTTTCATTCTTAGTGCAGTCTCCAGAGTCTTAAGAATTTTTGCCCTTCAGAAATACGCCAAGCAGCATTTAAGATTCCTTTAAAATCTTGCTGGTATTTGTAAATATTAGCAAATGGAAAATATTTCCTATTCCTCTTTATCTTGACTTCTAGGTAGGTTAGAAAGATATATATAAGAAGAAGTAAAAGGTAACAGACGTATAGTCTTGAGTGAAAAATGACAAAGTTTCCAGATGATGTAAAACTTGACATACATTTTACAGTTCCTGTAACAAGTGTGGTGTCAAAAATCATATAATCAATGTAAGTATTCATTAAAATTTTTATTGTATTTGTAAAATTAATTTATGCAGAAGTTACAGACTGATGTTTTCCCTTGGTTTCTAAGGTTCCCTAGTATATTAAAGTACACTGTATATTGTACAGAGGTTTTGTAACCCAAGTCAGGACATGTAGGATGAATTTGTCATACTCATATTCTGTTGTGTCCAAAGCTATTATTAAAATCAATGCGTTCATAGAAGAAAGGCCAATGCAGTAACCAATTGGACCACCCAGCTTACAGACAAAAATAGAGCATCATTCTCTGTTTTGAATATATGCTATTCTTGCTCATGGGAATACAAAGTTGAAGGGAAAAATGTGGCTGTTGTTCTTCCTAATGTTTATTATAAATGGAATGCACCATTTACCCTTCTGTACTATTCAAAGTAAAAGTCTTGGAATAAAAATGAAAATGCAGTTCATGGTGTCTCTTTTGAAGCATTATTTCAGTGTTCAAGGATATAGGCAAGGGAATTGATGCCTGTCTGGTGGAATTTGAAAATGGCCAGAAAATACAATGTGATGAGCAACCAACAAAAGTTGGCTCTGTTTTGCACTTGTGCAATGCACTTTATTTATGGAGAATGAATCTGCTTCTAAGGGTAGATGGGTATGACATGCACTAGGTTTTCCAAGTAATTTTTTAAAGTATGACTTCTGGGAATATCACCTTTCACTGATAGCCAGTCTAGAGAATATACATCCTTGATGAAAACCACTTATGACATTAAGAGCAAAGTTTTCTCTAGAAGATCTTTCCTGACACCAAAGCTTGCCAGCCAGGTCACATTCCAGGCATGTCCCTGCAGCCTGGTGGGTCCCTGCCATCACATCCTATTATGTGCCACAGGGATGAGGGTGCACTGCCTTGCCCTTGCTCCCTGACATCTGGACACCAGGGAAACACTGATTACCTTATTGTACACACTTTCATGCCCCAAAAGGTCATGACGTTTTTCTCACAAGCCTGTGATTACCAACAACAGTGAGATGCTTCTGTCCCCTTCCATTTAATGAAATAAACCCCTACAAATCTGAGTGAAAGAATGCATTAGCAGCATGTAACATAAGAGCAGTCTCCAGGGCAAATGTCTCTTAATATTTATGAGTTAATGGTAATAAGAGCAGTAGAGCTAAATTGCCTGGTTAACCTGGGAGTGTTTTAATTGAACAGAAGCCAGAAGGCAAACTTGCATGAAAGTGCAATCTATTACAATGCAATCCACCAGTCAGTATTCCTAGGGTGGAATATAATCCCTGATCTGGAAAATTGTTTATTTTGGCTCAAGCTTTTAGTGTCTTTGATGGTTCAGTTGCTTGTAAGCTTGTACATTTCTATGGTTCTTTCCTGACTTGTTCTTAAATGACTTCAGAATCTACTCATGCACCGGTGAAGTCAGTTGATTTGGCTGGATCATGCCAGAACTGTGATATGTATAGAGCAAAATTTGGATCCAGCTCTGAAACTGATGGAAGAGAAAGAGCAATGCCAAAATAAGATTTGACTTCGACTGATGTTGAATATTTGATTCAAAATTAGTAACCTCAACTCGGTCTTTTGAGTGCCATCACAAATTCAGCCCCAAATATTGTGAGGAAATGTTGCCCTTTTTGGTGACTGAAGGGAATTAAAAGGCAAGGGAATATTTCCAGCTGCAGAAGAACTTTCAACCAGATACCTGCTTCTTGCATTAGTCATCGGTTGCTGTGGAAATTATTAGTCTATGTGCTGGTAGTCATTATATGGACACTAGTCTGTTAAAAAGTTCTGGTTTTGAAGGAAAAAAAAATACATTATATTTAAAAGTAATAGAAAAAAGGGCTGAAAAAATTAACTGAAACTATATTGACCCTTACAATATCTTGTCTTACAGCTTTACAGAATGTTACAGAAAATACACCTGAAATCACAGAAATATGTGTTAAACGTGTCTCATTTTTTGAAAACTGAGTACAAGTTGCTGTTAAATTCTCTCACTAAGCATGATGTATCTGAGACAGCCACAGGCCTTCCAAAATGGAAGATTGCTTATTGTGGTAAACCATGTATTAGACCAGCAGCAGTAAATATGAGGCATGCTGCAAGTCACAGATTTACTGCGACTGATGATTGAGACCAAAAGTTAATGCTTGCTGCTAATGTCACCAGTGCATACTGTTCCTTAGGATCCTACCAAAGACTGGTCATATCAGAGCAATCATTTCAGTTCTCCCAGGGTCATATGATCAGCTTCCTCAGTTTTATTTCCAGTCTCTGGGGTGAAAAGAGTGCCTGAGAAAAAAAAAAAAAAAAGAAATATTTATAACTTTGTGTTGTGTGTTTCTCTCTTAAGAAACTGCAGGGTTCCTGGCTGCTGCAGTGGATCGGAAGTGTGCAGTAACTGCTCTCTATATATAGTCCTTCTTTGAGACTGGGATTCGATTTACAAGAAGTCAAGCATTTGACAAGGACAATGCAGCTCATAAGAAGCCTACTTGAAGGCATAGGGTCACTTTTACTGTAACTGGCTTATAATGTAATTTGGAAGAAAATTGAAAATTTTATTTCAATTGGCTTTTATTTTGGGGGAGGCTCCAAAGAAGAAAACTTCCAGGCAAGTTCACTCTGACCATATCATGTATAAGAGACTCCACTAATACTTTATGTGTCTTTCCTTGGTGTAGATTCTTTGCAATGATGTTTGAGTGCAAACCAAGAACTCTCCAGATTTCCCATGCACCAGTTTGTCTATGTGGACCGGGATGGAAGACTGGCCTGGTGGGTATGTTTGGCCCTTTATTCATTGTGGTGCCAGAAAACCATTTTGCTTTAAGGTGTGTAACTATTGAGTTCAGGGGAGTGATTTGATCCTTTCTCTATAAGGTACTATACTTTGGATCTCTGTCAATGCAGTCAGTATCAAGGACATGAGGGGTGGCACCCAGATTATAAACCCATTGCAAATGATTAGAACAGAGGAGTCTACCTCTTTCTATTGGCTTTATAGGTCTGGGCAGTGGGAGTCCTGCATCTGTAAATATCTTATTAAAGCCACACAAATTCTCTTGGATGCTCTGTGAAGATAACTGGTTATATCCCTGGTTATATACTCTTCCAAAATTATTTCTTACATAAGGGAAAGAAAAGTGACCACGGAACATTGATCATGTTTACCTGCTTTCACATCATGCGTATGGTATGGCTACTGCAAAGCATGAACTACTACTATTTAGCTGAAAACCATGGCCAAAAATTAGAGTAGAAGAGTTCTGCTGTGCTGTATGTGGCTGTGTACGTGTGTGTGTGCAGCAGTCTCACAGTTAGGAATACTGGAGAATTTTGAGATGAACCAAGATAATCCATTAATGAAACACAGCTCTAAGGGGACAGAAATTTGCATCAAAACCCCCTAAAATAATAAATTAATTATTTGTGTGCCTATGATAATTTATTTTAAAATAAAAGTCTGCAGAAGTAACTTGCCAGTTACCAAATACATAAGCAATATTACCAGACATGGCACAGTACAATGACGCTGAAAAGATTTTTTGTTTTTCTGTGGAATGTTTATTGTTGATCAAAAGATGAGAATTACACAATCATAGTCTTTGGGAATTAGCCTTTATGAGTTATGAGGATGTCACAAATCAGTAAGCTTAGCTGAATGGATCAAAAGTACACAGTAGATTTGGCAGTAATTAGTTATAATTTGCTTGATTTTGTTCAAAATGAAGTTGTTTTCAGTTAGAAGGAAGTATATTCATATTGTTGGAAGAAAAAAATCTCTATGCATGTTTCTGCCCAAGTTTTTTTAAACCACTGATGACAGAGTGGTGCCAAAGAATACATCATAGATTTTGAAATCTTCACGGTACATGCTGTGAAGAGTCTTCAGTTTTCTGATTAGCTTTTTCTATTAACCACATTTTCCCTGGTGGGTAACATAGGCTCTGGAAATATTAAATAGATTTAATAGGTACAAAATTCTAATCTAGTAGGCTTCTTCACACAAAATATGATTAAACTGTGGAACTTATTGGCCCAGGAATTTGTTGAGATAGACAGCAGCAGCAAAAACCAAACTGACTGACTGTATGGAAATCAAGAATATTAATCTTATCAAAGCATACAAAGGAGTCATTGGAAATTTTGGAGTCCATGTAGGTTTTTGCCTCAAAATCTAAATAAAAAATATATATAATGCAGAGAATGGCTTTGAAGTCAAAGCAAAAAGTTGCATGAATGCTTCTTGTAATTCATGTATAACTTTCAACGTTCATTTGGTGTCTGTATTTCACAATATATTTGGGTTCTTTTACCTAGTCAAATAAATATATTGACTGCTGGAGATTGAGAAGGTGTTTTAGAAGGAGAAGTACTGGCATCCCTGAGTGTGACCTCAGAGAAGAGAATGATAAACTGTCATTAAGTCTATAGAAAAGTATCTGAAACTGAAGTGAAATTTTTCCTAAAGGAAATCTTTTAGCTCATTGGCCATGGCAGATTTCTGTGAGGGTGAAAGGAAGGATTAGAGAAGGGGAAAAGAGTTCTTAACAAATACATCCTCAAACATTCCTCTGCTTTTCCAAAAGAAAAGTTACTGACAGAAAAAAAAAATAAACCAAAAAATCTGGGACAAGACTCCAAGTCTTGTCTGGCTGTGAAGTAGCTGGCTGAGATATTTTGGTGTAACTCTGTTTTGCCAGACACTTAATGCTTATTTTTACAGAACAAGCAGGTCACAAGTGAGCTAATTTCAAGAAACATTTTACATGTTCACAGGGTGTGTGATGTGCCAGCAATCCTAGAATGGGGATGGGATAGCTCTGATGACCAGTAGCTAGGGCTCACTTAGATCTGTAAATCTGAAGTACTTTCTGCATTAAGCAATAAGCTTTGTTCTCTGCAAACAAAATGTGTTTTGGTCTTTGAGAGGACTTGAAATTACATGTAAGGCAAGTTGGTTTAGATTGGATATAAGGAAGAGTTTTTTTATGGTGAGGGTGGTGGGATCCTGGAACAGGTCGCCCAGAGAAATTGTGCATGCCTGATCATTGGAAGTTTTCAATGTCTAGTTGGATGAGCAACTGGATGTAGTATGAGATACTCCTTCATCTCGCAGGGGAATGGGACTAGATGATCTTTGATGACCCCTTCCAAAGCAAACCATCCTGTGATTCTATGGTGATTCTATGTTTCTATGCCTCTTCTGGCTTAATTTTTTTTTTTTTTTTTTTTTTTTTTTTTTTTTTTATCAAATAGTTTGATGATTTCGTATTTATGTTCCTGGACTGCAACGGTTTGAACAGATTACCAAATTCCCCAAGATATTTATACTGATACTCTGTTATGTGAAACAATGTTTACAAAAGTAACATACTTATGACTTTAGAGGAATGCAAACCCAGTATGACTGTGGATCACGTATTGACTTTACTTTTAAGCTTTTTATTTACCATTTTCAAAACTTTTCAGTAAGGCGACTGATTTTTTTTTTTTTTTTTGTCTTTTTTTTTGGTCACAAATTGGGAGGGTTCTTTCTTTGCTGCCTGGTCACAGGCTTGCTTACATAACCTAATCTACCTGATCCTCATTTCCCATTAGAATAATACCTGCCAAAATTTCCTTTTGATTTTTCTGCTAAATAATGATGCAAATTGTAGGGAAACCCAGGTCAAAAATTGATTGGTACAGTGATTTTGTAAGCAGTTGCCTTTTCACTGGCGACAAATAACCTGAAATTATCAAAGGCTAAGAGTTTGATTCATCATCATCACATACATATCATCACAATATGCCAGTTTTATTCTGCAGTAAATCCACTGATTTGACTGAGCAACTCTGAAATAAAGATTAGTGGTGATGAATTATGTTTGGGGTTTTTTTTTTAATTTTCTGAATATAAAAATTATGTAGTAAATAAAGTTTGCTCTTCACAGAGTCATTATGTGAGGAAACGTGCTCTCTGTGAATGTAAAAGATGCAAACCTGACAGCAGTTAAAAGAAAAGCATTAGAGTGTAGAGGGTTGGATTGGATAGCTCAGTTAATTATTTGCTTTTGCAGTACTGCTGTTGACATTCCTGCATCTCTCAAGATCCCTTTGGAAATAAATTAATATATCTTTAGGGAAAGAGGTGCATGGAGCAGAGCTAGGGAAGGGATTATACCTTAATAAATTCAGAACAGTATCTTGGGTATAATTTGTTCTCATAAACAAAGAGGGAACTTCCAGAATCAACTGATGTGGTCTGTGATTTCCTATTACCTTAAACTGGCCAACTTCTCAGAGTCTGGACACTCAGTACTTCCTAAAACCAGGGTCTTTAAGGCTAATGGTAGAATCAAGGCCTCTGAACTTAGCTCTAGTGCCCTGTCCCCAGGACCATCTCCCCTTGGCCGTTCATTGCGTATTCTAATTAATTTTTTAACTCTGCAAATATTTACCCTGTTGTTCTACTTCAAATGCTTTCATCCCCTCTTGGATACAGACATGTTCTTTACATTCTAATTCAGCTTCCTCTTGTGAATTAGTTTTCAATTGGAAAACTAATTATATTTTGCAACTAAACTTAAGACAATTGACTCTTGCTGACTTTATGTTTCTAACAACTGAAACACTCTTTTGGCTTTTGCTTTGCTTACTCAAAGAACACACTGTCATTTTGTAGGCCTGTCTACTGAAGTGGTCTCCTAAATGAGGACAGCTATACTTTGCTAGTTGACGGTATGGATTCAGTTATGTAAGGAACATAAGAATTGCCTCAGACTGTTAACAAACAGCACTACGTTATTAAAGTAGCACTTTAATTAAAGAAAAAAAGTAATATTTTCATGGTTTTAACAGAATATATGCTATAGCCATATATGAGGAAGAACCCTGTGATATGTCTTACCTCACCAATGTAGTTTTCTGGGAATCAGTAAAGATATGACAACTTAAGTCAAACTAATAATGCCAGATAATTAATGATAAGTGTTGTGTACAGATAACAACAGTTATGATGACTTGGATGGACAATTCAATGGATATTTTCCATTGCTATACATAGAACTGCTAACATCCTCATTTATGTTGCAAACTGTACAGGGGAAAATATTAGTGTCCTGTCTCAAAAATTAAAAATGTAAGTCTTACAGTCTTTACAGTCTTAAAATAACATCCTGTTATTGTAATAATCCTTAGGCTATGATATGTCCCCTTCTGTTGCATGTTGAAGATTTTTATAGGTTTGTTAATGTTCCAGTTCTTTCCAGTATTTTAGTTACCTGTTGAGAAATCCATCCTTTGGCATTTTATGCTTGTGTATGGTGCAGAATTCTGATGTTCAGTTGCAGTCTGCAGCAGAACTGAATTTTGTCTTCCCTGGGAGGAGAGTTTTGGTTTGGTGGCCTTTTCCTGACAAGGACAAAGACATCAGCAGCTTCTACATCACTAAAGACATATAATCCAAAATTTATTTGGTCTTTGGAAAAATCTATTTGGCTTGGTGCAAACTGTGACTTTTTCTTGCATCAGATAAACCCTGAGTAGGGGACTGAGAATAAAGCCTGCTGTGTACTTATGGGTTACTTCATGTTACAGAATTCCATGTGTTTACCTCCTCTTCCATTAAAACAAGGCAGTAGAATTTCTGTTTTAAAGATGTGTCAGGTCTAACACTTTCTGAGATGAATTCTTTATCTGTATCTGCCTGATCTTCTTTTTTTCCCTTCGAAAGCTCATGAATGTATCTTTGTTACATACCTAGTATGGTGCTTGAATTATAACCATGAGTAATTGCATGGAAAAACATGCACTTGCTCTATGCCCCACAAAGTAAATAAACCAGTAACTCTCCTGTGCATAGTTAGCCTGTAAGAAATTCCTGCAATAATCAAGAAAAGCTAAGCCATGAACAAAGACAGGCCAGTTATATATACATTTCTTGAAATATTGATTTAGCAGAGAAGAGTCATTGTTTGGAAACTTTGGAGATGTATTACAACAATTTCTTATTGAAGATGAGATTATGGTTTGAGAAATTATAAAGTTGAAGAGAATAGTGAAGAAAAGTGAAGTTGTTGCCACTCTTATCACTGGTGGTACCAAACTGAAGTAAGTTTGGGTATTCATGAGCAAAAGCATTTAAAGGACTTTGAATAAAGCAGATCTTTGCAGGGATCTGAGGACTTCCACTTACAATAATCCTGACATATTTTTGATGTAAGTGCTTGACAACTTAATTGGCATTCTAGAAGATGGCTTGGCTGACTGCTGTAACTGGGTGCGTGCAATGAATTCTCCAAAACCAAAGTATGATTTCTCTGAATCTGTGAAGACAGCAGCAATCTTTGAAAAAGATTCATCCCACATTTGGAATTTGGTTTATTAAATGAAACATATTATTTGGTATGTCTGAAGGATATCACTGTATTTCTTTTGTAATAGAGTAATTAAAACATCCCTGGAAAGTAATGATTGCTTTATGAATTAGAGTAAGACTTTGAATGAGTGTGAGAGAGAAACAAGAATGAAAAGAAAATCAATAATAACTTTGGGATTTTTTTGGGTTTTTTTGTTTTGTTTTGTTTTGTTTTGTTTTGTTTTGTTTTGTTTTTAGTTGCTCTTTTAATTTAAAAAAACCCTCTCTGGACCACTTAGATCACATCTCATTGAGACATTTAGTTGCCATCTGCAAACTATAATTTCCTGTGTGATTTGTAATGGAAAAGCTGGATCCAAATGTAATTTGACTATATCACACTGTTCTCAGGGAGTTTACAGTATCTTTGCTTTGGAAACCATTCTCTTTTAAAAGATGCTACAGAACAGCTGTTTTATTTTTTCAGTTCACAGCTGGGGAGAAGAAGCTGTAAAATAAGCTTTAAATCCTGTACTCAAACTGCTGCATGGGGATAGCAAAACTGCTGTATAGATCAACTTTAATTTTGTCATAGAGTCTGCAAGGAACAACATTACATTCTGGAAAGGTTTTCAGTGGCTTGCTGAGTACATGGATACAAGCACAATATTTGGCTTTGGGTTCTGTTCATTTCATGTGGAACTGGAGAGCCCAAATGTAGTTCTTAGCCATCACATGGGGAATGGAAATGTTGCACTTTTGTTTTTTATGAATCACATCCTGGTTTTCCAGAAACAGGAAAATATTTCATTTTTTAAAATTCACAGTCAAACGCTGAATGCAGGAATCCCAAGTTTAGGGTAAAATCTGGCTTAAATATTAGTTCTGTGAACTAACGAGTTATCTCAACTTCATCTGACTTCAGAAAACATTCTACTACCTGGCAACTACAGCATTTTACAGGGTAAAGTTGGGAAAAAGATGTAAAGCATTAGTAACTTCAGCAATTGCAGAATTAAAAGTATCTGACTGGATCAGTCAATAAAAATAATTGACTTTTTTTGGTTGAGTGATACTTAGGTGTTCTAGAATAATGTCTTTTTGCTTTCTCATTGTATTACTACACAACTATTAATCTTTCAGGCAGGCTAGTCTAGAATTGATTACCTCTGTGATTCTCTAAGGAATAGATTAAGTCAGAACAGATGAAAGGCCACAGACATATGTACCTATATGTACAAATCACAAATTCCTGTCTCTCCAATTTAGAATAAATTTTTCTAATAAAAATCAAAGGATTCAGCAACATAAAAGGAATGGGTAATGTTTGGTTGCATTGCAAATGTATAGGTACAAGGGATGAAATTATCATAGTTAATACACATTCAAAGAATACTACCATTTTAGAAGAGCAGTAGAAACAGCCCAAGTTAAAAACAGCTACAGAAACCAAAATAAAACCCACTGGATTATAGAGGTAGTAAAGAACGCAGTACATGTCCTCACATTATGGAGTATAAGACCATATGGCAACAGCGTAAAAGCAATGGAAAAATATAGTAAATAAGAAAGGTGAAGTATTGCAATTTATAGAATATTATAATGTCAATGAAATTAGAATTGACTCAGTAGGTTGCAGGAAAATTATACAGAAGTCTCACAATGATCCCAAGTAGGACAGCTTCTACTTTAGATTTCCCTTATCTAAGGGAGAAAAGTGTTTTTAAATAACTGAAGAACTTGATTGTATGAAAATATATTTACTGCATGATAAAGATGGTGCTCTGGTTATATAGATACAAAGTGGTGATCTCTGATCCCTCTGAAATTGAGTCTACTTGAGTTGTTTAGTTTTGTTTCCAAAAGGAGACATGCTCATACATTTGTCCATTGTCAACCTTCCAGACTTTCTGAATGCACTGAACTCCAGCACACGAACAGAGAGTATCCCATAGTTATTTAGCCACTTTCAGGACTGTGGGGATTGAACAACAAATGTTTGTAACTGACCTATTAATCCCAGAGGTTCAGAACACTAGCACAGGAAAATTCTTATGTGTAGTAGTACAATAGCATTGCCACAATAACATTTTCAATACGTTTTACTAAAATGGAAAGGACAGCTTTGTGGTTGTAAGGAAACTTTTCAAAAAGAGAAGAAAATCAATATTTCTTAGGTGAGTAACAAACTTAGGTGTTTTCTTTTAGCACCAAGTTAGAAAATAAATAAGGTCCCTGTCTCAGTATGAAAACTAATTCCAAAGGGATTAAACCTTCAGCAAAATTGAATCATTTTAGTGTCTTTATTTCTACAGATAAGGATAGCAACACCCTGTTTGATTGAATCCTGTTTGAAATACTCAGTTCTTTATGTCTGGTAATGTGGTATCTTCAAAAAGCCAGACTTGCTGTTGGCACTGGAGCCTATGCTAGTTTATTACCAGGGAAGGTTTACAGTCTAATTGAATTAACAGGGAAATAAGGAAACAAAAGAAACATGATGTCAATATATTATCTCCTTCATCAGACTCAAACAACTACTTTCTTTTTTAGTGCTCCCTGCAGTATAACCAAGTTTGAAAGATAGTGCATTACCTGCAAGAACATTGTTCTCTTGAAAAAATGTTGCAAAGATAAGCAATTGCCATGCTGTTGTTCTGTTTAAACAAGTAACAAGAACAATTTTTTTTCTGAACTAAATCAATATTTAAATCATAGACTGGGTAAAATCATTCTTTATCAGACATCACTGGATATGGAATAATGAAATGATGTAATGACTACACTCCTGTTGTAATGTATTACAGATAATTATGGTTATTGTTTTTACTGCTGGAAGCAAAGCAATGCCAGCTCTCTCTTTTTGCGTCTCTCTTTTTCTTTAAATACACAGTTAATGTCCTTGCAAAACAGGAGGAGAAATGTGCATGGGAGAACTAGTGAAAGAAAATACTAATTGTAGGCAAGAGGGTGTTTCCTTTTTACTGAAGGAAAAGTGCTGATCACTTTATTTACAGGAGGTGATCAGCAAAGAAGAGTGTGCAAAAGACTGAATTGCATTTTGATAATTTGGCCCAGACGCTCAGAACAAGCTGACTTAATCTGAGTTAGGTGAAGAGCAGGCTGTATAAGAAGATTAAATTCACTTTCTTACAGTACAAACCCCTACACTTCCAGCTACATCTCTAGATGTTCTCATCTGTTTCTTCCTAAGTAGCATGATTTCATATGGCTGCACTTGCAGTCCTTTTTGGTTTTTTTATTTTTTTCCGGGAGAACTGTGACAGCATAAAATGCTGTAGGTGAAAACAGATTTTACAGTAAATGTGGATGTTCCAGGATATCATTAGAATCTGTAGTGGCTCCAACCTGATGTATAGCTTTTGTGCTGTGCTAGAAATCAGATTAGCCTTCTTTTAGCAGTATATGATGTCAACTCCCTGCATCAAAGCATAGAGCACATTCAAAACAAGGCTATTTTGAGGCCTTATTATTTAGAATCTACCTATATTGTTCACTGGAGAAAATGGGAGATTGTCTGTATATCTTCATCTTAGATGGCTGTTATTACTTAAGATTAGTACAGAAATTAAATTGGAGTAGGATGACTCCTTTTTTCCTGAATAGCAACTGATCTGAGTGTATGTTCTGTCTAATTACATAGTCTCTCCTAATCAAGGGGTTGGCCAGATTTGTTGCATTTATTGTTTACAGCTCCAAATTTTGTCTTTAAAATTAGAAACAGTCTTACTGCTCCTCCATGGCTGTATTGAACAGCTGCAGTAAGTAATGCTTTCTCTTTCAGCAGTGCATGGAGAGTGCTTATTGGCAGCTCTGTGCACAAGTACAGCACTCCTGCTATTGCCATAGCCTAGGTATAGGTGCTACAAAACACAACCAAGTCTCTGGGTTTTGACATAGAAAATGTGTATAAATATGATCCAATTAAAGAAGAGCAATATGTTGTGGATTAATAGATTGATTTAGCCTATGGATGCCTTAATTTAGCCTTAATTCAGCCTTAATTCTCACCACTCAGCCTTAATTCTCTGTGGTGAGAATTACCTGTTACTTTGATTGTCAGCAAATATATGGGGATGACTATAATAATCTGGTAATGAAAATAAATACAGATTCTCTCCTGTTTGCAGCTTGAAGCTTGCCTCATGTGTTTGGTAAAACACAATCATGGCCACATTAAAAGCTGTTTTTAATATGGAAACCTAATTTTAAAATGCAAGGAATCTTGACTATTTACTCTGTGCTTTCCAGTTAGTACTTCTTGAACATTCATGTATTCTATTTAAGAACTATGGTGACTATTAAAAATAAAACAAATTTGTATTTTCAGTATCCATGTTTTAATTTCAGGATTTTACTTTTTAAACAAGCTCAGCTTCTGTAAATTCTGGTCTGTTGTTAATTAAGACTTTCAAGTAACTACAACTAAACAGTTGCCAAACAATCTGATTATGTACTTGGTCCTCAGTAACCTGCTGGTCAAGTTTTGAACTAGAAGTTTGGGCCAGAGAGCATCCAGAGGTACCTTCCAATCATGGTGATGCACTGATTCTTTGCTTCTACTCATTTCAACTGTAAGCTTTCACTTAAATTCAGATATATGCAAATGGTATAGCTATCTCTTAATTAGATTTTTTTTAGGAAAAATCTGGAATTAAATTAATTGCTTAATTTTATTTACCTTCAGGCTTTGTTTATAGAGCTATAAAAAAGAGAACTCATCAACCATGTAGTAAGGAAGGGTTATTTAGGAAAAGAAATCTTAAAATTCTTAAATATAATTGAAGAAATTTGTGTTGGTATAGAATACCTATGAAACTATTTCACATGTAGTGTGGTCACGTTATACTTTTACCTACCTCTAAAATAGGTATGTTGTAAATCTGAGAATTTTTTCAGTTGCTTCTGTTACTTTGTAGAAATTACCTCCTTTCCTCTAGTAAGAAGACTTTTCACTAGTATCTTCCTCCTCAATCATGTCTATGTTAATAAAGGCCAGAATTTCTCTAATTTTCTCTTATCTAGGAAGTGTTAGAATTGAGTGAAATATGCCCTGCAATTGCTCACAAACCCAGAATCAGTCTTGTTAGAACAACACAGCTGAATCATTAACATAATTACAAAGTCTCTCTGAGAATTAGAGCACCATTTGCATCTGTACTGCATATTTCATATTTGAAGTTCAGCTTTAACTCCCTCTTTATGGTCTTGGTCCAGTAAAATGTTTCCTCTCAGAAAATCCAGATCCAAAGGTAATGTGGTTATTTCCCTTTGAGAATATTTAACATCTGGCTTGGTTCAAATACGTAAACTGCCAAAAGCTAAAACTTCAAAACATAAAAGGGAAAGATTATTTCAATTTTAATTCTTTCAAGAAGTATTCACAATTAGAGTCCTCATAAAATCATGTTCACTCATGGTCAACAAGTCCTCCTCAAGGATGGGGAGACCTATTTCAAAGGTACCTGACAGTCCCTGCAGGTGTGCCAGTGTAAGTCATTGCACCTATGGGTGCTGAGATATGACATCAAATGTGGAAAACTAAGGAGTTGCAAGGCTGGCAAGAATTTGTCTGCAGTGCTAGCTAGCAAAGGAAAATATTTCAGAGTGAAGACTGTTGGACTACTATGAGACTGGGGTGTGGGTGCCCTTGTTACATAAGGGAATAGATAAGGGAAAGGCCAGAGCTGAAATGGAAACCTGTTCAAATGTCCTGAAGAGCTGAATGCAGTATTCTCACTAATATGGGGGAAAATATTTGGTGTGGAGAAGTAACCACTGCTTTTGGAGAAGGAAGCACTGAAGTCCAAAATACCTGTTCTCTTAAATATGCACATTCTTTTGGAGCTTTGTAAATGGCAAAATGAGCAGAAGAGTCACACTGTGGTCTTTCCCACCATATATAGAAGCTACCTGTCTCTCCAGCTATACTTAAGAGCAATTTACCTCTTAGGGAATATGAACCCTAAGACAAATGCAAGTTATACTCTTCAGATAAAATTTGGATTTACAATTACAGATTAGTGCAAAATATTTTGGTTTTGTATCCGTGATAGAGACCAGCAAGTAAGTATTTTATATTAGCTGAAAAATAATCTTTGCATCTATTTTAAACAGAAACTGCTTGGAGAATTAGTCTTGACATCATAGAATATCTGTAACCTTTGAGAGCCTAGGTAGCTGTTAGGACCACAGAGTGTTAAGCAATGAAGCTACAGTGTTAAGTACTGGTTCCTGTCTTGAAGATGTTACAATCTCAAGCAGGCAAAAATAGTGAGAGACAAAGAGAGTTAAAGGATACAAAGAGCCTCAGAAGGAAAGTTCATAGTAATGATGAAAATAGAAAGCTTTTATTTTTTTGCAAAGTATTGCAATCTTATCACCTCAAATTGGTCTACAGACATTAAGCAACTTATGAAGAGAATCTTTTTTCAGAAAGTGCAATTTATTTCTAAGTCTACAACTATGTCCAAATGAAACTTTCAACATGCATATTGTTTGCAAATTCTCAGCTTTCTGTGCATAGACTGTGTATCTTTCATTCCTAGTAGTCCTGAGCATTGGAATTGTGACTGACAAATGAGAGGATATGTTTTACATTAGCATATTCTGAGCTTTATTTCTGGATGGAAAACAATGGAAGCCATTGATATCAGTAGCTGATAATGTGAAGAACAGACACTTTGCTGATCATAATTTTGCTTTGCTGCTGAGAGTTTGTGCTTTGCTTCATAACCCAAAGACAGAGGGAAAGGTTTTGAACATGAACTGAATAATGTTCCCAATGCAGATCTTAGCTGATTCAAATTATTTACAAGGATTTACAGCAGCTGATGACCTGTCCCAAATTGTGATGCTGAGTTTTGAACACCTCTTGTTTTGGCTAGTGCTTTGTCTGAGTGTGCTGAGCTCCCTACAGTAGATTATAGTGGCTTTTCCACCTAGTACTGAAAGTCTTAGATTTTTTTACCTTGATAGATAAAAAGCTAAAAATAATTCTTATGAAACTTTTGTTAACTAGATGTATAAGAGATTCCAATCATAACAAGAGAGACCAAACTGGAGAACATCTTTGTAATCTTTAGGTTGTACTGGAATTTTGTATTTACATATTTGGTTTTATGTAATTTGAAACACTTGCAGTCCATGCTTCCTTACAAGCAATTCACAGACAATAATAAAAATAAAAGCTCAAAAATATGAAGGCTAGCAAATCCCAAAGCAAAGCATGATCTTTTACCTACTATGTACTGCTCCTTATGAGATAGCTCTTTCAGAATTGTTTTGGGGCACACTGAGGTGGAAACATTATATATCTGTTAGTTAAGAAGTAAGACTTTCTTTCAGCAACATTGGATGCCCTTTCCAAAAAAGTTTTCAGTGTTCATTATTCTCATTATAAAAAGAATTTCAGTTTAACATGGGACCTTATATACTTACAAAGTGAATAATTGATGTATAAAAAAATACACTAAGGAAATAGCACTGCATTACAGTATCAGTGCTGAACTGATAAACACATTAATAACCTGGGGCTTTTGTGCTGTCTGTTGGTTGCATATATGGGAGCTCTTTTTTTCTCTGTAACATAGTCTCAGGAAGATTTCTTTCTTCTCAGTAATGTAAGGAGAATATGTTCATAAGGAACATGGCTAATGATTAAGGATTGAGGGTTTTGGTGGGTCTCAAGTGTCTTGTACCTTTCCAATGTTACACCTTTCCCTGTGTCATCTGTTTCCATGTAGCTGCCTACTTGGGATATGAAGGATTTTCTTTGTTCAGCTGACTGTGTTTACATCATATTGACTCAAAGCTAGGCATATAGTAAACTGACTTTGAAATAGGAAAATAAGGAAATTATCTCTCTCTCTGTCCCTTTTCCACTTAACAGAATTTGAAAAACTAGATCCTCTGATCCAGACATCAAGGTGATGAGACTTTCCATATCTGATAAAATCAAGTTGCTAGAGGCTTACAGAAAGGAACAAAGGCACAGTTCCACAGCTGGTGACTTAGCTAGTGTATTTGTATGTACCCCTTCATTGCCTATGCAGAGTACATCAGTTCATCCCTTAACCAGGAGTTATAATTTCTCATGGTTTTTTTTTCTTCTTGTCTGCAGTACATAATATTTTAATCACTGAAGTGAATATATGGAGACCAAATATGTCCTTTGCAACTCTTCATGTAACTCTTCAGAACAGTTTGTACTCTGTGCTGCCTCTGATTCACTGAGCTACTAGTTAACCTCTGACATTTAATACTTTTAGAAAAGAAAGGACAGAAGTGATAAACAATCTGTGAGCTTCCAGTACCTAAAGGGAGCCAACAAGAATGATGTAGAAAGACTACAAGAGTATGTAGTGGCAGAACAAGAAGGTATGGCTTGAAGCTAAAAGACAATAGGTTTAGATCAGATATTAGGAAAAAACTGTTAGCGGGAGGATAGTGAGGCACAGGTTGCCCAGAGAAGTTGCAGGTGATCCATCCCAGGAAGTGTTCGAGGCCAGGCTGGATGGTACTCTGAGCAACATTGTCTAGTGCATGGTGTCACTGCCCATGACAGGGAGGTTGGAATGAGATGATCTTTAAGGTCCCTTCCAACGCAAATCATTCTGTGATTCTATGGCTCCTTTATCTGGGCTTCAGATTTTTCTAGGACACAATCCATATGTCATCTTGTCTGTGGAAGAATGTGCTTTGCTCCATGTTTTTGAAATTACTTTCATGTGGCACTCATACAAGTGACCTCTTAAAATGTGCCAGAACTCCCATAAGTAAAATAAATTGTGGCTGTTGCAGTTTTGTAAATCTTTTTGTGAAGCATAATCTTCTACCCCTTTGGGCATTTCTTTTTAGTTTCATTTTCATCAAGCCTGTACAGCAACTGGCAAGAACAGCATATATACATGGTAGCCTTTCTTTGTTACCACTAGCATTTTCTCATCTATTTACATACGCAACTATTTATTGATAATACATTGTTCTGGACAATCTGTGTTTCAGAACTTCAATATTTGGTACAATTCTTCTGCTTCTTTGACTCTTTATAACCTTCAGGTATGCAGTTTTCCTAATATTTTTGTTACTTTTTAATGGATGGGGAGTGTTGGCATTTGGCATGAACAAGTTATTAATACACTTGCTTTTGTATTTAATTTATATTTAATTTTTTAAATTTATGTAAATAGGTAAAGATTTCTTCAGTTTAGACTTGCTGATAACCGTGGTTATTGATTGCCAGCATAGGTTGTGTGGGATTAGCTTATTTTTTAATTCTGTTGCATAAAAATCTGATTACTACTTTCTTTTTTTTTTTTTTTTTTGATAAGTACTAACAGTAAAATTATTAAAGGGTTAATGACTAAATTAAGACATTATAAATCCCGAAAAATTATAGCTATGCCACCTACATGAGTAGCTGATTTTTATGAAAGAGTTTTCCTGTGGTTTTTTTTTGTGGGGAAGAATAAAACCTTACTGATGATGTATTCCTCAATGCCAAGGTATAATTAATTTTTTTCATACAGTTGAGCAGCTTTGTATCAGTTATTCTGCTCCACAACTTCTCCTTTATAAAAAAAAAATCTGCTATTTATGATGGTATAGTTCATTGTTTGTAGTTGTATATAGGTACAACCTTACAAAAGGAAGGCCTTGTAAAACCATGGCTGAGGCCTGGTACTTTAGCTAAGTAGAAAAGAACTATGGGACAGTGATGCAGCTGAATTAGAGGTAGATAAACAAGTTCTACCATTGCGTGTTCACATTGTGGTGTATGGTGGTTGGTTGAATTATGTTTATTATGATTTAAAGTTATGTAACTGACAAAGGCCCAACTGCTTCAAAAGCTGGTTTTTTGCAATAAAGCGGCTCTCCTTTGCACCTGCCTGGGGACTCTGCGTCACTACGGACCCTCACTCACAGTTTGCTTTGTCTCCTACCTACACTAGTGGATTCTGTGTAGCCCTTCATATGAATTGCAGCAAGAACTTGTTTTCCTCCCCCTTTTTATTCTGCATGTCTTTTACAATCAGAAGATGATTACAGTGAAAGAATCTGAAGTTCAGTGTGGACCAATGTTGTCTTAGTGTGACAGTCCCAGTTTGTGGCATATTATATATGCTATGCTATAAACATATGCTATGATTATAACTTTAAACATAGCTTCATCAGGTACATTCATTAACCATGGTGTTTTCCCTACTTTTAATATCAGATACTTAGTTTACTGAATTAATTGCTGTCAGATGACAAATACTGGCTATTAATTTCTGAAGTTTTGGCTTTTATTCCATATTCTCAACTGAGAATAAGTTAATGATAACCACAGTTTGTAATAATCTTGATGTTCCAGCCATAGACCTTGCATGGATTTGAAGCATGAATGTTGAAAATTGTCCTCCATCCCCCAACAAATAAACAAGTGGCATTCAAAAATAGGACTCTGTCATCATGAGAAAAAGCATATTCAAAGCTGACATTGGAACAAACTGAAATCATCACATCAACACTGCAGCAATTAACACCTAGGATTTTCAGAAGTAGGTGGTATCACTGAGTATTGCATTTGTTTGGTGGATCCTGTGTAAAAACTTTTAAAAATACTTCATCTTCTGTGGCTCAATGCTAGGCAAATTAAAAGAAACCTGCACTTGGAAATCCCAGCTTTACAAGTAGCCTAAGTGGCACTACTAATTGTATAATTTTCTGCCTACAATAGCTTTATTCTTTTGCATGTATAGTCTTTAGAGTATTCCATTTATATGTATCAGACTGATAAAAGAAAAATGTCTGCCAAATTTCTTTTTGCAATTCTAGCAAAATGTTGGTCAAAACTAGATGAAATATGAGGAAAAGGAGGCTAAAAATAATTTCCAGCTTCTGGCATGAAGATTCAGACATTGTAAAATCCATCTCATCTCCTGGATGAAAGCACTTATATGGATGTGAGGTATGACACATCCTGTATGAGGAATTTTTAAATATCAAAGACTAATAATTAATTGGGAAGCTTTGAACAAGCTGTGCTAAAACCAGGCAGAGACCTGTTTTCAACTGTTTGAAACTACTTATATACAAGACAGCTGGAAAAAAAAAGCCAAAAAACCCTAGGGTTCTCTTCATGGTTGAGCAAAGGCAGACACTTAAAACTAAATTTGATGCTGGGTAAATTTTGGGTATTAACAATTCCATTTAGTTAGAAGTTAGCATATCTCTCTGAATAACCACAGAAAGCATATGAAACTGGGCTGTAAAACAAGACTTCCTAAATGTCACTAAAGTTTGTGATTGTACAGTCAATTACAGAATTTTACTTGAAAATGGGTTTGAACATGAACTGATTGCACCTCCAAATATTTTTTTTTTAAATAGTTTGACCAGTTTGAATTCTGGGGACATGGAAGTGCTTTCCTGTGTATAGAGATCAGAAGTAAATTATGATAACAGATCACATTAGCTGGAGGGAAGTATGCAGTGTTAGGGAATAACCAGCACAGAGGAAGTTAGCTTAATTTATTACTTTGAAAAGAAAGGTTTATTGTCTTTTTAATAAATCCAAATACAAATGCTGACATCATTTACCTAAATAAGACTTACCTGAATGTTCATCTTTTTTATAAGCTTTCCCAAAATGTAGATGCAGTGATAACTTGAGGTAATAAATTTCACATAATTAACCTGTAGAGTGCAGTACCTTCTCCTTACATGTTGACTTCTACTATAAGTGTCTTGGCTCTGAGCTGCATAAGAGGGAGTGGTCCTCAGTGAATGCTTTACCTTCCCAATATCAGCTATTATATCTGCTCTGTCTGTTCTTATTTATCTCATCCTAAAACTGTAGTATCTATTAGAGCCTTCAGTCTCTCCTCATATGAAGTCATTATATCCCTCTAGCCATTTTTCGTACACACATCTGACTTTTCTTTTTCTACTATAAAATATATGGGTATAGTTGCAAAGCTGTTCTAGCCAGATACCACCTTTTCTCTGAAGCTGACACAGGCAGGTGCTATCTAGGCTATTGCACTGCAAGTAATAATGGTCCCTTTTGTGGGTAGAAGGTAGCTGTAATGTGAAATTTCCTCTGAGAGACAGAATTCCAAAGTAGTGTCAGGAAAGCCACATTTCATCCTTACTGGTGTAGCTGGAGGCTTACATCTGAGCAGAAAATGTGCATAAAGTGTAGGTCCCCTCTTGAGAGCCTTTTTGGAGAGAGAAGCATCTCATTGCTCTAGGTGAGTAAATTTTACGTGATTCCTATACCTCTTTGACTCTTGCCATGACTGCAGGAAGCATATGGACAGATCTAAATATCAGTGAAGTTCCTCATGAAGGTACAATTTTGGTACACCTAAATTGTAGCTTTTCCACCAAAGACTTGACGTGTTGGGGAATTTTCAGAGAACTAGAATTAGTTTTATCTCAGCATCTACATAGAAGTACCCAGAAATTAAAGACCAGTAAAGCTTTTGTGGTTTCCAAATGAAGCAACGGTATGTCCCAAACAGGTTTTTATTAAAAAGACTCAGAAGATGAGTGGTGCAAATGAATTCATTTTTTTTAACTTAAGAAGACAAAGAGTTTTTCTAGATGTGTTGAAGCTGATAGAAAACATCCAGCATTCTCTGCACACAGGTGGTCCAGCACTAGAAGTGTAATTAAAGTTACCATTGAGATGGTGTCAATCAGTCACTCAGGGAGTGAGGTTCTCAGTAGCCTCACCTGTGATCAACGCTGTACCTATCCAAAGAAACAGTTCCAGGAGCAGGGAACTGCTTCAGTGAGGATAGGGAGAAATCCACATCAATTTTTGTAACACAGCTAAGGTCTGAGTGCTTTGAATTGCATTAGTTTTATGTTGCTACCACTCTGCTGGCTTGAATAGAGCTATTTCAAAACATATAAATATCATCTCAATGTGTGTGCTTATTGGGAAGAGTAAACTTGCTGTGTTTTTACATGGAAGTTTTTTGGCTAATCATGTTAGTGTTCTGGTTTAGAAAATTATCATTCCCAGGTTGAAAAATAGTTTTTTAAACCAATGAATGATTAGTTCGATTACCTGAAAATCAAACACTTAGCATGAGCCTTAAGAATGTGATTTTTTTTTGGTCTTTTAAAATGTAGAATTTGGGGAAGAGAACTTAATTGAAACTAAGTGGTTTATTGATATTGCCAGTTGATTATATTATTTGATTGCTTTTTCTGCACATTCAGTATTATGACCTTTTTAGATTCTTAATAATGAAACTCTGCCTTCTTGAAACTCAGTATCACGTAAAAGTAAAGCCAAGTCACTTACAAACTTTTTGATATGCAAGTGAGCAAATTACAGCCAAGTTATCCCTACATGTGTCCCTTAAAACTCCATGCAGGTTTCATCAAAAAATGGACGTCATTCAAGTCATCAGGAAAAGATACAGCAAAGACTATAAACAGAAAAGCCAGGTCCTTAAACTAAGAAAGCCTCTCCCCGGATTTGACAACTCGAGTGTTGCCATCTTGTATGGACCAGTCACAACGGGAAACAAATTCTCTGCAATACTTGTTGCTTTGAAGTCAGCCTCATGATCTACTTGTTTTGTTTCTGTGGATACAGGGATAAAAATACAAAGCTACAGCTTTGAGAACACTGATTTACCTTTTGGGGTTGTAAACAGTAGTGTCTTATCATCCCCTCATCATAAGGGAGGGCATTAATACTGACAAAAGAGGCTTCACCATTTTTACTACAACACCAAAGTATGGGCAGACTTGTGAAAAAAGTGAGAAAAAATCTGAAATTTCTGCTGCTATTCCAGGTTCCCCTGCAATAGGGGAATTCACTTCCTTGGGATTTACACTCCAGTAAGAATACTAACACACAACAAAGGCAATGTCGTGCCTTCACTAAGTGCACTGGAAGCTGTGGGGTTTCCCATGAAATTAAGGAAACAAAGCCTGTTTTTCCTCCAATAGTTTTTGGTTTTTTTGTGGGGGATGTGGGGGTGTAGGTGTGTGTGTGTGTGTGTGTGTGTGTGTATGACAAACCCAACTGAACTATGTAAAATTAAACACTGGAATATATGGACCTGAAAAAAGAGATCTAAAACTGGTGTAAGGCTGTTATAAACTGATTTATGGTTCCTGAGTTCCTTAGGAAACTTGGTTCCCTGCCTAATAGGGCAGGTTTTGTCAATAAGCTACAGAGCCTCCATAATGATGCAGTTTCAGTGGTCTAGCACAAAGGTCTAGCACATTTGAGTCATCTTGGGCCATGACCTCCCAGATGAGGTGCATGCACCATCACACCTGGGTGGCAATGCCTGAGCAGCACTATCTAGTGGGACAAAAGGGAGAACTTTCTGGCCTTTTTTACTCTAAAAAGCTAGAAAATTGAGTATATCTGAATGGAAAATTAATTGCTTAACTCTCTATCCCAGCCTATTTTAGAAGTATTTTGGAAGAAAAGCAAAAGCAGATGGAAGTATGTATTGAAGTTTATCCAGCAAAAAGACATTTTCTAGCTAACTATCAGGAATATCAGTATCTGCTTCACCTAACAAGCATGTTTTAGATTTAAGGGTTTACTTTGTCAAAGGATGTTGGCTTTTCAGACTTAACCATTAAACCTGTTATTTCTCATAGTCTGGAAAAAATGATAACTTCTTCTTTGAAGAAGTTAGTAAAGGGAATTTAGGTGGAGTAGACAGAAGAAAAGAACTAACACTGGGTCAGATAAAATTAAAAGTTTCCTTGAGGTGTGGGTATTACAAGCAGACAATGATTTCTGTTGAACAGCACTCTCACTCAGTTGCAGAAATCAAGCCCCTATCCCTCTAATGCTGCTCAGCCTGGCAGCTTTGACTCAGGGAGACAGAAGACTTAATAAAGGCACTTGATATGGCAAAGTTCTGGCTGGCAGATTGGCCCCTGTAGGAATTCCACTTTGGACTCAGGCTTTCAAACTTTGTCAGGTGTGTTTCTCCTCTTCTTCCCATCCCTCCCCATGGGTTTTCTATCCCCACTATTTATTACTTTCTATACTGCACTGTTGACACAAGCTGCAAATTGCCTCCCTAACTACACAGTTCCAGGACAATTTCTTTGATTTTCTCCATATACAAAGTCAATCAGAAATGTCACTTGAGTTCTCTATCAGGTTCTGTTCTCCCACTTACAATGCATCAGGAAATTGCTTTATAGCTGTAGTTTACTTCGAAAAGTTTATGCATTTCTTCAGTTTTCTAGATTAGAACTGGGCAGATGTGATTAAAGTGTCATTTACATAAGCAGTTCTTTAAGACTGGCTTCAACCTAGGACTGAAATAAATTAAAGAAATATTTCTTTATCACTCCTCATCTCTGGTATGTGTAGCTAAAAGCTTGCCTAATCAAACACCTTTTTTTTCCCACATAACTCCAAACAAGAGCAGAGATGTTGTCTTAGTGTCCTGAAGTGCTGGCTGGGCACCCTTGGCAGAGCTGGCTGTTGTCACACAGGAGTTGCTACCTCCTGGTAGCCTCCCTGTTTCTCTTCTGGATGCTGTGTGTTGTATTAAATTTTTCACAAGCAAAGTTTGAAGGTATTCAATTGTTCAATGTTATAGTAATAAAATAATTTAAAATGGTGTGATTGCCAGATGGGGTGCTTTGTAAAATTAATTTTGTTTTCTCACAAGAGTCAAGTGACAGAGGGGAAATTCCAGAGGGGGCTCATTAATGAAAATGTTTTTTCTGTCAGAGCTAAATATTTATTCAAATAGATATATACT
Organism: Onychostruthus taczanowskii; assembly: GCF_017590055.1. Classification (NCBI taxonomy): domain Eukaryota; kingdom Metazoa; phylum Chordata; class Aves; order Passeriformes; family Passeridae; genus Onychostruthus; species Onychostruthus taczanowskii. The sequence goes on from NW_024499485.1 coordinate 265,991, forward strand.
GTTGCAGGTAGGTGGACATAGCTTGTTCAAGGTTTCAGCTGGGACCTATTATGTCCTCTGAAAAAACAGCAAAAACCCATTGCAGGAGAGACCAGAGGCTGTGGCCAGGAAAGTTACCATAATGAAAGCAATTAAGGATTACTCTGATGTGGTGGGGGATTTTTGTTTGTGGCATTTTTTGGTTTTTTTTTTTTTTGGTACATGGGGTTTCTTGTTGTTTCTGGTGGAGGTTTTTTTGTTATTGGGGATGGTTTCTTTGGTTTGGTTTGGTTTTGTAAAATTTTAGAGAAAAGTCACATTAGGCAGCTGAGTAGATATTTGGCAGACTGTAGAATCAGATTTGCAAGTCGTCTGATTTTTGTAATTGTTTGTATCAAGAAAATGTTTTAAATTGCATGGATACCTACCTAGAGGGAATACTGTCCTACATATGGATGAGGTGCATTTAGGTGCAAAGGCAGATGACAAACACAGATGAAGTGACCAAATACTTTATGCTTTTGGAGAGACTATGGGATCAAATCAGGCATCACTTCTGAGTTGTTCCAAACCTTCACTTCTTTGGCATTTCCAGGTTTTGTTCCCAAGTGAAAAACTCTCATGTGAAGACTGATTCTTCCATTATTACTGTGCCATTTCTGGAGACAGAGTTTAGCTGTCTGATTTTGAGGTTTCAACAAAGTATGGGAACCCCTCAGCCTCTCACACTTCCTAGTTAGAACTCAGGTTCAAAAAAACCTTGAATTTTAATTTAAGTATATATTTAGGATGAGCTTTTTAAAAGATAACAAACCATAAATAGAGTTTGAGCTAACAAATCCCTTAGGTTCACAAAAAAATCACAAACTTGGGCTGTAGTCCTCTAAGCAACTAAATAAGTGGTTAAATCAATTTATTTGAATTATATCCTGGAAAATCCGCATTTCCGTGTAAAATTAGGAACACACTTATCTGAAAGCTCAGGGATGAAATTCACTAAGGACTTTTGTAGTCCAGGTGGACATGTTTTTTTAAATAATGAGTATTTGCACATTTGTTCTTTCTTTGAGTAATTTCTTTTCTGTAGGCTTCCATCCTTGACATACTGCCATGCGCTGGACACCTTTATTGTATTCAATTATTTTCTTCCTGCTTTTTTTTAATTTGAGAAATTACCTCAGTTCTGTGCAGTTTCTTTAAGGACAAACATAGTTACACATAGTGCTTTTCTGCTCATTACGTTTTTTATTCTTAGTTAAAGTATGGGTGTTTCCATCCTGTGTTCCAAATGAGCCAGACAATACAGTACCTAACTCACCATTCCCAGAGACTCTGGCAAGGGGTGCGCTTGTTTGGTGGAGCCCTGCAGCAGTCAAAATATTTCTGATGGACAGTTTTTCTCCAAATTATTCTACTGTTTCTCTAAAATAAATATTCCATATCAATATGACAACATTATATTTAGGGAAAAAAAGCCCACCTTTCAGCTATATCAAAATAATTTCTTTTTCTTTTTGTACTGAAATTGCTTTCACACTTTTGTTACAGATTACAACATCATGTAAAATAAGGAAAAATGAGAATAGAATGATTTGAGTATTTCTAGCCACATGCAGAATTTTTTTTCTGGAAACTTTTCTTGACATATTTTCTTGCTCCAGAATTAAAATGAATTCCTAAGCAGAAGTTTTTGTTTAAAAGTAGTTTTTTTAAAAAAGTTTTTGTTTAAATGTGTGATGATCTAATTGATTGTTGTGTCACATGAGAATTTCAAAATCGTACCCCATAGTTAAGGGCTTGTAAGATTATAGTATTTTTTCAGGAATTCTGGTTTCTAAAAGTTCATATTAGGACATTTGAAGTGCTATTTTTAAATAACTGTAAAAAGAGTTGGCTGAAAATAAGTTCTGGTCTTCCTTTGTGAAGTGCAGGGCAGACAGGGATAAAAGGAAGAAAGGAGTAGAAAGGTACTGAGAATCAGCTTGAAAACAAATAAATTTTAAGAAGGCTCTGGGATTGCTTTGATGAAAACTAGAGGGAAAAGTGACAGAATAAGATTGTAGTCTTCAAGGTGGGAGGGGATTCCTTGTGCATTCAAGCTGATTAAAAATACCCAAGAGAATGTCTTTCCTAGCGTGGTGGAAGTCACCTCTTGGGAAAAACATGACCAGCAAGAGCAAAGGATAGAATTTCCATTTTTTGTTATTTTTCATACACCTGACTTAAAGATTTACTGATCTTACATGAATGTAAGAGAATGTAATAGTTGCCAGAAATTAAAAAACTAACTGTTTCAACCTAGTGCTGCTGTTCCACAGAAAAAGCTTTTCTGGTCTTACTCTAGCCTATGAGCACAAATTTAGGCAAATGAGAATGAGACTACACAATATCAGATAAACTCTATTTTTAAATCACATCTTCTAAGGTTTTGCATGTGATAGTTTAAAACATGGTGTCTGCAACCCTGCAAATGCTTTCATAAGGCACAGAATGGGCCGTTGTCACATAAAAATCTTTCTTTTAAAAATGGCTCTTTTAAAGCTGGTGAAACCCCTTTAGGTGAGATGCTTTCAAAGGAAAACCTTTTTAATTTATAAACGGGGAGAGTACCTCCTGTTTGCAGGGGACAAATAATCACACAGTCATTTGAAGGCAATGCACATGTTTTATGGAGGTGGCAGAAAGCTCCCTGCAGGGTCAGTATGGTGGGACCAACCTCACTGAGGTTTTCATGTAACAAGACCTAAGCAGCGTGTGTGCCTGTAAGTCCTGCTTACAGGTCCAATAAGGAAACTCTAGCAGTACAAATACATCCAGGATTAAAGGTCTTAATGTAATTTTTGGAGTAAATTTGACCAAAAACTGAAAGGAGGAAGAAAGGAACTGGGGAACTGGGGAAGTAGAAACCATGAGTTAAGAAATGTTCATAAGCGAACCTGTGGGAATGACTTGGGAAAGCCAGGGCAGAAAAGCAGGTGGCTCACTGCAGAAGGCTCAGTCATTTTTTTGCTCCAGCTGACAATTAAGTACCGTGCAAAAGCATGCTCGCTCCCCCACCCTGTCAGGGAGGAAAATTGAAGGGAAAAAGGCTATACCTCATGGATTGCGCTAAGAACAGTTAAATAATTGAAACAAAATAAAACATGATAATATCACTAATAATACTAATGGTAATAACAACAATAATGAAAAGGAGAGAGAAAGAGAAATAAAACCCTAGAGAAACAAGTGCTGTACAATCAAGCTGCTCACCACCCACTGACTGATACTCAGCTTATCTCGAGTAGCAATCAGCCCCACCCAGCCAACTCCCCCAGTTTAATTACTTTATATAATGTTCTGTGATCTGGAATATCCCTTTGACCAGTTTGGGTCAGCTGTCCTGGCCATACTCCCTCCCAGGTCCTTGAGCAGCTCCTTACTGGCAGAGCACAGGAACCTGAAAAGTCTTCAGTTCAGGGTAAGCACTACTGAGCAACAGCTGAGCCATCAGTGTGTTATCAACATCAGTCTCACATTGAATCCAAAGCACAGCCCTGTAGCAGCTGCTAAGAACAAAATTAACGCTACCTCAACCGAAACAAGGATAGACACATAGAAGGTTACTCTTGCTTGCAGGCAGTCTGCTCCAGAGGGTGTGAGGCCACCCAAATCCAGGTCATTTCACAGTCCTCCAGTTCTGCAGGGTCACTGGGATATCTGAAAGGATGAATATTTGTGGGAAGCTAATGAAAAGGAGGGAAGCAGGTAAGCAATGGAAAAGAGGGCTAGAATGAAAAGATATGTGGGAAGCATTGGGGGTAAAACTGCCAGGAGTGGATAGAAAGGGAGGGAAAAAAAAAGCTATGCTATGCAAAATTGTGTGGTTTGAAAAGGCAAGATATGAGGGAGGGCAGGAGCATTGCTGTTGGGTTTTAATTTTTCTTCTTTCCCAAGCTGTCAGATCATTTTCTCTATGTCCCTTCTTAAAGTTCCTCACTTTGTGTTTTTCCTCAGATCTTCCTTCCTTTAGTCTCCAGTTGACAGGCTTCTTTGGTACGTCCCTTCTAGCCTGTATAAGAAGCAATGACCTTCTCCACTTTCTTCTATGTTCTGGAAATATGTGCAGCTCTGTGTTTACTGAACACATTTCTGTGCATGGAGCCTGATATTCTTTACACACACACACAGAGGTGTGCTATTTAGAAAGGCATGTTACCCATGGCCAAGACAAAGTGCCAACATAATTACAGTCCTTGTTCTGAAAAGGTTGCAAGTTACCACTGATTGTGAAGACATCTCAGCTGACACTACCAATTTACTTTGTAAAGAAGAATGTAAAACCCCTGTGTTACATGCCATCAACAACTAAAATTTTGTTTCCTCAAGAAGTGAGGATGAGCTATTAATAATAGTCACAGGGTTTGGGAGGAAGTGGCTCTGTATCACACTCTGGAGGATTTAAATATTGGATGACATTTGTAGCTGCCAAGATCATGCGACTGAACTAATTTTTGTACAATATTTCATAGAATACCAGATTGGAAGAGGACCTCAAGGATCATCAGGTCCAACCTTTCTTGGCAAAAGCATGGTCTAGACACAATGGCCCAGCATCCTGTCCAATAAAGTTACTGTTAAAAGGTGTTTGCAGTAGACTGTTTGATTCCAGGCACCTTGGGGAGGTGTGTAACACACCTGAGATAAGTGTATGATATAGCAGAGTTCTGCAATATGTTTCCAAATGAGATGCTGAGAACAGCTTCTGTGGGTAATTGATTAGAACAGCATTAACTTTTTAATGATTAGAATGTAGATCAAAAATGTTATTAATCCTGCATAAAGAGTGTTATTGACATATACATGGATTAAATAAAAAAAAAAAAAAGAAAAAAAGCAACAGGCAAAACAAGGTGAACTGGAAATCATATTAGTTTTTTTGTTTCTTCTTGAGATGTGCCTGACAAAGCAAGAGTTAAACAGAAAACAAAAAGCTCTATTGTGTGTACTTCCCTTTTCATTTGCCTGGCTCCCTAGAAACTTCTGGGAATTAAAGCACTGCACTTGCAACTCCCTTATTTTAAATCAAAATGAGGAAAGACTGAAGCCAGGGTGAGCACTGATGGTTTCAGTTTGATAACAGTTCCTGAACTGACTGGCCTGTTTTTTTAGTTAGACATTTCCACTAGGATTGTGTGAACCTAGTCATATGAAAAGGGTTGTCTTGAGCAGAGAAAACTTTTGTTTCCCAAAAGGGATCCTTTAAAAGAGTGTGGTGTATTTTCTTACTGTTTGTGTATGTATCCACAAAGGTTGACATATTAGGTGGGTTAGAAATGAAACAATAATCTACATGAATCATCTGTATGTTAATTCCACTGTAGACCAGTGGGCATGTAATCAGACCTGCTACATGTCCAAAAAGTATAATTCTGCATAGTACCTAATAATTTCACAAACCCTACAGGCTTCAGTGTGGATCAGATTTCATCAGGAGAGTACAGCATGGCCAGACCAGTCATAAAGCAGAAAAAATAAGTAAGAGAGAGCATAAGGAAAAAGCATTTGAAATTATAGATAGGATCTTTAAATTCTGCTTTCATGTGACAAAATTTCCTTAAAATTATTGTGTAAAAATAGCAGATGATAGGCTTGTTTGTATTGTGTACTTTTATAAAATTGTATGAAAAGATGTTGGAAAAGAAATTTATCCAAGAGCTGTTTCCTTTCTAGACAATTTCTAAAAACAATTTGTGGAGGGGAGGAGAGTAGAAAAATTTATATCTGTTTGTAATGCCTCTGGAATATGACTATTGTTATTTTCTGTTGCTCTTTCAGTTGTAACTGGTCTTTTTATTGTAAGTGAAGGAAGCATTTTAGCTATTATTAGATGTATTTGGCTGCCATTTCCATCATTCAGAAGGGCCCAGCAGTATTCTATCATGAATGTTTCCTCTGAGCATGTATCAAAATGAAAGGTTGGTGATTGGAGAACTAATCTGAGTAACAGTAATGGAATATGCAATTACAGAAAAGAAGGAAAACTTTAGTAGTTGTTACAGTAACCTGGAATGTTAGAAACATGTCTGTTGCACAACAGATACCGGGACAATTTGAAATTAATCTTTTACATCTCAGTTATTCAGTTGTGAGTGTATATTCAATATCTTACAAAACTATTGTCTTGATGGGGACTTTGGACCCCTGGCGACAACAGCAATATAATGTTGGTAGACATTTCTTACATTCCTTCTGTTCTGGAAGAGCAAGCCAACATACACATCAGTGGTGTCTTCTAATTAACTCTAATTAAACTAAACAAAACTTAAGTTTGCTGCCTACTTGAGTATATCCAATCACACCCAATAGTCCACATCTCTCTATGGTTCTTGAAAAGCTTCACTTCCAAATGGAAGCACAGCATCTGGAAGCTCTTACAACACATACAACTGCAGCAGTTTATGTCTTGCCTTCACTGGTTTTACTCATAACTAAAGCTGGTGTTTTTAACAAATGTTTTCTTCTGAGGTAATGTGGAAACAGGAAAGATGCAAAATTATTTAGCAAAACCGTGATATTGCTAATTAATGTTTCTATGTAGAATTACAGATTTTTTTTCATTGCATTATTCAACTCTTACCAAATAAAAGTGGTTTCTCTACAGTGACAGTGAAAAAAATTGTACACTTTTACGTCTCCTGTCCTGCCACTTCTGTGTGAGCTTTTTTTTTTTAATCCACTGAATTCCATGCAGTACTGTACTGGCTTGCTTTGATTCTTTGATTGCTTTATCTTGGTTTTCTTTTTGACTTGCTTTAGGAGGTAGCTTCCAGCCTTCTCTAACGACAGGCTTAAGGGCACTTTCAATAGCTTTTTTTATAGCTTGTTCAAAAAAGTTTTTTTTCAATCTGTGGATTAGGAGAACAAAAGGACACAAATGATACAGTGAATAATGTGGTCAGGGACATGAGTCTTCAATCAGTTATAGATTTGATTCAAGGTTCTGACTGGTAAAGCTTCAGCTGGCAAAGCTGATTGTTGTCACCATAAAGGCCAGGATGGCTTAAGTTACTGAAGGAGCAAAATTAGGTTTTGCAGTGAATGAAAACATTGCTTTTTCAGAGATTGCTGTCCCTGGGTTGCTCTGATGATTGAAATCAATCATCCAGGATGCCCAGGAGCCAGCATCTGCTCTGCAGCTTTCCCCAGCCTTGCCAAGAGGTGTCATTACCTCTGAGACAGTCAGTTTATAGCTCTCCTGGGGAGCAGAGAACAGCTCGGCTCTTCCTTCCTGCTGTCCAGAGACTCCCATGCCTGCATGGGGGCAATGCAGACTATTTAGAAAGACATCCTGAGAAAGCGAGGGAGGTGAATTGGCCTTCGTGTGAGAGAGAAACTGGAGCATACAGAGCTCTGCCTGGCAATGGATGATGACTCACCTGAGAGCATATGAGCAAGGGAGAAAGAGCAGACCAGTGGAGGTGATGTAGTGGATGAGCTATGAGCTGCCTGACCAGGAAGAACAAGGGGATGAAGTCTCCAACAGAGAACTAGACACAGCTTTCCATTCTCTTCTTACAGGGGATTTCAAACACCCCAATATCTGTTGAGGGAATAGCACAGAAGGTCATAAGTGATTGGTCTTGGAAAGGACTGATGAGAAGTGGCTCATGTGAAAGAAGACCCAATGAGGAGAGGGTGTTGCTGGACCTTATACTCAATAACAAGGAAGGTTTTGTTCGGGATGATAAGAAACTATGATCTTCGCTATTTCACTATAAAATAGTGAAGTTCAGGATCCTTTAGGCAGGGAATAGGGCAGAAAGCAAAGCCACAATGCTAGACTTCAGATTTTGCTTGAAGAGTCTCATAGGATGATGCCCTGAAGAGAAAACTGGCCCAAGCTAGCTGGTTAATATTCAGGGATCACCTTCTCCAAACGTAAAAAGAAGTCCATCCCAGTGAGTAGAAGGTCAGGTGCAAATGCTGGGAAGGCTATGTGGATGAACAAGATGATCCTGGCCAAACTTAAACACAAAAATGGAAGCATACAGAGGGTAAAACTAGGACAGGTAACCTGGAAAGAATACAGAGACACTATACAAACATGCAGAGATGTGATTAGGAAAGCGAAATCCCTACTAGGGCTGAATCTGGTGAGATACATCAAAGACAACAAAAAGGCCTTCTCTAAGTACATAGATGGCAAAAGTAAGCAAGGGAGCTTGCTGCTCACACAAAACTGGGAGGGGTGGCTGATACACCAGAGGGTCATGCAGCCATCTGGAATGACCTCAATGTGCTACAGAAATGCGTTGACAAAAACTTTATGAAGTTCAGCAAGGAGAAGTGTAAAGTCCTGATGTATGAAAGCAACTACCCCAAGCACCAGGACCCATTCACCTGGAAAGGAGTGTGGCAGAACAGGGCCCAGGAGGCCTTGCAAAGACCAAGTTGACCATATGCAGGAAATGTGCCCTTGCCACAATGAAAACTGCTGGTATCCTGGGCTGCATTAAGCAAAGTATTTCTGTCAGGTTTAGGGAAGTGATCCTTCCCCTCTACTTGGGTGAGGCCACACCTGGAGTGTTATGACCTGTTCTGAGGTCTCAAGTACAAGACAGATGTGGACATGCTGGAGAGAGTCTAGTGAAGGATCATGAAGGTGATAAAGGGACAGGAGCATCTCTTGGATGAAGAAAGGCTGAGAGGCCTGGGACCATTCAGCCTGGAGAAGAGACGGTTCTGGGGGATCTCATCAATGACTATAGATACATGAATGGAGGGTGCAAAGAAGAGAGAGCCAGATCCTTTCCAGTGGTGCCCAGAGACAAGACCAGAGGCAAGGCATGGACTGAAACATGGGAGGTTCCATCTGAACATCAAGAAACATTTTTTCATTCCGAGGGTAACCAAAAACTGTAACATCTTGCTGAGAGAGGTGTTTGAGTGTCCCTCCCTTGAGATATTAAAAAGCCATCTGGTCATGGTCCTCTTCAGTTGGGTCTCGGGGACCCTGGTTGATCAGGGGTATTGGGACTAGGTGACCTCTGAGGTCTCTTCCAACCTCAGTCATTCTGTGATTCTTCAACATGATCAAAGGCACTGTTCTCCAGTATGCAAACAAAAAAGCATGAAATGGTGCTTCTGTAGAATTCTAGCTCTCAATAATTATACTGCAGGCTGCCACTTTTGTTTAAATGGGTAAAAAAAAAAAAAGGGAAAATATTACTACCAGGAATAAATAATACCTGAATGCCTCTATAGTTCAATTAGTATTGTGAGTGTTCATTTGATTGCTTTTGAGGTAAATGTGTTGATAATTAAAAAAACCAAAACAAAACAAAAAACAACCACAAAAAAAGAGAAAACCAAGCAACTTCAGGAAAAAAAGGCACAAACACTTCAAAACTAATGACAGCTAGTCCTCAAGATGGAAAGGAAGCTAGAAGGAGTCTCTCTGACAAGCTATTGCAATTCAGAAGAGGAAAATGAGATTGAGTGATTAATCAGAAAGAGTCATGTTATAGAAACAATTCAGTTTTCAATCAAGCTGAAAGAATGGCATAAAAGTTTTAAAATGAAGAGAGTAAGACATTTCAGAGGCAAAATTCTCATGTTCACTAAACTCTTGAGATATGCTGTTCATGGCTCTGCCATAATCTATCTACTTTTGTTGAGTGATCCTATAATCTAGTAGGAAAATATTTCATCAACAAGTACTTTGATGTCAGCGATGGAAATGACAGGTATTAATCATATAGGTTCAGAAATCTACCTTCATTCACCAAGGTGGAGATTTAGGATCTTGTAGGATAGTTTCTGTTCAGTAAAGTGGGTGGCACTACAGAGCCTTCCTGACACAAGACCACTTTCTCCTCATTAACCTAAACCTTAGCTTTCCTCTGAGAATTTGGGGTAATTTGGAACAAAGCCTAGTTAAGATGCAGAAATATATTGTGTGAAGGTCCTTGTATATGTCCCTCTGGCTGCAGTGGATGCATTTTCTGTAGATATATTCAGGTGACAATGATAAAAAGGTAGCACTTAGCCCAGAAATGCATTCTCTTTGCAAAATAACAGGATACTTTGGATTAGGTGGCTTGATGCAAATGATTGCATCATTACAGCATTAATTTCTTTTTGAGCCATGGCATATATTTTTGAAAAAAAGCCTAATATTTATTTTAAATATTGAGTGATGGGTGACACAGAACAGACCACAGTAGGTTGCTCTCCTTGGTCATTAGATTTCTGGAAAAAAAATGAAATGGAAATCCTGAACTTGTCAAGCATCCACCCACATGGCTTTTGTCAGTGCTGGGCTGCAGTGTCACACTGCCAAATCTGTGTTCCGTTTACTGAGATTTAGGCTTCCATATGTTTTTCATCTTTACTTAGTGTGTTTCTGTGTCTTTCTCTATGAGACAGGTTTCCTTAACCTATAAACATTCTTCTCCTTCCTCAGAGACATTTTCTGTTTCTAAAACAATTTTGCAGTAAAAACTCTTGTTTAGAGATAATAAAGGGAACAGAAGTTCTCTGTCTCTACTCATTCTTTTCCCTGTATGTGTCAAATATTACTTTTTTAGCAACAATTTCACACTGACAATTTGTATTTAGATAATCAGTAAACATTACTCAAAATGTTTAATGTTGCTACTAATGTAGAGGCCTCCTTTTAACTAAAAATTTCCTTTATTCTTCCTATACGTGCATAAAATTTCACATATCCTTTTCAGAAAAAGAAAACTTTCCTTGACTTCATTCAATTCCCCAACTGGCTAGAGTCCTCTGGGTGTACAACTGTCTCATCTGCTCCCTCCATATGTGTAATCAGTCTTCTTCAATTTTTGTCTCATACAACCTGTATATCATTAGTTATGTAATTATTTTCTGTATGCTTAGTTATGAATTGTAATATAAAATTGCAGAGGGTCAATACTCACAATACAGAATTCACTAGGTCACATCACTTACTTAAGTAACTAGAGCAGATTTTCTAGGTTTTTACCTCCTTTATATATCAGCATATTATTTCCTGCCGGGCCTCTTGAGCTCCTCTGAAGATCAAAACCTGAAAATCAACAACAGCAATTCAGAGAATGTCAGCATTTTTAACCTCTTAGATGAAAGGTACTTGGACTTGTTAATTGAAGAAAGCCTCCTTAAAGTAATCATGTAAAATTTTGAACTGTTGGAATATAAGTGACATTGTATACTATGACTGGATCACAGAACACTCATTTCATGTGCACCTCTACCCTTTGTTCAATGTAATTGTCAATTCTGACACTTCCATCTAGTAACGTACCAAGAATGTCTCAATTTTTCTGAATATGCTCAGGCAAAAAAAAGTTTCTTAAGTGGGATGGTCTATTTCTCATTTGCAGGCTATTTGTGTAGCTAGAGAAATGATTTTAAATGGTTCTCTAGGATTATTCCCATTTTAATATATGAATTCTCTCTGCTGAGTCTCCCAGATCTTTCCTGCTTTCTGCAACTGGCCCTCTAAAAGCCTGAAATACACTTCAATACATTTCACATGGAGAGTTTATATATACGTCTTTGGACTTTATTCTATTTAAAATCAATAAATGAGAGGAAGTTGTTAAAATATGAGAATGTATGATTTGTGGAACCAGATTAAACTAGTATGTCATATTAGTTAATCCCATTGACTTGATGTTATTTCAAAGTAAAGCAAGGCACCAACTAGCTCCCTGAACCTCCTCCAAGAATTCCTTAAGCATAAACACATCTGAGTATTGACACAGCTTTAAAATTTCAAACAAGTGAAGCTCATTACACAACTGACACAAACATACTGTAAACATCTCACTGAAGAAGGGCTTAGACCAGCTGTGCAGTGGTATGCAAGGAAGCTTGATTCCTGACCATCACTGAGACACAGCTTGCCAAAAATGAAGGAAATAAACAGGGAAGATGGGAATATGTCATGTCTGACAGGAGTAATAGGGGTTACTCTTGCACATCAAATAAAGGGATGACCACAAAATCAAATTTGCTATAACATACTGAGCTTCACTGATAAAGGTGGTGTGTAATGGTCTATCAGCACCATGAGGTGATATCAAGAATTTAGTTTTTAATATCTTTCACCATAAGGAACCATTCTACAGGAAGGCTAAGAGAGAAAATAAACTTTGTCTTGGTTGGCAAAACTCCTTGTTGCATTTCTAGGACACAGGAAGCACAGTTAGTCTTCTGAACATTAAATATATTTCAGCAGCTTGATTTGACTCTTATGATTACTCCCTGCAGTCTTCATATTCAGAGTGACAATGATTTTTGTTATGGCTTTTTTTTTTTTTTTTTTTTTTTTTTTTGTGTTAGCTGTTTAGCTAGAAGTTGTGCTGGAAGTCTTTGTGGAAATTTCCATTGTTTATTTTGTGATCAACTCTATTTCAATTATTTCTGAATGTATTTCTGCTGAAATTATCTGCTCAGACCTCAAAGTCTGCTCTACTCTATTGGGATCCACTGACACTGATTCTTGATATAATTTCTTGCTCATGTCTCTGCAGCAGCATGCCTCCAAGAAAGGAGGTTTCAGTTAGAGTGCAAATGCTGATCCAAGACAGGTTTGGACAAAGCTTTTTTTCGCATGGAACTGCTGAGCTGCTGAAGTCAATTTCCTGTAGGAAAAGGCTAGTTTCGACAACTGTTTGTTTACTGTTCAAATACAGGAAAAGACCATGCCGATAACTTTTATCTGAAGTTTTGGTTTAAACAGCCAGGCTTAGCGTAACTGTTTATTTTTGTAAAACAGAAACACAGGAAGACACTTAAGAGCTATTTCACTATTAGTATTTCTGCTAAATACTGCTAGTATTTCTCAGATTTTGGGTTCCCATTCTGAATTAGGGCTGGAGGATTTTCATATTCCTGTGGGACAGAAAAACAGTTTTTCTCTCCCTCTTCCAGTCTTGTACAATCACTGGAGGTTGGAGCAATTATTTGAGGAATCATGTTAAAAGGAATAAATTTATATTGTTGACTTATTAATGATTAATTGGAGATATTAAAACTATTTGTAATAACAATAGAACCACAAATGAGGGGACTGAGGGGAGTTGAAGAACTTGATATCAATAAGAATGGGATGGCATCAGGAAATTAAAATAAGCTTAATCGTCAAGATAATGTTTCTTGCTGAGATGTAGTAACTCACTAGTAATTTTTTAACAGTTTCACATGAAATCTCTTGCCTGTCAGAGACAGTAAACAGTCAAAGAGAACAGAATCCTCACATTTTTGAATCTCTTGATTGCATTTTCCTAACCCTTGTTCAGCTGCTTTCATCTTTCAGGGCACTCCTGAAATGCAGCTGCCCTTGGCACGAGCAGATGCCATTGTGCTTGGAATTGTTATTGAAGGTATGGAGGATTATATTCTGTCTTTCTTTGATTTTCATGTTTTCAGTTTTGAGCCTTCTAGAATGTTTACATGACTGGCTCATCTACATGGTATTTTGAAATCTGTGATTACAAAATAAATAAAGTACAAACAAGTCATTATTGTATCTTCAAAGGGACGAGACTGCATACATAGGAAAAGCACAATCAGGACAGCTGTGCTAACGCAAGTTCTGGCTCTAAATGCCTAATGAATCCCTCCTTTCTTCCATGATGTCTCCCTAGAAGCCAGTGGTGCTATTACTGCACACATTAAAAGAATTAGCCTTTTTTTCCCACATAGCTAATGATTTATTGGTAACTGATGTCAGTTTCCAGAAGTTCCAGTTTTACAATTGAATATTCCAAATGAATATTTCAAATTAGATAAGGACTTGAATATTTTCATGAAGCTTTGAATGTTTCCCGCATCACTTTTTCCTCTGCCATACACTGGGTCCTAAATCTGAACTGGTTGCATGTCTTTATCTTCCTAGGAAAGTGCAGATTTCCTGAAGAATGATGCTGACTCCCCTGTTCCTTGGTGGTCTGGATCTGTTTGACTTGGTCTGAACATAGACAGTGTTCACTGCTGAAAAATCCTGCAGGGCGTGCTGCCATCTCATCACTCTGAGCAATGGTATTTTGTCTTTGTTTCTTGAGTTTCAGTCCTTGATTGTTAGAGGTGTACAAGAAAAATTTTGGCATACTGTACATTTCTTTATCTCAAACATTGGGCTGGATTAGGGAGATCAGCCGCGGGCAGGCTGCTCTCCATTGCTTCTCCTCCTTCTTCTGTTATCAGCGTCTTCCACTTCAGCATGTGGACAGGCCAGAGAGTGGATTGACAAGAACATTTTGAAAGTCAGCAGTGACAGATAGCAAGTCCTATCCCTGGTATGCATGAATGCCTTTCAGTCTCACAGTCTGAAGGCTGCCTGTTTAGGGAGCAACTCTGTGGAAAAGACCCTGGTCTCCAGGCTGGAAGGAGCAGAGGAATTTTCCTGTCAGGTGAGGCTGGGAGACCTGAGTTTGTACAGCCTGGAGAAGGCATAGCTTCATGGAATATGACAGCAGCCCCTGGGGCTATGGGGATGTCTATCTATGGAGTAGATGCGGCCAGGCTGATCACAGTGCTGCAGGGCAGGAGAATGTGAAATAATAGGCATAAGTTGAAAGAAGAGAGCTTCACAGCTAAGGAAATTATTTTTCCCACAAGGGGAAACAGGCAGTGGAACAGGTTGCTCAGAGATGCTGCATGATCTTTGATCTTGGAGGTTTTCCAGATGCAAGTGGGCAGAGCCTGGAGCAACCCAATCTGATCTCAGATGTGAGACTGCTGTGAGTAAAGGGATGGACATGAGACCTTTGCAATCTGAAATTCCCTGTCTTCATATGATTGCCTATTGTCTTGTTTTGGGCAGTGGAGTTCTGTAATCAGTGATAGAAAAAGAGAGATATTAAAATGTCATACAGTTAGGAAGTATGGCAAGTTCAGAAGAGAGAAATGAAAGAATAAATACTGGGCTGTTGAAAGAGGGTGATAGTGTTGGGGAATGAAGAAAAAATGACGAAGCATAAAGACAAATGATCAAGGAGAAAGTAAATGGAGATGGTAAGAGCTGTGGTGCAGAAATTAGTGATGGGTAGTGAGATGGGAAGCAAAGTGGTTCAGGGAGACACTAAAGGGAACAGGAAAATGCTAGCCATTGTGAAACACTTTATATAGTCATACTTCAGAGATGAGTGCTTCATTGTCA
Organism: Onychostruthus taczanowskii; assembly: GCF_017590055.1. Classification (NCBI taxonomy): domain Eukaryota; kingdom Metazoa; phylum Chordata; class Aves; order Passeriformes; family Passeridae; genus Onychostruthus; species Onychostruthus taczanowskii. The sequence continues at coordinate 281,127 of NW_024499485.1, forward strand.
GTTTTTCTTGGAGCTTTTCTGTTCCTAAATATGTACAGTAAAAGTGCCACCAACAAACTTCTGAGCCTGTGTTTAGTGCCAATTTTGTCTATCCCTATGGAAAAATATCATTAGTGCTTTCACATTTTTCTCTCAGGACCATGGGCCCAACTATTAGCAATGGGTGGCAATATCTCTGGTTCAGAAAGCCTGGATTAGTTCCCAGATTTGTTGTTATCATGGCATTGTATTGTTTGGCAAAAGGATAAGGCTTTGTACAATACTTTATCTCTGAAAGCACAAAGTCTGGGAATGTGAAAAAGCAGACACTTTTAGTTTATTAGAAAAAGAAAAAAAGTGCTCTACATTTTAAACATCACTGCTTCTATTAATATATTTACATTAAAACTATGGTACTGGATATTGCTCTGAGGAGCATATAATATTAGCCTTAGCTTTAGGTTATTTGGGTGTCTGGATAAGTAAACCTGCCAGAAAAACTTTGTGGGAAGCTGCTTGTTCAAGGACCAGATTTGGTTTCTGTCATTCTTTCCTACTGATGCTTATTCACATTATCAATGAGGTTTAGTGGTGGTGGTAAAATGCCACCTTGTAATTGTGAAAAAAATCTGTCCTTTACTGAAATTACATTGACTTCTACATTAAATATCAATGCCAATTTGAAAGTCTTTTAGTCTAGGCTAAAATTAAAAATAGCTGTATTTTAAACTCTCCAGCTACTTTGCTTCTCTTTTTCAGGAATGTTACCATATCACTATTTTCAGACCATTTTCAGTTGTCTTGACATCTGCCATTCATATTATTTCTTCATGATACATCACTATTGTTAAGGAAAAGGAACAGATGAAGAACAAATAAGGAACAAAATGAAGAACAGGTAAGACCTTGTGTAATAGCTGTTACCAATGGCCCCTGAAGCAGACAAAGGAACCCACTTGAGGGTGATACAATATCTGTTTAAAAATTTTAAAATCATACCAAATTTTTCAATGGCTGATAGTGAAGATATTTTTCAGATATTTAGGAACAGAGATTTTTTTGTGATAAATTGTTTGGTTTCTGATTTGTGTGGAGGGGAGTTCTCTAGTTTGTTCCTCATATAGTTTCTACTAAGTTAAAAAAATCACAAACAAATGCATTATTCTTTATAGAATATTTCTGTTTAGCCTAAAATAACTCTTTAACATTGTCTCAAATGCTGAAATATTTATTTGTAGGTGAGAAAAGAATCTTCCATCTTCAGAAAGACATCACTTACATCTGGTATTGAACACATACAATCTAATTATTCTCCATAACTTTGATAATTTGAAAAGGAAGTTAAAACATTCCTTTAAAACTTTGTTTAAGATTAAGCTCTATGGCATACAGCAGCCTGGAAAGAATGGGGCTTTGGGAGACTCTGCTTGGATGGCAGCAGGGATTGGCTGTGAGGATGCTTTGGGTAGGATGGGCTGTGTGTTTTCTCCAGTCAAGGGCTGCATCCCCATCAAGTCTGTAGAGTCCAGTGCCCAAAGGCTTCTGTGAAATGGTCCACAGATTCCATCCCTGCAGTGTTCACAAACACTGCCCTTGCTCCCTCGTGTCTCCCTCACCTCCTCACCTGCTGGTCCCTAGTTCCAGGCAGCTTCTGCTCCATGTCACCTCCCACCCAGCCCTGCTGAGCAGACATTTCTCCAACTTCTCCCAGGCCATGGCTGTCATTGCACTCTTCCTGGCTGTGCTGGCCATCCTGCTCAGGCTGAAGCACCATCACCTGATCCGTGTGGCCATGGCCCAGCACATGCAGCAGCGCAAGGAGTCTCTGCACCAGGAGAGAAGGCTGCTGCAGGATACTGAGCTGAGCAGGCCTGTGGAAGAAGCTACGCTCCTCTCTGTGTGGCAGCAGTGGTTATTTTCGACCAGAAAAATGAAACTTGCCTCTAACAGCTGCTGTGATCAGGACAGCTCCAGCACCAGGAAGAAAGAGAACAACGAGGAGGAAAACTTCAATGGAGCACACAATGGTGTCAGGTCCTTGGTTGTGCCCATCCTGTTGCCAATACAGGTACTGCCAATACAGGATCGAAGAACCTGGTGTATGACCTTCTTTGCATCTGCTGAGTGCTTTGCAAAAGCAGTTTCACCCAGCCACTGGGATGGATGGCACCTGTGAATCCCAGAGTGTCCATGAGAACCGAATCTTCTACCAGCTGCTCCTGATCCTGCAGCCACCCTACAGCCACATGTTCAGGCTGGAGCTGTACACCCTGGGGCAGGTGACAGAGGAGTGCTCTAGCATCCTTTTGATGCTGGAATTCAGGTGCTCAAACAAGTAACTGATGGGGATACACTATTTTTTCTGCCCTGTCCTCCAACACACAAGCTGGTATGGGATCAGAGCTCTTCCCTCCTACATACCACACACCCTCTGCACTCCTTCCTGTGCAAGGAGGAAATTTCCTGCTGGGTACAGATTGCTGAGATCTGCCTGAGTCTGTTAGCCTTTAGTGGCACCACTGGCATCTAAGGGTGCTGCCCTCCTCCCAGTCTGCCCTCTGGAATGCAGATCTGCACTGAGCTGGTTTCTGCCGTGCATCATGGCAGCCCTGGCGCATTCCTGATCTTTCAGTAGGCAGCCAGCAGCTTTCCCAGTGCGCTCCAGACCCGGTTTGGTCTGGGGTAGTTTATTTTCTTCTTCACAGCGACTAGGATGAGCATTTCTGTTGTTTAAGGATCAAAATGTATAGGTTTGAAGCCCCTGAAGCTACAAAGTAACTCGGATGGGTTTGATAATTTGAGCATTTGAATTTGCATGCTGGCTCTGTTGGGCCACACAATTTGATTGTGGGCAAGCAAATAACAGGAGGTTGATCAAGCTGAACAAAGTGTTGTGGACTCTCCGCGTGTTGAAACATGAGGCTTGACTCCATTTCAGAAGGCTGATTTATTATGTTAAGTATTATATTAAAATACTACATTAAGACTATACTAAAGAACAGAGAGATCAGAAGGCTACAACAAGAACAGAACAGAATAGAATAACAAAAATCCTGTGACTGCTCACAGCCTTGGCACAGGTGGCTGTGAGTGGTCATCATTGGAAAACAATCCACATGGACCAATCACAGATGCACCTGTTGCATTCCACAACAGCAGATAGTAATTGTTTACATTTCTCTCCTGAGGCTCCTCAGCTTCTCAGGAGGGGAAAAATCCCAGCAAAGGATTTTCCATAATATCATGGCTACAACAAAGTGAAAGGAATTAACATCCATGGAAGGGTCTTTGACCAAATCAACAGGCACCTGGTGCAACTGACGTACTGGAGAGAAGGGATGGCATCCCGAGGGACCTTGGCAGGCTTGAGGGGTGGGCTGCTGAAACCTCACGAAGTTCAACAAAACAAAATGCAAGGTCCTGCACTGGGGTTGGGGCAATCCCAAGCACAAAGTCTTGTGGATAATGAAAAGTCTGGTGGATAATGAATTCAGAGCAGTCCTGAAGAGAAGGACTTGTGAAAGTTTGTAGATGAAAAATTCAGAATTCAAAATCAAACATGATCTGGCAATTTCACAGCCCAGAAAGGCAGCCACATCTTGGGTGCATCCAAATCAGCTTGGCCAGCATGATGAGGGAGGGGATTCTCCCTCTACTCTGCTCTGGAGAGAGCCCATCTGTAGTGCTGCAACCCACTCTGGGGTCCCCAGCATGAGAAAGACATTGACCTGTTGGAACGACTCCGGAGGAGTACCACTAAGCTGATCAAAAGGCTTCAGCACCATTTTATGATTCTATGATAAAATGAAGTCCCATTTTAAATTTTCCTATGTGTGTTTCTATTTTAATTCTGGCCAAAGTAAAAATGAGATTGAGAGATCTGTAAAATGAGAGTCAACTTCTATTCAGAGTTCTGTGTACTTTGTCATTAGCTAGTAACTTATGAAGGAAGCCTAAAAGTTTTTTGATGAAAATTGGCATTTAGGAAGTATAATAAGAGATCACATTATAAATTCTTCTGAAAATTAGGATATGAATTCAGGATTAAGTGACCTAAGGCATCTCAGTTGAAAAAGCTTGAAAGAAGGCTATATATTAATTCTTCTAAACAACACTATTATTATGAGATTGAATCTATTGTAAGATTGGATTAATTTTTATTGACATGCAATTTTAAATATTGTTGATAATTTAGAGATATGTCTTTGTTTGGGTATTTTTATTGAAAATATTGATTATAGACAGTTGCATATGTGGAAGAAGAAAATTTCAAGTGTATTATGTCTAACCAGAGCCAGCAAACACTGAATTTCTGATTTCTCAGACAGCTTTGAAAATATATTTCCTTTTGATATTATTCTTTAATTAAGCAATGCCATACTGAACACAAAGATGAAATACTCTTCTTCAGACTAACCATAAGCAATTTTCTCCTAGCACATAATTGTTCTCACAAGTTTTGTTACATAAACAACTAAATGTGGACTATGTGGGATCATTTCAAATTGTGGCACAGTACTTTTGCCAGGATCTGGTGAAGTCTCCACATTTCATTGGCCATTTCTTTGTTAGTGTCTCTGTGTTATTAGGAAGGAGTTCTGTGCTTTCATGATAGCACAGGCTCATCCTCAACAATAAATACAGGATTTAAAGCAATTTACAGTCATTGGTCCTGTGTAATTGTCCCTGAAATCTTCAGTATTTTTGTGAGTTATGGCCTTCAGGGCTTGATCAAAACTGTTCAAAAATAATGTTTAAGGGTACAGAGAGGAGCCAGGACTTGCGTCCTGAGCGTGAAAATCTTTTAGTCATTCTTGATTTGTGTGAGGTCAGTGAGAAAAATAGCTGCTGACATTGTTTTTTTTACAGGCACTGACTTAAACTGCTTCCAAGTGACCCCTCCTCTCCCTCAGTTGGCTTTCCTGTCCACCAAGTACAGGGATTCCTGGGCCCAGAATTCACACTAACAGTGTATGCCTATAAGTAGCACTCTTTCTTCATCCACTGTGTGGTACTGTCCATTCCCCTTTTACCTCTCTGCAGGTACGGAAGTCCTTGAAAAAATACCATTTATATGCAACTGAATCCTCATTTTGCAGTAACTCTAAAAGATCTACAGTTTATTCCACGGGCTGGATATATTTAAATATTTGTATATAGCCTAAATGATGGAGTCATTATCTTCCTGTTTCTGATCTAAGTTGTGTGCATGGTCTGCAAGTCTCCATTTGCAGAGCTTTTCCACCACCACTGTTTCATTTAATAAATCTCCAGATCAGGTGTGTTTTTCAAGCCAAGTGACGTCTGATGGCTTCTTACAAGCTGTAATAAAAGGACTGCTTAATCCCAACAGCTATATCTGAACACATCAGATGTTACTCCAGTGCATTGAACTCACCTGGCACCAATAAATAAAACCCACAAGAATTTTTTTTTTTGAGAACTGAGTTTATAAGAAGCAGTTTTTCAAGAAGCAGCAGCAGCAGTATTTTCTAAGATGTAAGTTTCCCGTTTGGGCTCGAAATTGTCTTTGGGAAATATCACGTGTTCTACACAGTAGACAATGCAAGCTGCAGTCTACTGTGTTCTTGAGTTTGTGATATTTGACACACTTCTCACAGCTATTATTCCTTGAAAAGAAGTACCCAGTTAAGCTATATTATTGAGCCATGAGTAGACATTTGATCACTGCTCTCCATTTCTGGGTTCTCTGTTTACATTTCACCTGTCCCCTTTAGTAAGCTGGACAAGCACTCAAATGGACATAGAGGAAATATAAGTAAAATGGAGCAAGAACAAAAAAAGGAAGTTAATTTTTTTGTTAGATCAGCAGCCTGTACAGTTGACCAACCAATGATAGCAGAACAATGAAAGCACTAGGGAAGAGCAGACAAATTCTGACAGGGAAGATGTCACTTATCCAGGAACTCCTGTAAAACAAATGCTCACCTGTCTTACACACCCCGCCCCCTCCTTCACTTAACATATCTGGCATATACAAGAAACAGTAAATCGGTTCAGAATTACAGTGGAACAAGCATGCAGGTTTTCATGAAGATCTGATGAGAATAGTTGTTTGAATTGCAGGAGTGTTTTGTGAACTGTGATTACCACCCAGATTTTGGCTTCGCTGGACTGGGCTCTATCATTGTGTCATTCATTGCTATTAACACAACAGTCAGTATTCTGTTAACAATAATAACTGTTTAACAAAAAAACCCTCAAAAAACAGTAAAACAAAAAACAAACGAACAACTCCAAAACCCAAAAAAAACCCCAAAAAACCCCCCAAAAAAAGCAAAAACAAAACAAAAAAGCCCAAATAACCCAAAACCAAACTAAAATCAAAAAACACACCCAAAACCAAATCAAACAAAAAAACTCCCCAAAACCTAAACTGAAACAAAACAAAACAAAACAAAACAAACAAAAAATGAAGAAGAAAGATATTTTATTTGCCCATTGAAAGTCCAGTTGCAGCTCTGTAATGTACTCTGTCCTTACATTTGTTTATCAACAGCTAAGGACTGAAGTTATATTTTGTTTTTCACTGGCTTTGTGCATGAATGATGACCAGACAAATTGTGAGCTGAGTGATGATAGCTCAAACATTTAATAGAATGGTTTATGGGAACCTCTTAGATAAAACCAGGGAAAATCTGTATATTTAGATTTTTTAAAAATCAAATATGTACACATATACACCTATACATATATATATTTAGGGAGAACATACAGGTTGCAAATCTGCAAAACATGATACCTATTGGGACATGCATTTCACAGGAAGTATGCAGATTTCTTTTATAAGGCAAAGACAGTGAGATTTTTGTAAATCAAAAAGTAATATCAACAAATCCAGGTAACAAGATTGTACATTTTCTTAACAAATCTACTCTAAAATTGGTAATTGAAACAATAAATCTGTGTTTTGATGATCAAAGGCAAGCCATATCCAGAGACTGCCCATTCCCTGCCTATGTGACTGCAGGAGTTTATTAGGCTACTAGATTTTTCCTTTTCATCTTGCAGAAAATACTTCAGGGCATTGCTTCTCTTCTCAAGGCATGAAATTCTACTGCCTTCAAGAATTCAAGAGCACTTTCTTGAATTAAGAAGAATTATCTGAAGAATCAACTGAAGAAATATTTGAAGAATTATAGAGACTGGGGAAGGGAGGTGCAGAAAGGGAGGCATAAAATATTTTTAAAGTATGACTGATTTGAAGTGACTCTTTGACAGATGCTAGACAAGCTGGGAAAGAAATGATGCTACACTGCAAAGAGATGGTGGCTAAGAAGAAAGAAAAAATGGGAGCAATAGGGAAACACAGCAAATACTTCTTTACCATATGTGATTGCTCCAGGGGCATTAACTCTCTAACCTCTACAAAACCTAGATATACTATTAGCCCATAGCAGAGGTTTTCCATGAGGCCCTCCCTTGTTTCTACTGTTTCAAATGTCGAAGAGTTGATTTCAAGTGCAATGCCCATGTTTGCATATTTTTTTGGCAGTGGCTTGTTAACATTTCTTCAGTTTAAATGCCTATAAAGTATTAATAGCCCTCTGGCTCAGGATGTTTTTTGTTTTTACCTGAAGCTTTGCCAATTTTTAGAAATGTAAATCTATGCTAATGTGTTATAATAATTAAACTCAAACAAACTTTAGTCAAAATGTGACATCTAATTAGAAAATATTTGAAGTTCTGAACTTCTTGTTCACTAGGACAGCCAGAAAACCCTTCAGTGCTCTCTCCAGAATCTCACTTGTCCATACAGTGCAATAGGCTCTGCAGTGAGACCCAATGATCAGGGTAGATGGAGGGATACTAACCAAAGGTACAGTCTAGCTACCACAAAGCATGGTGATGATGAGCATGGGATTGGCTGTTGTCTTTTTAACATACACTAATATTTTAAATGAGGCATTTAATATGAAGCATTTTCACAGTGGCTAAAAATTATTCCACATAACTCCAGGGACTTAAATGGAACAACTTAATGAAGCGCATTATTTACTGATTTAAATACTTAGTTTGGGCCTTGGGGAGCAAGACTTAGTGCAAAACATCAAGGAAATGACTCGGTTTCAGTTTGCTGAAGTTCTCAGTATGTGGTATGAGCCACTCTTCCATTGTGATGGCGCTGAAGATTTTGAGTAGTTTTAAGATCTTAGATGTATCATGAGACCAGACACAAATACATGTAATAGATAAAGAATGGGAAAGTTTCAGTTTGAAATTATGATATAAAAACTAATTCATAACATTATTATCTTGGTAATTTGAGGTCATATACAGGAGCATTTAGAATAATCTAAGCAATTACCTGTTTTCTCTCATCCCTTGTTTTCTGTAAAAATGCATATTCCTTTCCCTCATCTGTCTGGGCACTCTTCCCATCTGCAATGACCCCTAACTGAAAAAGCAGTGCTGAGTGACTGAAAAAACAAACAATGTCTAAGGGACAGATATATAAGTATATTTATATTTTAAGGGGGACATGTTTCTCCCTTATCTCAGAGTATATTGATTTCCAACTTTATCCTTTATCCTATATACTATTCCCTATGTAACCTAAATATTAATGGAATGGCATCAACGGCATCCCCATAATGGAACGGCTTCTTGCTTAGTCAGAGGAAATTGGCACTTTGATTTCATCCTTCAGCCTCTATTTTGTGTCTTTGACCTACATCCAGCTTCACGAAGTTCTTAATGAAGTTTTCTCTTAGAGCTACTATCTGTCTGTCAAATTGTCTGAAAATGGCATATGGTTTCAGATGTTTTCAGTGAAGCTGACGATTAATCAAAAGACTTGAAAATAATGTATTATAATACTGGCATAACAAAAGCATTTATGCATTTCAGACATAAAGCAGCTCAGTATTTATTGCACTGCAATAATTTTTTTATTAGCTTATAGAGACATAAATGCAATGTTGAATCACTGGAGAATAGTAATCCTTCAAATAGAATTGAGGTATTTCTTGAAAGAACAATTTGAACCCTGGAAAGACACTATGTTTTTAAAATTAAAAAAAATTCTCTCAAAAGTCAGAAATTTCAGTATGTTCAACCACAAAAGTGAACAAATCCTCACAATTAACTCTAAGGAACAAAACTAATATTGATAGAAAGACTATCTTTTCAAAATGAATATCTGTCTTTCTTATGGCCTAAGTTATACTTAATTTTTTATCATACAGGTGATGAGAGGTCTAGTACAGAAATTATTATAATAAATTAACTTTTTTATATTTCTATATTTCTATATTTCTGTATGAAACACCTGCTTATGTATATCTTGCAGATGCAAATGGAATATTTGATAGCACAATAGACACCTGTGTGTATTTTGAACAATTGGATTCAGTTGTAACTTTTAAGCCTCTAGTTTGGAATAATACCTAAAATATGACTGGAAATTATTCCTGGATTCAACAGCAAGAAGAAATATGGGAAAACAAATTAAAGAAGACTAATGTGCATGAACTTCCAGCTGTCTAGTCAGTTTCAATAAAGGTGCTTCTCTAAGTGATTTGCAATGCTGAAATTTTTTGTCTGGTCTAGAAATCTCAAAATATAAGACTTGTGAGATTTTCAGGAATAAATACATTATATTGTGATGAAACTAAGAAGATAAAAAGAAGGTGAGGTTGAAGACCAAGGTGTTGTGGTGTGTTTTTATTTTCTTTATTTGGCATGTTTTACTGCTTAATTTGTGGTTTTGAAATCCCTCTGTGTTCTTCTCCCCCTGCTCTTGGAGTGGCACTGGTTCCCCATTTTGTATGTTACGTTGCTAAATTTAGACTCACTCCCTCATTGTTATTCAGCTCGATTAACTGTCAGTTCTTCTGTTTGTTGCCTAGCCACTCCCTGCCAAGTTATCAATCCCTCTTGTCCGTACCCTTTTTCCCCATAAACCCGCTCTGCTCCTCCGCTCCTCAGATGTCAATCCTTCCCCAAGCCTGCCCTTTCCTCCAGAACCTTCCCTGTCAGTTTTGTCACCTTTGAAATCCCATTGGTTTGCTTAAGCCTTTCCCCTCTTTTAAGATCCTCTATTGGTTTACAGATTGTATTTCCCCCATTTGTGTTTATACAGATTGTGTTCCACCCTCATTTCTCCCAATTGGTTAAAAATTGTATCCCCCCCCAAGACTGCCTCTGTTTATAAGCTAGTGCGTGCCCTTAATTCAGGGCCTTGGGACCTTGGATCTGGGGAGTTTGGTTGCCAAATAAAGCTACTCCTGTTCTGACCCCAAGACCCGTGCTGCTGCCTCTTTGTTCATCTGCGCTGAATCCTCAGCTCGTGGCTGGACTCCTCTGGGGTCTGCCAAGGGGATCTGTTGTGCCCCTGTTGTTGCTTTCGCCAGGCCAGGGGCATATGGCCCCCACGCCACGACACAAGGAAAGATCAGAACTTAAATTTTGCTATTGATTTTATAAAAATGGGAAAACTGAGCAATAGAGGAGAGCTACAAGACTATTTTGAAACCCTGATGTTTTATGCCTTTGTCATGGCTGCTATGTGCATCATGATGTTGTATTTGGGATTCAGCCAAACTTCTGCTAAAAATCACATGGAACTTGCTTCTTTAAGGTTTCTTAACGGTGTTTGTTAAAAGGGTTGTTAGGTTTCACAAATGTTTTAAATTAACTTGAGTACACTTGGCTAAAAATCACATGAAATTAATAATTTTAAAAATTTTGTTTGCAAAGCAAAAAAAAAAAAAACAAAACCCAACCCTTTGGTTTTCTAGGCTGACTTTGTTCTGAGTTTTTATTCACTGACCATCAATTTCTAGGGGGGAAGTGATATAGATTCAAACCCCAGATATTATTCTGGAATATCTGTGGAGTGAAAGAGAGAGCTTTGGTACCATTTTCCCTGTTTTTCTGTTGTTGGTGCTGTATAGAACACATCTGGGTCAGTGCATGTAGGTCCATCTGTGAAGAACTGGACAGGATAATTACCTACCTGCCTGATTTTAGCATTCAGGAATCCAGGAGTGGGGATATTGCAAATAAAAGCTTAAGACAAATGATTTTTACTTGTTAATTAAGCCCAGATGATTTGTATACTAAAAAGGAAAAGAAGGACCAAGAATTCTTTCAAGAATGCTAAGTAGATTGAGCAGTGTGCAACTTGAAGATTTGTCTAGAGCCATAAGTCATTACAATGAGAAAAAACCCCCTTGCTTTCAGAATTCTTTGCTTTCCAGAGTTACTCAAGAAACTCAGTATGTTGTCCCAGTGATATCAGGGCTTGTTGACATGTCAGGATGTTTGGTCTTGAGGATTATAGGCCTGGATGCTAATGTTACATCTTATTCTCTTTCCATCGTCAATAATTTCCCTAAGTTCAGAAGCTGTCCCAACTTCTTGCACAAAGCAATTAGCAGCTGTTGCCAATTGACCTCAGTTCTTCCTCTTCCATGTCCTCATCTCTTGTAAAAAGAGAAAGAAGTAATATTAATACATTAACTTTTAGCTGAATTCTTGGAAGCATTCTTGGAAGAAAAGCTGGCCTTTACCACTCTATACTACCTTCACTTTTCATTCTTTATATCCACATTCTACAGTATCTTGTGGGTTTTTTCAGTACCTTACTGTTGTGATACGGCACGAAATGA